>NC_044032.1:56965086-57274856 GCF_901765095.1 Microcaecilia unicolor
AATGTGTCCTTTGAGCCCTTGGCGGGGAGCATGCTTAACCATTTTTCCTTGAAAATTATGTTTCTGGTTGCTATTTCATCGACTTGTTGGATTTGTGAATTGCAGGCTTTGTCAGGTAGGGAGCCCTTCCTGTTGTTTTCCTAAGGCGGTTTTCGGCCGGTACCCTCTTTCCTCCCTAAGGTGGTATCGGCCTTTCGTATTAACCAGTCTATAGCATTGCCATTGTTGGGGGAAGCCAAAGGAACGGAGGAACAGAGACTTTTGCATCGGCTAGATGTCAGACAAGCACTGCATGTGTATTTGCTCGGGGCTGAGGACTTCCGTCGCCAGACCATCCTTTTGTACTAATTGACAGACACAAGAAAGGTGAAATAGTGTCCAAAGCCACAACTGCTAGATGGATTAAGGAGTCGATTATATTGACTTGTGTTCTCCTTGAGCGGTCAGTTCCGGAGGCACTTAAGGTTCATTCCACCAGAGGACATGTGGCTTAGTGGGAGGACAGAGCTTGATAGTTCTTCCTCTAGATATTTTTTGAGCAGCTGCCTGATTCTTGCTGCATTGCTTTGTTCACTGCTATTGTGTGGATGTCCAAATTTGACAGGATGTAGCTTTAAGGCATAGATGTTATGGGTGGGGCTTCAAGCATTCCACCTGTAAAGGTCACTGCTTTGGTACTTCCCATCAGTCTGGACCAGTCTGGAGGGACAATACGGAAGTAGAAATTAGGTCTTACTTGCTAATTTTCGTTACTTCAGTTCCTTCAGACTGGCCAAGAACCCACCCTGGTAGTATGTGTTAGCATCTTTGTGGGTGCAAAATTTTCTTTTTTTTGTTTATGTGGACTTCGTGGAGATGATAGGAACAGATGAGATGGTTACTGTGGGCAGCACTACGAGGCATGGATTTAGTTTCACTCTTGCTTTGTTGTGTGTGTGGTTTTTTTTTTCTTTTGTAACAACCAAGAATTCAGTAAGTGAGCCTCAGCTCTTGCAGCACAAGTACGGCTCAAAAAGGGAAGTGGCATGGAATGTTAAAAGGAAAATCTTGAGGCCCTTAAGGATCTGCTTTGGAAAAAAAATTGTGGTTCTTTGGAGGACTGCAAAGGACTGTTATACATTCACTTACAAGTCAGGAATTCTTAGTCTCCGCCTGCTGGCAGGAGTACACAACCATCAGTCTGAACCAGTCTAGAGGGACTAAAAGAATGCAAATTAGCAGGTAAGACCTAATTTCTCCATTTGCAGCTGGAGTTTTTAGTTCTGATTTTTATATTAGGCCTTTTTGTAATAAGTTATTGGACATAAGGTTTTATGAACAGATCCGGCTTGCAGATATTACCAAAAAAGACTGGTTTCACATGCTCTAATTTTGAGGTCTTCTGGGTTCCACATATTTTTTTTCAGTTTCAAGATTATGGATCAAGGTTCAATGTATTTGATATACTGCTTTATAAGTACGCTTTCAGAGCGATTTACAATATACTAAATACAATATAAGTACCTTTGAAAGTAACTATAATGGTTGATAGGATAGAGGAAATTAGGTAGAAGACTATGAACAGGGCAGGGGAATAGATGAAGAGGGGAAACAAAGCAGACCCACCACCTGAGCTTGGAGCCACTGAAAAGCTCCATGCTGAACAAAATGATGTATGATTTGCCTAGAACATATAGTTTGAAGGTTTTAGTGCATAAATCCCAGAATGATGACATATCTTAGCAGAGGGGAGAAGCTGGTAATTCTGAGAGTATTCAAGGACACTGCTCAGTAGTGAGGCTGAACTAGGAAAAGTGCTGCTAGTGTTAATAGGATTTGACTGTTAAAGGAGCATCTTAGGATCTTTAATATGTTTGGACACATCCAGGACTCTGTTTACTGTCTCAGAATACAAGAATGCTACTGGTTGTGCCATTTTAGAACTGATCATTTTTGTACTACAGGAAACACAAGTCCTTACTGAAGTCCTGCATCAATAATTGTGCATTTAAAGTTACTTTAGTTTATCATCAGGAGTTGGTAACAACATGTTCTTTGTCTGGTTGTTGTATAGAGTAGGTTTTTTGTTAATGATTTTTTCATTCTTGTACCTTGTCTAAAATGATTTCCTGCAGATAATTGCATATGTATGAATGGGAACTCTGCTGAACAAATCCTGTAGTTTAAGAAACTTCCTAAAACTTGTAGCATCAATGATCGTTTTGTTTTGCAGATGATATGATTGAACTATTGATCCTGAAGGCAGAAAGAGCTCTGGAGTCTTCTGTAAAGGGAGTTCCGAGCTCCATGGAAAACTTTGGTAGCCCTCAAACAGAAGATGTAGTGGAAGCAGAACGATCATGGGAAAAAATTCCAGTTACTTTGTAAGTAACATAGTAAATGACAGCAGATAAAGACCTGAACGGTCCATCCAGTCTGCCCAACAAGATAAACTCATTTTACATGGTATGTAATACTATGTATATCTGAATTTGATTTGTCCCTGCCTTTCTCAGGGCACAGACTGTAGAAATCCGCCCTGCACCGGTTTTATTTTCCAAATACCGGCGTTGCCACCCAATGTCCGCAAAGATTCCATAGATCCATTCCTTCTAAACAGTAAATCCTAGCAGTGACTGATGGCATGACGGAAATGCAATAAAGTAACCTAGGAATTGCTGAGTAATGATTACCATTTGGCCTTCCTAGCTGGCCTCAACCACTGCTACTAGAGAATGACATTGGGATGGGGGCGGAGATAGGGACAGAGCCCACGGGGGTTGGGGATAAACTTTATCCCAGTATCATTTTTCTACTTTGAAGCCTGTTAATGAACTGGATTGTTATTTGTGTTTGAGTGACGCTACAACGAGATATTTTTTTTTTTTGGGGGGGTGGGGGGGGGGGGGGGGAAGCAAATGTGCTGGCCACAACTAGCTAAATTTGCATGGAGGATCCTGCACATCCTGCTACCAGCACATCTTCTAAGAAGACATCTTCTATTGTAGGAAGGACTGTGGAAGAGAGGAGAGCTAGATTGAATCCTAAGATTGTTGATAACTTCTTATTCATCCACAGATTAAAAAACCGTAACAGTGCTTCATAGAGCATATTTTTTTCCCTCTAGGGCATACAGAATGGGTTTCATTTTATACCCCTGGACATTTTAACAGTGTGAATTAGGATTCGTTGGTGTAGTAGAAATCAGCTATTGTGGTTGGAAGGGTAGAGGGTGGTGGGAAGGAGGGTTATTATAGCTGTTCATTGTTGATATTGTTTTCTATTTGTAATTTATGCACAACAGTTGCACACCATATTGTTCCTTTTATACTTTAATGAAAAGATTTAAATATAAAATCATAAGTGTTCGAGGCTTCTGCAGATGGGGATGGGGCGGGGATGGGGACAGGGCCTGCGGGGACGGGGTGGGGATGGAGTCAGAACCTGCGGGGATGGGGTGGGGAACGGAGACAGAACCTGGGGACAAACTTTATCCCTGTGTCATTCTCTAACTGCTACAAGATCCTATTTACTTGGTAGTTTTGTTTTCCTTTATCCTTACCATGTCTTCCACCTTCCAAATTTTGGCCTAGAGAATTCTCTGGTTCTGGTGGTTGTTCAAAGCATGCACTACCATCTCTATAACTAAGTATATTCCTATGTTTCTTCTGAGACTCTGTGTAGCTTCATATGATCTGCTACTGAGAAAAAATATAAAGAAGGCAGCTATAGGCTCAATACTCAGCAACAATTTGCTCCTAAATGTCCATCTTTGGATCATTTTTAAACTCTTAACATAGGTGAAAAGTAGACTATCTCAGTGTCCATGGAAGAGCACGCTGAGATCGATCTGGTTCCCCAGACAATAAAGGTCATGCTCCCTTAACCACTCATCCAACATAATTACTAATTAAGGGAGAGTGAGCCCTCTACTAATAAAGCCAATCTGCCACGGTCCATGTGTAATTTTCACTGTCCCCAAACACCATAAATCCATTTCTTTTGAAATCTCCTCAACATAAAAAATCTAATCAGCATCTCAGAAATGCCACTCTGTCTCTATTAAATGCTAAAGTGTCAATGCTCAGTATTTTTGTATCTTATAAATGTCCCATTACCAATAGCAGATAAGGCCACACAATATAAATACGGTACTTAAAGCTGAGTAAAACAGTGGACCGCTACAGAAAACTGCTGGTCATTTCAGTTGGTGAGAGCTACTCGTGCATCGTAAACAAAACAAAACTGTAAGTTGCTATTTGTGATTATTTTCCTACTATTGGGTGTTTTTTGCTTTTGGAAACAGCTTCATTTGATGATAGCTGCTTTTTCTAAGCAACCTGCTACCTCCTTTATTAAAGCCTTCTAGAGATTTGAGTATTTCTAACTTAGCCTTTTGACCAGGGACCATATACTAGGGGTGTACCCAAACATTTCTTTTTCCCCCCTCCTTTCTCCATTTCATTAACTAACATACACGCTTATCTCCAGCAATGGATTCTTGGTGGCAATGTCACCAAATAGGTTAGTTTTCCTTATGATCACCAGAAAAAAAGTTTTTGGCCTTTAAAGTGAGAGGACTAAATATATTTTAAAAATTAAGAAAACAATGAGAAAATGTCCTCAGATTATAAGCCCTCGCTGAGCCAAAAAATCCCAATGGGCAATTTTTCATTCATTAGTGTTAAAAAAATATATATCTCAGTACAGTCCATCATAATAGTTCATCCATTTATAAACTCAAGCAATGCTTGAATAATTTAAATATGTACTGTGCAGTGTTTAAAAAAAATTGTAGAGGTAAACGGGAAAATTAGGTTCTTACCATGATAATTTTCTTTCCTTTAGTCATAGCAGGTGAAGCCATTACATATGGGTTATGTCCATCAACCAGCAGGGGGAGATAGAGAGCACTCAACTTTTCACAGTGCCTCATGGCCAGCTAGCTCCACTGCCTCTTCAGTATTTGAAGCTTCCAAAGCAGTATGGCAAACCGCAATGGGAATAACATGAACTATCCTCACAGCGAACGATGGCCCCTTAACAAGGGCATGAACTCAAAAAAGGAGGGAATGAACTCATCCTCCTGGAGGGAATAAACTTGTCCTCCACTTTGTATAAACGGAGGGAATACTTGCATCCTCCTGGACAGAATAAACTCATCCTCCCAAAACATGAACTGGAGGGAATGAACTCATCCTCCTATAACTGTAACAAGAATCCTGAAGACTGTTTTCCGACTCCCCAAGGAAGGAATATAACTTCAGGAAACAAGAACAGCACCTAAAATCAGAATCACTGCAATACAGACAATCATACAGGGAGGGCTCATGGCTTCATCTGCTATGACTAAAGGAAAGAAAATTATCATGGTAAGAACCTAATTTTCCCTTCCTTGTCATCAAGCAGATAAAGCCATTATGTATGGGATGTAACAAAGCAATCCCTAAATAGGGTGGGAACAAGCCACACCACGCGCTAGCACCTGTGCTCCAAAATGCGCATCCCTCCTGGCAGCCACATCCAGCCTGTAATGTCGGGCGAAAGAGAGCTTAGAAGCCCATGTTGCAGCACTGCAAATCTCATGAAGAGATAGTGCTCCAGTTTCCGCCCAAGAAGAGGAAATCGCTCTTGTGGAATGTGCCTTAAAGGCTTCAGGCAGAGCCTGGCCAGACAGCAGAAATGCTGAAAAGATAGCTTCTTTGAGCCAACGGGCAATAGTGGCTTTAGACGCTGAAGACCCTCTGCGAGGACCTGCAAACAGCACAAAAAGATGATCAGAGGTCCTGAAAGAATTTGTAATTCGCAGATACTGCAACAGAGTCCTGCACACATCCAAAAGGTGCAACTGCCCAAATGAATCTGGAAACTCCTCCTCAACAAAGGAGGGAAGAAAAACAGGCTGGTTTAGGTGAAACGCTGAAACCATCTTAGGCATGAAGGAAGGCACGGTCCGAACTGTGACCCCTGACTCTGAGAATTGCAGAAAAGGGTCTCTGCAGGACAGCGCCTGGAGCTCTGAGACCCGTCTCGCTGAGGTAATGGCCACTAAAAAGACGGCCTTCGGTGTCAAATCATTCTCTGAAGCACGCCGAAGCGGTTCAAAGGGAGCCCCCTGAAGGGCCTTCAATACTAACCCCAGGTTCCAAGCTGGACAAGGTGCCCGCACGGGAGGACGGAGCCGAAGCACCCCTCTAAGAAACCGTGCCAAATCTGGATGAGCAGCTAAGGACACGCCTTCAACCTTGCCACGCAGGGAGGCCAATGCTGCCACTTGCACCCGCAGGGAATTATAGTTGAGCCAGCCGGGTTTTACTTCCATTGCTTTCAATGGAAGTAATTGAGCCAGCCGGGTTTTACTTCCATTGCTTTCAGTGGAAAGCAATGGAAGTAAAACCCGGCTGGCTCAATCCGTCTTCCTTTTTCTGGAGCCATATGGTAACCCTATTTGTGTACACCATCCTGCAAAAAGTCCAGAATCGGCGAGACAGGAGCCCACAACGGAGAAAGCGCTCTTGAAACACACCAGACTTCAAACTGGCGCCAAATCCTGGCATAAGCCACAGAAGTGGAGCACTTACGGGCCTGCAGGAGAGTGGAAATTACCTTATTTGAGTAGCCTTTATCTCTCAATTGCGCCCTCTCAATCGCCATGCCATAAGACCAAAGCGGCAGGCGTCCTCCATGGCCACCGGACCCTGTGACAACAGGTGCGGAACCAGAGGTAACGGAAAGGGAGCCTCCAACAGCATATGTTGGAGGTCCGCATACCAAGGCCTCCGGGGCCAATCCGGTGCGATGAGCACCACTTCTCCTGGATGCAGCCGAATCCGCAGGAGCACTTGCCCTATCAAGGGCCACGGAGGGAAGACATACAGCAAGCCCAGGGTTGAGCCAAGGCATCCAACCCGGCAGAGCGAGGATCCCTCCATCTGCTGAAGAAGCACGGGACTTTGGCATTGGAACTGGTCGCCATAAGATCCATCACTGGCTTGCCCCATTTGGCACATATCTGCAGGAATACATCGTCTGCTAGTTCCCACTCCGCTGGATCGATCTTATGCCTGCTTAGATAGTCGGCTTGCACGTTGCTCTGACCTGCAATGTGAGCTGCTGACAGGGACTGTAGATACAACTCGGCCCAGTGGCAAATTTGTTCGGCCTGCGCGGCTAGAGCTCTGCACTGAGTGCTGCCTTGTCAATTTATGTAGGCCACTGCTATCGTGTTGTCCGACATCACTTGGACAGCCAATCCTTCCAGGGTCACTTGAAAGGCCAGAAGAGCCATAAACACCGCTTTCAACTCCAGGCGGTTGATAGACCACTCCGACTCGTCGGGCGTCCACAGACCCTGGGCATGCTTCCCCTGGCAATGTGTGCCCCAGCCCTTCAGGCTGGCATCTGTCACCACTAGGCACCAATCGGGGAGCGCCAGCGGCATTCCCCGCCGCAACATGCTGTCCGAGAGCCACCACTCCATACTGAGGCGGGTCGCAGGGAGCCAAGAAAGTCTGCACTAATAATCCTGAGATACTGGAGACCATCGTTGAAGTAGAGAATACTGTAGAGGTCTCAGGTGCGCTCTCGCCCATGGCACCACTTCCAAGGTGGTAGTCATCGATCCCAACAGCTGGACAATGTCTCAAGTTCGCGGGCGGGGCATCCTCAGGAGCAGACGGACCTGATTCTGAAGCTTGCACCGCCTTTGCTTGGGAAGAAACATATAGCCCGAGGCTGTGTCGAACCTGGCCCCCAAATATTCTAGAGATTGCGAGAGGGTCAGGTAACTTTTGGCCATATTGACGACCCAGCCCAGAGAACCACTCTGGCTGTAGCTAGATGACTCTTTTTCTGAGTCTGCTCTGATGAGCCAGTTGTCTAGGTACGGGTGAACCCGGATACCCTCTCGCCTGAGAAAGGCAGCTACTACCACCATTACCTTGGAGAAGGTTCGGGGAGCTGTGGCGAGGCCAAACGGCAAGGCCTGAAACTGGAAATGTTTTCCCAACATCGCAAACCGCAGAAACTTCTGGTGAGGGGGCCAAATTGGTATGTTGCAAGTAAGCTTCTTTCAGGTCCAGAGACGTGAAAAACTCTCCTGGATGTACCGCCGCAATGACGGAGCGCAGGGTTTCCATGTGAAAATGTCGCACTCTTAAGGACTTGTTTAGCTCTTTTAAGTCCAGGATCGGGCGAAAAGACCCGCCTTTTCGTGGCACCACAAAGTAAATGGAGTAGCGACCTAGACCTTGTTCAGCGGGAGGCACCAGGGTCACAGCCCCTATCTGGCACAGACTGTGCAAAGTCTCCTCTACCGCCGCCCGTTTGGCGGCAGAACCGCATCGGGACTCCACAAACACGTCTCTCACCGGGGCATCGAATTCTATTCAGTATCTGTCTCTGATCAGGTCCAAGACCCACTGATCTGCGGAGATTTTGGCCCACTCCTCGAAAAAGAGGGAAAGTCTTCCTCCGATGACAGGAAATGAGGATGGGGCCGGCGTACCATCATTGAGAGGGTCGCCCCTGAACTCCAGGCCTTGAACCGGCAGCTGCGGAACGTTTGTCCGAGCGAAGGGAGTTTCTCTGCTGAAAGCGGGCATGAGAAGTGAACCCAGCAGCACGCCCCAGGCTATTTGCACCAACTGAAATATGGCGCAAATGTATGTGCCTAAATTAAGCACATATGCTCCCTTATTCTGTAACAATGTGCGTAAATGCTAGGAATGCCCCCCGTTCTGCCCATGCTCCTCCCATTTCTATGCTGCCTCTTTTTGCTCGCACACAAAATTTAGGTGTGGATCCCATGCCTAAATTTACACAAATTCCAATTAAATGTAATTATTTCCAATAATTGCTTGTTAAAAGGCCAATTACTGGTGCTAAATAGCTTGTTCAATTTAATTGGGCAAGCACCCAAATTTGCTCAGTTTCGGCGACTTTTATAGAATTAGGGGAAAACCCATTTTTAGCACGCCCAGGAAATATGGCAATTTCCAGTATTTTTCCTTCAGGTCCTGCACTAATGTTCGCATTAGCACTCGGAACCTGAAAAAAATTGATGACAGGGCACTTATCGCCGTCTACTTAAGAGGTGCTTCTTTATGGACACGCTAACCAGTCAGTGTGCAGTAATCGGGACATTCTAGCTGGGTAATGTGTCCATGCCCATTCTCCACCCCAACATGTTCCTCCAGAAAATAAATACAAAAAAAAAAAAAAAGTACAGTAGAAAAAGGCAAGAATAATTTGTGTTCCTCTTAAGCTTTGCCTAGCACCCAGATTTTCTTAATATTTTCCCACTATGCTAGTAGCATAGTGTATCTGCTTGGATATCTCTTGATAGCACTGCTCCAGCAACAATATTTCTTAGCTGTCAACTATATGTTTGATTACCTTTTAGAGAGTGTACCTTAGTTAAGTCAGTAATTTTTTTTTCTCACCATTTTGGTTCTCTGCTATGCTGTATAGATGAGCAAATATGTTTCCATACTTAAATCCACACCTAATGTCCTAATTTTACCCAGCTTCTCACCGCACCTGTTCTTTTACTACCGACCTTTGTATCTGTTCCAAACATACTTAAATTTTGTTATCTTTTACAGCCATAACAGGTCTTTGTAAGCCACATTGAGCCTGCAAATAGGTGGGAAAATGTGGGATACAAGTGCAATAAATAAATAAATAAAAAATTTACCACTCTTTCTGTAATGATGTATTTTCTCTGATCTTCTCTCCCATCATGTGACCTCATGTCCTCGAATTTCTTGATCTATGGAAAATTGCTGTTAATTTTAAAACCAGGAAACATTCATCAACCTCTTTCTGCTTCAACACAGTTGTTAAACATGTGTTACCTTATTAACACATGGTAACACCTTTAATACATGTTAATTCGATCCCATTGCATTCATTGGTACTTGTGAAAAAATAATGTACAGTAATGTATTAGCGCATATTGGTAACTCTAACAGTCAGTGTGTGTGTGTGTGTGACTCCCCTCCCCTATCTTCTTTCCTTCCCCATCCCATCTTCTAAAGACTATAAATCATGGAGACTTCAGAATCTTTTGGAGTACTCCTTGCTTGTGAATACCTGTTGTATCTTTATGCCGTTCACCATTAAATGTATGACTTATTTCCTTTTCCCCCAGCAAATCTCCAGTACCCATTTTCTGTGATGAAGGCACGGAAACTTTACAAACAACCAAATTAAATCTTGTTAATAAGGAGTCTTCTAATAATGATCCTCAAGCTGAGGTTTGTTAAGTCAAATATTTTCTTTTTTTAAATTTAGTCAATATCATTGAAGGACTGGTTAAATTCAGCGTTTTTGGGGAGAGTTTGATTTTATTAGCTATTGGAAAACTTGAAGAAAACCAAAGGCTTTAAACAGTCAGAATAGGCGTTTTTCCAAAGTATACATTATATTGGATATACAATAGCAGTACAAGCGGTATATCAAGTTCAATAAATGAAATGATTTATTGTGTTTAATTCTGGTTCTTTTAGATTGTATGTGATTACCATGTGCATTATGTATTAAAAAAAAAAAGGGCTCTCTGTTTCTCCGAGGACAAGTAGGCTACTTGTTTTCACGATTGGGTGACGTCCACGGCAGCCCAGGAACGGAAATCTTTCTAGCAAAAAAAAAGTTTGCTAGAGCATTCAAGCGCGCGGGTGCGGCCATCTTCCCGGCCGTCGCGCGAGAGTACCGCTTTAGTTCTTTTTTTCTCTGCGGTAAGGGAGTGACTGTTTGCGGTCTCTCTCCGTTCGCCATGAAAGAGCCTTTGTGTGTTTTTCACCCTTAAATTAAAAAAAAAATAAAAAAAGACCCTTATTTCTAAGTTTTTGGTCCTTTTAAGTTTTCTTTCGTTTCCATCCGCGCGTACGCGTTTTTCTCCTTTTTGTGCCTTTATTTTTGGCACCATCGAGAATTTTGATTTCACCGCCGCTATTTTTCTGTCCATGTCATCAAGGACGCCCAGCGGATTCAAGAAGTGTACTTGGTGCAACCAGGCAATCTCGGGTACTGACCCTCATGCGTGGTGTCTTCAGTGCATTGGGCCCGACCATCGCCCAGATGCATGTAAGTTGTGTCTTAGCTTGAAAAAGCGGACACAGGCATCGAGACAAGCTCTTCGGGATCATCTTTTCGGAGCTTCACCTGGTTCTTCGGCATCAACGTCGACATTGGCACCGGAGATGGCATCGACCTCAGGAGCACAGGTAATGGCTGTCCGGAGACCTCACGCTGGGAGCAGTGAGCCATCGAGTGCCTCGAAGACTCCTGCTGGACAGGCCCACCGGGACCAACCACTGTCGGACCCAACCCCGAGGAGGCATGTGGATTCCACGTCCTCCCCGTTGGTACCAAGGAGGATCAATGATGTGCTTCGAGCGAAGGGTCCAGTACCGCCTCCTCAACCTTAACAGATTCTGGACCCGGTTCCCGCACCGACCCCACAGCCTTGCTCGACAGCAACTCTGGACGAGTGCATCCGAGCCATTCTTCCAGGTGTGCTGGAAGGGTTGCTGCGTGAGCCTGTTCCGGTGCTGGTGGTGCTTGCGCCTTCAGCACTGTTGATGGAAGCGGCAGCTGGCTCCGGCCCTGTGGTGAGGTCCCCGACCCAGGTCGACTCCCCGTCGACATCGATGCAGGGAGCTTCATCGCTGCCTGCACGGGAGTCGACTTCTCGGCATCGCCATCGGGGACATGGTTCCTCGGTGTCGAGACGGGCCCAGTTTCGGACTGCAGTTCAGGAACTCTTGTCCGATACCAAGGAGGATGCCTCGTGGGATGAGGGAGAAGATCCCAGATATTTCTCTTCCGAGGGTGGCCTTCCCTCTGATCCTACTCCTTCACCAGAAAGAAAGCTTTCTTCCCCAGAGAGTCTTTTTCTCTTCATTTGTCCGGGAAATGTCTGTGGCTATTCCCTTCCCTGTGGTATCTGAGGATGAGCCCAGGACTGAGATACTCGAGGTCCTTGACTATCCTTGCCACCTACGGAATCATCCACTGTTCCTCTGCATAATGTCCTTAAAGAGACATTGCTGAGAAACTGGAAGAAACCACTAACTAACCCCACCATCCCCAAAAAGCTGAGTCCCAATGTCAGATTCATGGAGAACCTGAGTTGATGAAGTCGCAGTTACCTCATGACTCTATAGTTGTGGATTCCGCTCTAAAGAGGGCCAGGAGTACTAGAGATTTCGCCTCGGCACCCCGAGGCGGGAATCTAGAAGTCTTGACTCGTTTGGGAGAAAGGCCTATCAGCCCTCTATGCTCGTGTCCAAGATTCAGTCATACCAGCTCTACACGAGTGTCCACATGTGGAGCAATGTAAAGCAACTGGCGGACTTGATGGACAAGCTCCCTGTGGAGCACACCAGGCCTTTTCAGGAGGTGGTCAGGCAGCTGAAGGCGTGTTGTAAATTCCTGTCCAGGGGTGCTTACAACTCTTTTGATGTTGCATCCAGAGCCGCTGCTCAGGGTATAGAGATGTGCAGATTCTCATGGCTGCGTGCCTCTGACCTGGACAATCAAGTCCAGCAGCGGATTGCAGATGTCCTTTGCCGGGGTGGGGGATAATATTTTTGGTGAGAAAGTCGAGCAAGTGGTCGAACAGTTCCACCAGCGGGAAACCGCTATGGAAAATCTCTCCCGCCGGGCGCCTTCAGCTTCTACCTTATCAGGTAGACGTTTTTTCGGGGGAAGAAGGAATGCTCCCTATGCCTATAATAGGCATCGGTACAATCCTCTTTCCTGACAGCCTTCTCAGGCTCAGCCCCAGTGCGTTCGTTCTCGTCAACAGCGTGCGCCCAGACAGGCCCCTGCAGCTCCCCAGCAAAAGCAAGGGACGGGCCTTTGACTGGCTCCAGCTGAGCATAGCCGCTATCAAAGTGTCCGTGCCGGACAATCTACCGATCGGAGGGAGGTTAACATTTTTTCACCAAAGGTGGCCTCTTGTAACCTCCGATCGGTGGGTTCTCCAAATAGTCCAGTTAGGATACTCCCTCAATTTGATCTCCAAACCTCCAGATTGCCCACCGGGAGCTCAGTCCTTCAGCTTCCAGCACAGGCAGGTACTTGCAGAGGAACTCTCCACCCTTCTCAGCGCCAATGCGGTCGAGCCCGTTCCACCAGGGCAGGAAGGGCTGGGATTCTATTCCAGGTACTTTCTTGTGCAAAAGAAAACAGGGGGGATGCGTCCCATCCTAGACCTAAGGGCCCTGAACAAATACCTGGTCTGAGAAAAGTTCAGGATGGTTTCCCTGGGAACCCTTCTCCCCATGCTTCAGCAAAACGATTGCCTATGCTCTCTGGACTTAAAGGATGCTTATACACACATCCAGATACTTCCAGCTCACAGGAAGTATCTTTGGTTCCGTCTGGAAGTGCAGCACTTGTGTGCTGCCCTTTGGTCTCGCGTCTGCGCCCAGGGTGTTTACAAAATGCCTGGCAGTAGTTGCAGCATCGCTACGCAGACTGGGAGTGCATGTGTTCCCTTATCTCGACGATTGGCTGGTGAAGAACACCTCAGAGGCAGCAGCTCTACAGTCCATGCAGATGACTATTCAACTGCTGGAGCTACTCGGGTTTGTAATTACCCCAAGTCCCATCTTCTTCCTGTTCAAAGACTGGAATTTATTGGAACTCTGCTAGATTCACAGATGGCTCGTGCCTATCTCCCCGAGATGAGAGCAGACAATCTTCTGTCTCTAGTTTCCATGGCCAGAACGTCTCAGCGGATCACAGCTCAGCAGATGTTGAGACTTCTGGGCCATATGGCCTCCACAGTTCATGTAACGCCCATGGCCCGTCTTCATTATGAGATCTGCTCAGTGGACCCTAGCTTCCCAGTGGTATCAGGCTGCTGGGAATCTAGAGGATGTAATCCAGCTGTCCACCGAATTTCACAGTTCCCTTCAGTGGTGGACAATTCGATCCAATTTGACCTTGGGACGTCATTTTCAAATTCCTCAGCCTCACAAAGTGCTGACAACAGATGCATCCCTCCTGGGGTGTGGAGCTCATGTAGATGGGCTTCACACTCAAGGAGCTTGGTCCCTCCAGGAAAAAAAAGTCTTCAGATCAATCTCCTGGAGTTGCGAGCGGTCTGGAACGCTCTAAAGGCTTTCAGAGATCGGCTGTCCAATCAAATTATTCAAATTCAGACAGACAATCAGGTTGCCATGTACTATATCAACAAGCAGGGGGGCACTGGATCTTGCCTCCTGTGTTGGGAAGCCATCCAGATGTGGCTTTGGGTTTGCCGTCACGGCATGTTTCTCCAAGCCACGTATCTGGCAGGTGTAAACAACAGTCTGGCCGACAGGTTGAGCAGGGTCATGCAACCTCACGAGTGGTCGCTCAACTCGGGCGTCGTACGCAAGATCTTCCGAGAGTGGTGAATCTTTTTGCAACTCAGGTCAATCACAAGGTCCCTCAGTTCTGTTCCAGGCTTCAGGCCCACGACAGACTAGCATCAGGTGCCTTTCTCCTTCATTGGGGGAAGGGCCTTCTGAATGCATATCCTCCCATACCTCTGGTGGGGAAGACTTTGCTGAAACTCAGGCAAGACCGCGGAACCATGATTCTGATTGCTTCCTTCTGGCCGCGTCAGATTTGGTTCCCTCTTCTTTTGGCGTTGTCCTCTGAAGAACCGTGGAGATTGGACTGTTTTCCAACCCTCATTACTCAGAACGAGGGGGCGCTTCTGCCTCCCAACCTCCAGTCTCTGGCTGTCACGGCCTGGATGCTGAGAGAGTAGAATTCGCTTCCTTGGGTCTTTCAGAGGGTGTCCCGAGTCTTGCTTGCTTCCAGGAAAGATTCCACAAAGAGGTGTTACTCTTGTAAATGGAGGAGGTTTGCCATCTGGTGTGACAGCAAGGCCCTAGATCCTCGCTTTTGTCCTACACAGACCCTGCTTGAATACCTTCTACACCTGTCAGAGTCTGGTCTCAAGACCAGCTCTGTAAGAGTTCACCTTAGTGCGATTGGTGCTGATCATTATCGTGTAGAGGGTAAGCCTATTTCTGGATAGCCTTTAGTTCGATTCATGAGAGGTTTGCTTTTGTCAAAGCCCCCTGTCAATCCTCCACCAGTGTCATGGAATCTCAACGTCGTCCTCACCCAGCTGATGAAGCCTCCTTTTGAGCCTCTGAATTCCTGCCATCTGAAGTATTTGACCTGGTGGCGGTTACTTCAGCTCGTAGGGTCAGTGAGCTTCAAGACTTGGTAGTGCATGCTCCTTATCTCAAGTTTCATCACAACAGAGTAGTCCTCCGCACTCACCCTAAGTTCCTGTCGAAGGAAGTGTTAGAGTTCCATCTGAACCAGTCAATCGTCTTGCCAACGTTTTTTCCCCGTCCTCATACCTGCCCTGCTGAACGTCAGTTGCATACATTGGACTGCAAGAGAGCATTGGCCTTTTATGTGGAGCAGACAAGCCCCTTCAGACAGTCCACCCAAATGTTTGTTTCTTTCGATCCCAACAGAAGGGGAGTCGCTGTTGGGAAACGCACCATTTCCAATTGGCTAGCAGATTGCATTTCCTTCACTTATGCCCAAGCTGGGCTGACTCTTGAGGGTCATGTTATGGCTCATAGTGTTAGAACCATGGCAGTGTCCGTGACCCACTTGAAGTCAGCCACTATTGAAAAGATTTGCAAGGTTGCGATGTGGTCATCAATCCACATATTCACATCTCACTACTGCCTCCAGCAGGCTAGCCGACGCGACAGTCGGTTTGGGCAGTCGGTGCTGCAGATTCTGTTCGGGGTTTGGAATCCAACACCCCCTAGGCCCATTTTTATTCTTTTCCAGGCTGCACTCTCAGATGTTCTGCTTCATAGGTCAATCCTTGTTATGTCCTCGCCGTTGCGAGGCCCAATTGACCTTTGTTGTTTTGAGTGAGCCTGGGTGCTAGGGATACCCAATCGTGAGAACACGCAGCCTGTCTTTTTCTTTGTTATTGCTTTATAATTTAACTAAAGAGGGACTCTCGCGTGATGGGCGGGAATATGGCCGCGAATGTGTGGTGCGTTCGCCCGTGCGGTCGAAGGCTCTAGCAAACTTTTTGTTGCTAGGATGATGTCCATTCCTGGGGCTGCCGTGGACGTCACCCAATCGTGAGAACAATCAGCCTGCTTTCCTCGGAGAATACCTGCTACAGGTATGTATCTTCGCTTTTTGGCTCTTAAAACATGGTAAATACATGTAATTTTCTTGTAAATGATACATTTATAGGAACAGATGAAATGTTTTGTGAAAACACTGCACCTTTTTGTGGTATGCTAGAAGTACTTTAGAATACCTACATATTAGTAATGTCCAAACTAATATTCACCTTGGTTGTTCTCCTCAGCGTATGTGCAAAGTACAGCTTGTAATTATACCTTTTATGATTTTGTGGCTTTAGGAAAGTACTCTTTCAGGAGGCAATCACCATGGTCCCGTTGAAGCTCTGAAACAAATGCTGTTTAACCTTCAAACGGTGCAGCAGTGCTATAGCCATGACAAAACAGAAAAAGAAGAGATGAAAAAAGTAAGAAAACATTCAATCGCTTATCACAATATTCTGTTCAGCCTTGTTTCCTGAGAATAGTATGAAGGTAATCTTTAATATTGTTTCTGCAGCAGTTGTGTGTTAGCCACAAAAATGGCTTGTTTGAAAATTGCCCAGCCTGATAAAAGTATATCCACTATGGAACAATGTGCATACTTCTGATTTAGTGGAGGTCTATTGATAGGATTAGGGCAGTAATTACAACAATTCACACTTGTTTTTTTCACCCATATTCATTCTTGCGAAAGGTATTAAATGATGTTTTTAAGAGCTACTGCAAGGATTTTCAAAGTGTAACGCATCTGGACCAAACTGCAAAGAGAAATACATTTCTCCAATGGTTGACCTGATGGCGACATGGTGGAATATGAAGCGCCTGCTCTTGTTCAGACAGTGGAAGGAGTTAGGCTGGATGTCCTGGAACTTCAGCTGCTATATGTCTTCTTCCCTCACCCCCCCCCCCCCCCCCCACCCCATGGCCTCGCGTTGCTTGGGTATTAGGTAGTGAAAAATCCGTTACTGATAATTCTCATAGTTCTTGATTGGCCTCCTCATCCTTGGTATGTGGATTTGATGCATCTCTTGTTGCTGAGGGTACTCTTTCATTTTGGGTCTGGTGCTTATGGAAATCCGGATTTGTTTTGGCTTCATTGAAAGGTGTTGTCTGAAATGGAAGAGGTTGGCCTCTGGCATTGCTACTATGCTGAAAGCCCCGAAGTTGTCTACCTCCTTGGCTTATGTTAGGGTTTGAAAAGTGTTTGAACATTAGCATTCAGCTTGTGACGTAAGCCCCTTCAATAGTGGGTATTCCCTCTATTCTGCCTTTTTTGCAGAAGAAATTGGAGCAATATTTGGCTCTTAATTTGCTTAAGATACAGGTGGCAACACACAGCTTACCAAGTTCAGTGACTGCCCTGAGAACTACAGGGCATGGAATTTCAAGGATGCCATAGCAGATCTGAACCTCACTTCAAACAATCAAAGTGCAAGTCACATACACGCAATTCCGCAGTGTTCTTTGTCAGTATGCACTGCGTCTGCTTCTGCTGAACCAGTGTATGCTGACAAAGAACACTGTGGAATTGCGTGTGTGTGACTTGCAGTTTAATTGTTTGAATTCCCTGAAGAAGCCCTTGAGCACGGGTGGAACAGGCCCCGTCAGATATATTGAAAGAGAATGAATTGTATTTAAATGTACAATTAAAAACGTTTTGGGCATCCCTCCTTTTTTTTTCAGCATTGCTTTCTCTGGCAGGGGGGCATGTTGCCTCTGTTGTCTGGCCAACATGGGTCTTGTCGGTCTCAGGGATTCTTACCCCTGTCACTGGGGCAGGTCATGGCCTGGGTTCCTCCTGTTCTCATGACATTGCCCATCTCGGTTCATTGATCCAGATTCTTTTTGGCCTTGGGAGCTCTGCTCCATCTGTGGTTACCTTCCAAGTTCCCTTCCATGGACCAGGCTTGAACTCGCCATTGCTATTTCAAGTATCATGGGACTTCTGTCTCTCTCTCTCTCGTTCCTGGGTTCCTTTGTGCACCTTTCTCTTTGCTGCAACATAGGGAAGTTATTCTATTCCCCTTTATCATTTTTGTTGCTCTTCTCTGTACCTTTTCTAATTCCATTATATCTTTTTTGAGATGCGGTGACCAGAATTGCACACAGTATTCGAGGTGCGGTCGCACCATGGAGCGATACAAAGGCATTATAATGTCTTCATTTTTGTTTTCCGTTTCTTTCCTATTAATGCCTAGCATTCTATTTGCTTTCTTAGCCGCCACCGCATACTGAGCAGAGGGTGGTGGGTTGCCACAGTTTGCGCTGGTCTTTCCTCTTTTGCTTTCAGAGGCAAGAGTTTTCTTTGTGGGTTCATGGTCTCCTTGCTGCTTTGGTATCGAACATACTGAGAGTGAGGCTGCTGCACAGTATCCTTTATGGCAGAGCTCTGGCATTCTCTTTATCTCCACCTGCTGGTAGAGGAACATAATCCACTCATCTCTGGATTGATTTGTTGGGACTAAAGGAAAGAAAATTGTCAGGTAAGAAACATAATTTTTCCATCTCTGATTTCACGTTGCTTCTTTTATTATTTTGTTATGTTAAAGCTCAATGCCCAGTATTCATATTCGACCAAATAATATTTTTCTTTTTCTATTCAGTCAAATAGTAAAATATGGTATTGGGAACAGCTCAAATTTCTGTTTTATTTGTGGTCTTGTATTCTGTAATTGGTGAAAGTTTGTTGTGCTCTGTATGTATGACCAAGATGAATGATGCTTTTGGAGTGGAGTGGAGGAGTAGCTTAATAGTTAGTGAAGTGGCCTGAGAACCTTGAGGAACTGGGTTCAATTCCCACTGCAGCTCCTTGTGGCTCTGGACAAGTCACTTAAACCTCCATTGCCCGAGGTACAAAATAAGTACCTGTACGTAATCCCTTAAATTCTATATATAGCACTGAAAATTGCATGCACAAATTTGGGTGCGCACAGTTTAATCGAATAGCGACTCAGTTAGTGCTAATTGGGCACTAATAATTATCATTGCTAATTGGAATTAATTTGGATTAGCATTCAAGTAGCCATGTGGATCTGCACGTAAATTTGTCCAAGAAGGGGGTGCAGCCATGGGAGGGGTCATAGGCGGATCAGGGGAGTTCCTTCACTTTACAATTGTTTTTTTTTTTATAGAGTAAGGTAGCTCTGTGCCTAATTTAGGCACGAGGATTTACACCAGGGTTCAGTTGGTGTAAATCCTCATGTCTGTGACTATTTTTAGATCCTGGCGTAAGGGCTATTCTATGAACAGTGCCTAACTTTGAGCGCTGTTTATAGAATAGCATTTAGTGCTTTTTTTTTTGGCGCCAGTTTTTCAACACTACATGTAGAACCGTTTTGATTATAACCACTGAAAGGCAGTATATCAAATCCCATCCCCTTCCCTTGCCTTCCCTTTTGGCATGCAGTTTCTGTGTAGGGATCTAGAGCACTGTTACACCTTTGTTGGGAAATCCAAAAAGTATTACTGTTCACACTTATAGCTGCCTTTTTCAAATGTTCAAATTTTTGCTATTTGTGACCCCAAAGTTTAATGCTATTAAAATCTTTTAAATACCACTGAAGAGCTAATACAATTATTTCTGAGTGCTTTTTGTCAAGTTTATCTTGCTTGTATACAATATTATAATTGAAAAAAAAAAACCCTATCCAAGCGGTTGTACAGTACATCTATTCATCCCATTACCCATTTCTAAAACCATCTAATCTTAAAAATACCAAAAATTAAAATAAAACCTTACTACAGAACTCATTAACATGTCCAACAACCCCATCTTTAATACTTGAGATCTCTATTGGCCCACTTCTGAAGTTGTAGGAAATAATCACAGCTTGAAGGCTTTATTTTATTTTTATACCCTGCCTAATAACCAAGTGGCTTACAATAAAAACACACAAAATAATATAACTTTAAAATCATCATAATATTTTACAGGAATTTCTCATCAACTTTCAATATTAATTCCCATGAAGTCTGCAAGAAAAGATGTCTCTACAGTTAGATAGTGTATTGTCTGATACTATGAACCTCTGATGTTTGTTCCACAACATGAAGCTGCCAAAGAAAAGTGCTCTCTCTCATCCAGGACCTCTAATACTAATACAGGGATGGGCAACTTTGGTCCTTGAGAGCTGCAACCCAGTTGGGTTTTCCGGGGGCAGTGCATGGATATTTATTAGGGAAATGCTGAAAACCCGACTGAGTTGCTTCTCTCGAGGACTGAGGTTGCCAACTCTTGCTCTAATATGTCAAATACCCAGTACTAAACTCTTGCCAGAATTTAACAAATGTTTCTTTATCCTTTGCTTCAGGTCCTCAATATTGATTCACTGAAACACATAGGGATCCTTTACTAAGCCATTCTAGAAAGTGGCTGGCACTGCGTTTAACACGTGGGTTTGTCACGCGCTCCAGCCACTTTCTAGCATGGCTGAAAAATGGCCACGTTCTATTTTTTTTTTTTCAATGGCCATGCGCTGATTTCCCCATTAGTTCATGGCAATTACTGCTAGGAGCCCTGACAGCCACATATTTAGGAGGCATGAGGGCTTCTGTGCTAATATGCCCGTGCTACTCGATTATCACAGGCACACCTACTCCCTGTCCACTGCACTAGAAAATTTCAATTTTGTACCACAGGGACTGGTGTGCACTGATCACAGCAATACTGTGGGACACCTCAGTGCAACCCCCGGTGGTGCTGTTTTGGCATGTCCTACCTGTTCAGTAGTCATACCGCCCTTTAGGAAAAGGTTCCATAGTATTTTGAATTGTATTTGTTCTAGAGAATTCAACAATGGACGAGCTGATACCCTCTTGGGTACTCAGAAAATTTATCTTGCTGCAGTGTTTTGAGCTATCAGAAGTCTACTTAAGAGATATCTAGAAAGCCCTAAATACAAGGCATTGCAATAGCCCAAAATGGGCAGAATTGACAATTGGACTACCATTCTAAATAGATCCCAAATTTAGAAACAGATTCTACGTAGTTTATTTAGAAGATATTCTGTACTTCACAAAGTATCTCTCTATCTATCTTGTCTATCCATCCATCTATTGCGATTAAAGTTTTTAATCACGATTAATTGTCTCATTGGAGTAGTTCGCACCCCCCCCCCCCCCCCCCCCCCCCCCCCCCCCCCCCCCCCCCCCCACTGCAGCTCTTTATGACTTTGGGCAATGGAGGGTTAAGTGAGTTGCCCAGAGTCACAAGAAGCTGCGTTGGGAAAACAAGTAAATAATATACAGTTAATCGCTATTAAAATTTTAATTGAAATGCACCTCTAATATAAAATAAAATGTGTATGTATGGCAAGCTGTAAGAGGAAATATCCTAGCTCTGCTTTGTACAAACGTGAATAAAACCCTTTTGATGTTGACAGCTTAATGTGAATTTTATCTACCATTCAACTCAATATTGAAAAACTTGTGTATAGTAATCTTTCCCAGATTTTTCGCTGATGAAGTAACCAAGGATAAAACTTTTGCGAGGGTAAATAACTACTACTACTACTTATCATTTCTAAAGCGCTACTAAACGTACGCAGCGCTGTACACTTGAACGTGAAGAGACAGTCCCTGCTAGACAGAGCTTACAATCTAATTAGGACAGACAAACAGGACAAACAAGAGATAAGGGAATATTAAAGTGAGGATGATAAAATAAGGGTTCTGAACAAGTGAGTAAGGGGTAGGAGTTAAAAGCAGCATCAAAAAGGTGGGCTTTTAGCTTAGATTGATATACCATTACAGAAAGGTGGTATATCAAGTCCCCAACCCCTTTCTCTTTCCTTTCCCTAAAAAAGGGAAAATTGGCCATTTTATTGCTTTCATTTGGGAAGCAGTAAGGGTAATCTCAGGACACTCAATCTTAACAACCAGGCAGGCCATACACCACTTCTGTGGGGCACAACTTGCGTGGAGGAAAATTTAAGAAAGTAGAATAACATTTTTTACTGTACCAGGCTACAGCAGCAGCAAAGGTATCTGTTTAATTTGTTCAAACGTGGCATGTTACTGAACTGTGCTGTTAACTATCTGAATATCATCAGCCTACCCTGAGTAGTCTTAATATTTAAGAGGTGTGAGCAGGAGCTATAGATATCCGCTGTAAATAAGTTGGTGTTTGAATGGACTTGGTTTTTCAATATTCCTGTGCTTCATCAATTGTCTTTTTAGATTGTAAGCTCCTTGAGCAGGGACTGTCCCTCTATGTTAAAATGTACAGCGCTGCGTAACCCTAGTAGCGCTTTAGAAATGTTAAGTAGTAGTAGTAATTCACAGTGCAGTGAAGTTTTCAGTGTTAAGTGACCGCCATGGTGTGGTCTGGATATTTGTATGAATGGAAATCTGGTGCCTTGTTTGCTTGGTCCTCCAGCCTTAAGGTTGCCCCCCAGCCCTGATCTCACCAAAGCAAGTGCTCCTTTTACAAAGCTGCGCTAGTGATGCTGGCTTGGTAAATACAACGAAGCTCATTCTCCTATGGGCTTCATCACGTCTACTGCGCCAGAATCACTAGCATGACTTTGTAAAAGGAGCCCAAATTCTTTGTGCCCCTTCTCCCAGGGCTTACACCTAGATTGCTAATAATGGTTTGTGTACATTTTCTCCGGTAATGTATGTGCAAACCTTTTTAAAAATTTAACCTAGCTATGCTGGCTGTCTTGATCACATGTTCGGGCAATAAATTCCATAGCTGTTTTTGTGAAATGTTTTTCCAGTTTTGTTTTAGATGTACTACCTATTAGTTTTATGGCGTGTCCCTCTAGGTTTTGTAATCTTTGACAAAGAAACAGCAGTTCCCAATTTACTTGTTCACTCCATTAATGATTTTATAGACCTATATCATATTTCCTTTCAGGTTGTCTTCTCCAAGCTGAAAAGCATTTTGGTTGCTTTTTTGTGTGGCTTTTCAAGTTCTGTGTCTTTGAGAAGGGAAGACCAGAACTGTCTTTGAAAATGTCATGCCACAATAAATCAATTAGCTTTCATTATGGCACTATCTTTGTTGTTGTTACTTCCTTGTGTAACTTTTTCTATGCATTTACATATGCACACTCGGACCCCTTGTGTTGATTTTTCTTTGACAGGCTTTTAAAAATACATTTTTTTCCAGTTTTCAGAAACAGAATCAGAAAATCTATTTGATAAGGAAATGATGCCTGTTAACAAGTCATTAAATAAGTAAGTATATGTTTTCTTAACACTGTATGGCATCCACCTATGTATTTAGTAATGTAAAATGGTTCAGGAAAACTAAATATTGTTTTTGTTACACTTTCATGTGAACAGAATCGTTAATTTTTTTTAAATTTTTTTATTTTTGTCACATTTGTACCCCGCGCTTTCCCACCCATGGCAGGCTCAATGCGGCTTACATGGGGCAATGGAGGGTTAAGTGACTTTCCAGAGTCACAAGGAGCTGCCTGTGCCTGAGGTGGGAATCGAACTCAGTTCCTCAGTTCCCCAGGACCAAAGTCCACCACCCTAACCACTAGGCCACTCCTCCACTTATTTTAACTTTCTTTTTTTTTTTCATGTATATTGTGATGTAAGTGAGGGAGGGAGGTTCTGTCTTCCTGTTTTCTTGTCTGTGCCACTGCTTCCACTCCAGATGCCATGTCCAGCTGGCTCAGGAGACCTTCACTGGTCCAAGGGCCTGAGACATACTTTCTTTAGTCTCATTCTGGCTGGCACTTATGGTTACAGGAGTAGCAGTTGTCTTCCTACCTTCTCTAGGCCTGAGTGCACCACCTCCATCTCCTGTTCAGCACCAGCCAGCCCTAATGTCCTGAGTCTTTACCTGAACCTGCTAAATGCAGCATTATGGACATAGTTATGTGGGTTTTTTATGGGACCAATATACAACATTATTCAGAGATGATGGTGTGCATGAGCTTTCAAAATGACATAACTGCCCTCTCTCACTGTATGTTGTTTCAATTAACTAAACCCACCAAGACAGAGAAATTAAGTTGAGAAAATGTTAGCAATACGGAGGGAAAATGTGGGATACAAATGCAATAAATATATAAATAAATACATTAAGCAAAAGAGAGTACTAGGAGCAAAGAACCAGAATAACATTTTGGTGTCTATTTATATATTTAGTGTAAATTCCCTGGGCAACCAGTGGTTAGCTTACACACAGTTGGAGGCCCAATTTCTTTATTTCCATGTAAGCTTTTATGAAGAAAATTACCACATTACAGGGAAGGTATGAGCCTGTTGCTGGGTTGATAACCTACTTTTCTGAGGACGAGCAAGATAGGAAGTCCTCATAGCATGGGGGACATCACTAATGGAGCCCAACAGGGGAAGGTTGCTCCAAGTCAGATTCAAAAGGCTTTTCAGAAGTCTACTATGCACATATATCACTTCCATCTTTTTCTTTCTGTGGAGCCCATTGGTCACATCATCTGATGCTTCTAAGTTTTTTTGTTTTTTGAATATTCTAGCCCTTTGTAGTATGTTACTATGAAGGGCTAGAAGAAAAAGTTTGCATTTTTGCAGATGAAGCAAAGATTTGCAACAGAGTGGACATCCTGGAGAGAGCAGATATGAGAAGTGATATACAAAAATTAGACGAAAGGTCTAATGCCTGACAGTTTAATGCAGAGAAATGTGGAGTGATGCACTTGTGATATAGACTGATAAGCACAGCTCAGGAGATAGATCTTGTGATGATAGTGTTGGAGGATTTCAAGGTGGTGGCTGCATCCAGAAGGTCACAAAGCTAAATAGAGAGGCATAACCGGTAGAAGAAAGATGTTAATTATCCTGTGCGAATCATTGGTGAACCCCTACTTGGAATATTCAGTCTTTGAAGGCCTTATCTTGGAAAGAATGTAAAAAGACTTGAAATGGTTCGGAGGAAGGCTGCAAAAATTGTATGACGTTTGCACCAAAAGATGTATGAGAAGAGACTAGATGACCTGAATATATATATATATATATATATATATATATATATATATATATATATATATATACACACATACCCTAGAGGGATAGGGTAGATATGATGCAGAAATTTAGTGCTTGAAAGTTATTAGGGTGGTAGACTTGTTTTCTTTTGACCCTAACAATCTGAGGCTGGTGTTTCCAAGCGTACTCTAGCTAATTGACTTGTAGACTGTTATGTCCTTTTGTTTATGCCCAGGCAGGTCTGATGCTTGAATCATGTCAAAGCTTATAATTTCAGAGTCATATTTGTATTGCTAGACCACTTTAGGTCAGCTCCCATGGAGAAAATTTGCAAGGTTGTAACATGGGTGTCTATCCATACATTCATATCTCACAATTGTTCTGACACTCCTGATGCAACGTTGTTTGGCCAGCCAATCCTCCAGAATCTCTTAGGGATTAGAATTCAACTCCATTCCCATAGACCCATTTTCTTCATTTCCAGGCTTCCTTTCCTACAAAAAAGAAAAATTATTTAAAAAAAAGGCTAGTTGCCACTAAACATATGTTTGTCTTTTGCTGTACCTTTTTTCTGTTGAAGGCAGTATGTATCTTGTGAGCCCATCTTGTGAGGACTTCCTATCCTGCTTGTCCTGAGAGAAATCAAAGTTACTTACATGTAGTAGGTGCTTTCTGTAGACAGCAGGATACAAGTCTTTACATACCCATCCTTTTCCCCCAGGTAGTTATATTGTACTCTGAGCCTGAAGTATGACTAAGGAGGTCCTACATAACATCAGCAGGTGGAAAATTACATGCATGCATGGTAAGGTTCTTGATGAAATTAGGTGGGGAAGGTTTCAACACCAGGCTCCATTGGTGACATCACCCATGTTATAAGAACTTGTATCCCACCATCCATAGAGAACTATTGCTACAGATTAATAACTTGGTTATATTGCTGTATTCCTGGTAAGAATAATCAGTGGGTTTTGACAAGGGCCAAAATGTGATATATAATTTGAGACTGTGGTTCCTTGGCCCCTTTTCATTCCTCTTATTCAATTTAGTTTTCAGGATATCCACACTGAATATGCATAAGACATTTTACTTATAATGAAGGCAGTACATTCAGATTTCTCTCATGCATATGTGTTGTAGATATCCTGAAAACTGAACAAGTTGGGTGTCTCTCGGACTGGGTTGAGAACCTCTGCTGTAAGCTAGAGCAGATGGGTACTTGAATGCTTTTTCAGTAAGATTGTAAAATTATGTGGACAAATAGTTCACAAACCTGAAGCTCCTCTCCCCTTTCTTGTTTTATTCTATTTTTTGTTTTAATAATTCAAGCAAACTGTGGTATGATTAACTCTGTGGCAGCTTGTTCCTTTGTTAGGACACAGCCTTAATTATAGTAACAAAGGTGTAAAATGCTTTTTATTTTTGACCCAAGAGCAATGCATCATTTGTCCCGACTTAAAAAGCTGGTTGAAGACAACAGTGAGGAGAGAGACCAACGAAATGAGAGTCTGGAAAAGGAAGTGCAAAGTAACTAGCAAACTACTATTTACTATTATTTTTCACATCTATAATGCAACTTGTTGTAGTATATATTTAATCTCCTTGAAAAATATGTTTTGTATATTAAGAGGGACACTTTCGATATGACATTTAAATCCGATTTTGGACATTTTGCTGAAAACATCCAAAAATCAAGTGGGGAACATAGCGATTTTCGAACCAGAAAAAAAAGTCTTATCTTTTTGTTTCAAAAAATGTCCATTTCTTAGATGTTATGTAGAAGTCTTCTGCTCAGTGTGTTTTTTTTTTGTGACCATTTTCGAAAGAGAAGAAAAAAAAAAAGAGTCCAAGCACAAAAACAAGTCATTGGGATGTATAGGGGGGGGGGGGGGGGGGGCAGCATGGGGCAGCATTCTTAGTAGACTGGCCACACTGATATCCCAGCAGAGTAGTGGGGCCCTCTGGGGGGCACTACTGTGGATTCACATAAAAAGAAATCACAGTTAACCTCTTATATTATACTAGTAATAAAAGGCCCGTTTCAGGCAAAGGAAACGGACTCTAGTAAGGTTTTCCTCCCCCCCCCCCCCCCAGTTCCAGACCCCTCCATCACCCCCCAAGTTGCAGACCCCCCATCAGTCTCCCCTCCAGTTCCAGACCCCCCCAGTTCCAGACCCCCTATCACTTCCCCCCCAGTTCCAGACCCCCCCATCACTCCTCCCACAGTTCCAGACCCCTCCATCACGCCCCCCCTGCAGTTCCAACCCCCCATCATGCCCCCTGCAGTTCCAGACCCCCCACCCATTTCCAGACCCCCATCACTCCCCCCGCCAGTTCCAGACCCCCCAGCATTCCCCCCCAGTTCCAGACCCCCCCATCACTTCCCCCCACAGTTCCAGACCCCCCCATCACTCCCCTCCAGTTGCAGTCCCACATCAGACCCCCCATCACTCCCCCCCCATCCCCCCCCCCCCCAGTTGCAGACCCCCCTCCCTCCTTCAATCTGAATTCCAGACCCCTCCCTAACACTGTCCGAGTTCGAGACCCCACCTCCATGGCTTCCTCTCACCGATTTTTAGACCCCCCCCTTGCAGTTCCTGACCCGTGGATCCCCCTGTTGCGAGCGTCTGGAGCCCCCGTTCCGTCCACCAAACTGGCCCAGCCGGCCGAAGTCTCCCCTTCTCGGCGGCGCGCAATGGAGGAAAACGCAGTGAAGTTGGACTCGCTCAGTTTGTGGTTGCGCGTCTGACGTCAGACGCATGCACACAAAGAGTCCAACTTGATTGGTTTTCCGCGTAATGCATCGTGATTTCTCCGAGGACAAGCAGGCTGCTTGTTCTCACGACTGGGTTGACGTCCGCGGCAGCCCCCACCAACCGGAAGAAGCTTCGCGGGACGGTCGGCACGCAGGGCACGCCCACCGCGCATGCGCGGCCGTCTTCCCGCCCGTGCGCGACCGCTCCCGCCAGTTACTTTTTTTCCGCGACTGGAGAGAGTTGTGCAATTGCCTCTCTCTCCGTTCAGCCGCCGGATTTTTCGACCGCGTTTACGCGGATCGTTGCTTTGACCCGTTCGGTTCCTCTTTCTTTCTTTCTTTCTTTCTTCGTATTGTTAAAAAAAAAAAAAAAGATTTTCGCGCGTGTGGAGCACGCGCTCCCCTTTTCCCTCGCTTCCAGCGGGGACGCCTCGTTGCGGCCTAGTGGCCGCTCGGTCGGCTAGTTTTTCGTGGTGTGATTTTAGCCACCATTGCCGACTTTGACTTCGCCGACGCGATTTTTCCGTCGATGTCCTCGAAGGTCCCGAGTGGATTTAAAAAGTGTGGTCGCTGCGGCCGGCCGATCTCGCAGACCGACACCCACGCTTGGTGCCTCCAGTGCCTCGGGCCGGAGCACAATCTCAAGTCGTGCGCGCTGTGTCTCGGTCTCCGGAAACGGACTCAGGTTGCGAGGCAAGTTCTGCGGGACCGTCTTTTTGGAACTTGCGCCGGCCCCTCGACGTCGACCTCGACGGCATCGGTATCGAAGGCCGGATCTTCGGTACCGGTATCGATGCCCGAGACATCGGCACCGATGGCAGCGACCCCAGGAGAACAGGTCCCGTCGGCCCGCCGGTCCGCCGGTGAGAGTGGGGTTGAGAGGCCGCGTGGGCTGTCGGCCCCGGTCACTCCCTCAGCTCGTGAGCCACGGGACCGAACCCTGTCGGACCCGGTACCTCGAGACCGAGGGGGATCGACCTCCTCCTCCTCCATGCCCTCCGGCGCCGGTGACGTGCACCGGAAAAAAGATAAGAAGCGCCGTCACCGGGAGCCCTCGGTGCACCCTGAAGGGGAGTCGACGCCGAAGCGTCATCGCAGAGAGGAGAGATCTCCGTCGGTGGTGGAGGTACCGACGCGTCGGGGTTCCGGCACCTCGGTGCCGTCTCCTGGCCCCCAGCAGCTTCTGGCACCGACACCCTTACCGGCCCCACCGCCTTTCCCGGCAGCGGGCCTGGACGAGTGCCTCAGAGCCATCCTTCCGGGGATCCTGGAAGGGCTGATGCGCCAGGCTGTGCCGGCGTCGGGGGTGCTTGCGCCCCCGGCGCTGATGACTGTGGCGCCGGCGAGCTCTAGCCCGGCGCCGGGGCTGTCGACACCGCCGCCGCTTGCGGTGCCGGTCTCGACCGCCACGCAGGTGGAGTCCCCGTCGACGTCGATGGAGGGAGCTCCGTCCCCGCCGGCGCGGGAGTCCACCGCTCGACGACACCGAGACCTCGGTGCCTCGACGTCGAGCCGGGCCCGGTACCGGACTCAGCTACATGAGCTAATGTCCGATACCGAGGATGAGGACTCGTGGGGGGAAGAGGAAGACCCGAGATATTTCTCCTCAGAGGAGTCTACGGGCCTTCCCTCGGACCCCACGCCGTCACCGGAGAGGAAGCTCTCACCTCCTGAGAGTCTCTCCTTTGCCTCCTTTGTGCGGGATATGTCTATAAGCATTCCCTTTCCCGTGGTCTCTGTGGAAGAGCCGAGGGCCGAGATGCTCGAGGTCCTCGACTATCCATCACCACCTAGAGAGTCCTCCACGGTACCGCTGCACAATGTCCTGAAGGAGACGCTGCTTCGGAACTGGGTGCGACCACTAACTAACCCCACCATTCCCAAGAAAGCAGAGTCCCAGTACAGGATCCACTCTGACCCAGAGCTCATGCGGCCCCAGTTGCCCCATGACTCAGCGGTCGTGGATTCTGCTCTCAAGAGGGCACGGAGTTCGAGGGATACCGCCTCGGCGCCCCCGGGGCGGGAGTCTCGCACTCTGGACTCATTTGGGAGGAAGGCCTACCAATCCTCCATGCTCGTGACCCGCATCCAATCTTACCTGCTCTATATGAGCATCCACATGCGGACCAATGTGCAACAGCTGGCGGACCTGGTCGATAAGCTCCCGCCGGAGCAGTCCAGGCCTTATCAGGAGGTGGTCAGGCAGCTGAAGGCTTGCAGAAAGTTCCTGTCCAGGGGGATTTTTGACACCTGTGACGTGGCATCTCGTGCTGCGGCCCAAGGTATAGTGATGCGCAGGCTCTCATGGCTGCGTGCCTCTGACCTGGACAACCGCACCCAGCAGAGACTGGCTGACGTCCCTTGCCGGGGGGATAATATTTTTGGCGAGAAGGTCGAGCAGATGGTTGACCAACTGCATCAGCGGGAAACCGCTCTCGACAAGCTCTCCCACCGGGCGCCTTCAGCACCCGCCCCCGCGGGCGGGCGTTTTTCCCGGGCTCGGCAGGCTGCACCCTATTCTTTTGCGAAGCGTAGGTACAACCAGCCGGCCCGAAGGCCTCGTCAGGCACAGGGACAGCCCCAGCGCGCTCGTTCCCGTCAACAGCGTGCGCCTAAGCAGCCCCCTGCGCCTCCACAGCAAAAGCCGGGGACGGGCTTTTGACTGGATCCACGGGAACATAGCCGCCCTACAAGTGTCCGTACCGGACGACCTGCCGGTCGGAGGGAGGTTAAAATTCTTTCACCAAAGGTGGCCTCTCATAACCTCCGACCAGTGGGTTCTCCAAATAGTGCGGTGCGGATACGCCCTGAATTTGACCTCCCTGCCTCCAAATTGTCCTCCGGGAGCTCAGTCTTTCAGCTCCCATCACAAGCAGGTACTTGCAGAGGAACTCTCCGCCCTTCTCAGCGCCAATGCGGTCGAGCCCGTACCACCCGGGCAGGAAGGGCAGGGATTCTATTCCAGGTACTTCCTTGTGGAAAAGAAAACAGGGGGGATGCGTCCCATCCTAGACCTGAGAGGCCTGAACAAATTCCTGGTCAAAGAAAAGTTCAGGATGCTTTCCTTGGGCACCCTTCTGCCAATGATTCAGAAAAACGATTGGCTATGTTCCCTGGATTTAAAGGACGCATACACTCACATCCCGATACTGCCAGCTCACAGACAGTATCTCAGATTCCGCCTGGGCGCACGGCACTTTCAGTATTGTGTGCTGCCCTTTGGGCTCGCCTCTGCCCCACGAGTGTTTACAAAGTGCCTCGTGGTGGTAGCGGCCTACCTACGCAAGCTGGGAGTGCACGTGTTCCCATATCTCGACGATTGGCTGGTCAAGAACACCTCGAAGGCAGGAGCCCTCCGGTCCATGCAGTGCACTATTCAACTTCTGGAGCTGCTGGGGTTTGTGATAAATTACCCAAAGTCCCATCTCCAGCCAACTCAGTCTCTGGAATTCATAGGAGCGCTGCTGAATTCCCAGACGGTTCAGGCCTACCTTCCCGAAGCGAGGGCCACCAATCTCTTGGCCCTGGCTTCGCAGACCAGAGCGTCTCAGCAGATCACAGCTTGGCAGATGTTGAGACTTCTGGGTCATATGGCCTCCACAGTTCATGTGACTCCCATGGCTCGTCTTCACATGAGATCTGCTCAATGGACCCTAGCTTCCCAGTGGTTCCAAGCCACCGGGAATCTAGAGGATGTCATCCGCCTCTCCACCAGTTGCCGCACTTCACTGCTCTGGTGGACCATACGGACCAATTTGACCCTGGGACGTCCATTCCAAATTCCGCAGCCCACGAAAGTGCTGACGACGGATGCATCCCGCCTGGGGTGGGGAGCCCATGTCGATGGGCTTCACACCCAGGGTCTGTGGTCCCTCCAGGAAAAGGATCTGCAGATCAACCTCCTGGAGCTCCGAGCGATCTGGAACGCACTGAAGGCTTTCAGAGATCGGCTGTCCTGCCAAATTATCCAAATTCGGACAGACAATCAGGTTGCAATGTATTACGTCAACAAGCAGGGGGGCACCGGATCTCGCCCCCTGTGTCAGGAAGCCGTCGGTATGTGGCGTTGGGCGTGTCGCTTCGGCATGCTTCTCCAAGCCACGTACCTGGCAGGCGTAAACAACAGTCTGGCCGACAGACTGAGCAGAGTCATGCAACCGCACGAGTGGTCGCTCCATTCCAGAGTGGTACGCAAGATCTTCCGAGAGTGGGGCACCCCCTCGGTGGATCTTTTCGCCTCTCAGACCAACCACAAGCTGCCTCTGTTCTGTTCCAGGCTTCAGACACACGGCAGGCTAGCGTCAGATGCCTTTCTCCTTCATTGGGGGACCGGCCTCCTGTATGCTTATCCTCCCATACCTTTGGTGGGGAAGACCTTACTGAAGCTCAAGCAAGACTGCGGCACCATGATTCTGATAGCGCCCTTTTGGCCCCGTCAGATCTGGTTCCCTCTTCTTCTGGAGTTATCCTCCGAAGAACCGTGGAGATTGGAGTGTTTTCCGACTCTCATTTCGCAGAACGACGGAGCGTTGCTGCACCCCAACCTTCAATCCCTGGCTCTCACGGCCTGGATGTTGAGGGCGTAGACTTCGCTGCGTTGGGTCTGTCTGAGGGTGTCTCCCGGGTCTTGCTTGCCTCTAGGAAGGATTCCACTAAAAAGAGTTACTTTTTCAAGTGGAGGAGGTTTGTCGTTTGGTGTGAGAGCAAGGCCCTAGAACCTCGTTCTTGCCCTGCACAGAACCTGCTTGAATACCTTCTGCACTTATCAGAGTCTGGCCTCAAGACCAACTCAGTAAGGAATCACCTTAGTGCGATTAGTGCTTACCATTATCGTGTGGAAGGTAAAGCCATCTCTGGAGAGCCTTTAGTCGTTCGATTCATGAGAGGTTTGCTTTTGTCAAAGCCCCCTATCAAGCCTCCTACTGTGTCATGGGATCTCAACGTCGTCCTCACCCAGCTGATGAAACCTCCTTTTGAGCCACTGAATACCTGCCATCTGAAGTACTTGACCTGGAAGGTCATTTTCTTGGTGGCAGTTACTTCAGCTCGTAGGGTCAGTGAGCTTCAAGCCCTGGTAGCTCATGCTCCATATACCAAATTTCATCACAACAGAGTAGTGCTCCGCACCCACCCAAAGTTCCTGCCGAAGGTGGTGTCGGAGTTCCATCTTAACCAGTCAATTGTCTTGCCAACATTCTTCCCCAGGCCGCATACCCGCCCTGCTGAACGTCAGTTGCACACATTGGACTGCAAGAGAGCATTGGCCTTCTACTTGGAGCGGACACAGCCCAACAGACAGTCCGCCCAATTGTTTATTTCTTTCGACCCTAACAGGCTAGGGGTCGCTGTCGGGAAACGCACCATCTCCAATTGGCTAGCAGACTGCATTTCCTTCACTTACGCCCAGGCTGGGCTGACTCTTGAGGGTCATGTCACGGCTCATAGTGTCAGAGCCATGGCAGCGTCGGTGGCCCACTTGAAGTCAGCCACTATTGAAGAGATCTGCAAGGCTGCGACGTGGTCATCTGTCCACACATTCACATCTCATTACTGCCTCCAGCAGGATACCCGACGCGACAGTCGGTTCGGGCAGTCGGTGCTGCAGAATCTGTTTGGGGTGTAAATCCAACTCCACCCTCCAGGACCCGAATTTATTCTGGTCAGGCTGCACTCTCAGTTAGTTGTTCTTCGTAGGTCAATTTCTGTTGTTCCCTCGCCGTTGCGAGGTTCAATTGACCTGGGTTCTTGTTTTGAGTGAGCCTGAGAGCTAGGGATACCCCAGTCGTGAGAACAAGCAGCCTGCTTGTCCTCGGAGAAAGGGTATGATACATACCTGTAGCAGTTGTTCTCCGAGGACAGCAGGCTGATTGTTCTCACCTACCCTCCCTCCTCCCCTTTGGAGTTGTGTGTTTCATCTTTTGCTAGTCATTCAACTGGCGGGAGCGGTCGCGCACGGGCGGGAAGAGGGCCGCGCATGCGCGGTGGGCGTGCCCTGCGTGCCGACCGTCCCGCGAAGCTTCTTCCGGTTGGTGGGGGCTGCCGCGGACGTCAACCCAGTCGTGAGAACAATCAGCCTGCTGTCCTCGGAGAACAACTGCTACAGGTATGTATCATATCCTGTCAGAGGGCTTCGGAGACCCAAGTTACGGACACAGGCAGCCAGGTTTCGAACGTTGGAGGTGAGTTTTATTATATAGGATGGTGTGCTCTCCAAAATCCACCAAACCTACTGTACACTACTATAATAGCCCTTATGCTGCAGGTGTCACCTATGTGTGTACAGTAGGTTTTTGGTGGATTTTGGAGGGCTCACACCTTCCACCACAAGTGTACCAGTTAGAATGCACTGCACCGACCACTAGACTACTCCAGAGACCTGCTTGCTGCTCTAATAAGCCTGGCTATATCATTTGAAGCTGTCATAGAGGCTGGTTGGTACTGTTTTCTTCACATCTTTGGCAGATGGGAAGTGGGGTCATGCCTTAATCCCTCCAGTGGTTATCTGGTTATTTAGGGCACTTTTTTTTTACTTCGTCATGATTGAAACAGGTCTAGACCAAAATGTACTTTTAGCCCTCGATGTTATTGCATTGTTCCATTATAGCAGAAAAAGTTCAAGTTTTGGGAACGCCCAAATCTCGCCTCCGACATTCCCCCTTGTGATTTGGACACACTGCAGAAAACTGCACAGAAAAAGTCTTAAAAATGGGTTTCAAAAATAGCAATTTGGACGTTTTGGCAAAAAAAAAAAATAGTCTGTGATCCTTTGTGCTGCTTTATGGATGTTTTCTGTTTTGAAAATGAGCCCAAAAGTGTATGGTGGTGTTTTTCAAAAAATAATTTGTTGAATTTCTTTCCATTGTAGTTATCCCTCTTGTCATAATCTGATTGCTTTTAATTATCAAAGCATGTTTGTTCTTTTTTTTTACAAATGTTATTTTAAATTAAAACCGTTTTAAAAAACAGATGGTGAATTTTTCTTTCAGTGAAGTCAGAAAAACACTGCAGTGAAAAAATATCTGTTGGGTTACTTGATTAGGGTTATTCTATATAATAATTCTCACCTCCAACGTTCTGAGGCTGCCTGGAACCCTGGTTTCCTGCCAGAGCTGCTCAGGAAAGTTGAGTAGATAAAAGTGACATCATTCCTGAAGTGCCACTGATTGGCTGCTGTGACATGCTGCAGAACTTTCAATAGACAGGAGTGAAAGTGAACAAAGCAAGTCTATGGTAAGCAAGGAAGCCCATTGGTTAATCTCTGATTCCTCTCCCCAAAGCAGCCGTCATTCCTATACACGCCAAAAAAAAAAAAAAAAAAGGAAACCTAGGAGCTGCTTCTCATTGCCATTTTTACAGCTGTTTCCACTGGACAAAAGGAGGGGGAAGACACACAGACCCTGCAACTGGGAGGGGGAAGGGGGGACACCCCTGCAAATGGGAGACATACTGGGGGGGGGGGGGATGACCCTGGAACTGGGAGAGAGGGGGGACCCTGGCACATACTCTCATTCTCACACACACACACTTGCATCCAGTCTTACTCTCTCTCTGTCACACACACACATTCACACTCTCTCAAACATACACACTCCGAGGAAAACCTTGCTAGCGCCCGTTTCCTTTAAAACAGAAAAGGGCCTTTTTTACTAGTAAAATAATAAACAAATGAAAATGCAAATAGTCACAGTGTTCTCTTTTCATTCTGTTTCCTTGATTTGCAAAGCACTTGCAAGCTGATCAGAGGAAGTTGCCCAAGACATCAGTAGCTTTGTAGATCCGTGTGCATTAGATTTTCTTCCTCTTACCCAATATTGGAGGTGATAAATGTAATTTTTCTTTTTTATTGAGCAAATTGCTGCAGCATTTGGTCCTTCTTGCTTGACCAAATCTTGTGGCTCCCATTGAAAGGAGAGTCCTGAAATTCTCACCTTAACATTTGATCTCTCTTTTTCTAGTCCGTTCCCTTTGTGATAGTTAACTAATGTTTTAATTAAACTCAACCTTCACTGTAAATACATTATTTCTATATTCATTTAGCAATGATTTTTATAAATTAGTATTTCCAGTAAACCAGTACGCTTCTTTACACTGCCTTTTTCTACTATAAACTATCTTCTGTGTGGTGTTCCACTGATTTTTCATCCATTTTGTCATTTTGTGTAAGCTATTTAGGATCGCTTATTACAGGACATTTTTATAAAGTGGCCAAACTATGCAATTTGTTGTCTTTAAAACTGTAAGATGGTGAGCCTAAGAAAAACCTTTTTAAGTATATTAGGAGTAGAAAACTTGTGAGAGAGTCAGTTGGAATAAAGGACATTAGGAAAGGATAAAAGCATAGCAGAGGAAACTAAATTCCTTTGTTTCATCATTTACTAATGAGGATTTTAAGGACTTATCCACTCCAGAAACAGTCTTTGGTGGTGAGAGGAAGTGGTCTAGTGGTTAGAGCAAAGAGCTGAGAACAGGGAAGCCAGGGTTCAACGTTCATTTATTTCACTGATACTCTTTGTTCCCTTCGGCAAGCTACTTTATCTTTCATTGTTTCAGGCACTCAAATTGTATGCTCTTTTGGACATTCTAGAGCTTCCTTTCAGTTGAAAGAGACTCGCCTTCGCATGTATGCCACAGAGGTGTTTAAATGTCTCTATCATATCTCCCCTCTTCCTGAATATACATATTAAGTCTATATTCATATGCTCTAGGAAGACCACTGATCATTTTAGGAACTGCCCTCTGAACTGACTCCATCCTGCTTATCTTTTTAAATATTTTTGTCTAAAAACGCATATCTTTTGAAAAGAAGCTGCAGTTTGTTCTTTTCAGCATTTAAGAAAACAAAAACAAAAAAAACAACAACAAAAGAAACCTATTAAATTACTCAGCAACTCTTTTAATTATCATCATAGTAAACGTTCCACATACCTGAGTGCTATCAAGCACACTGACATGGGGAATACTGCCGCTTTTAGCCTAATGGTTGGTGCAGCAACAAACTGGGTTTGATTCCCACTATGATTGTAACCACAGAAAGGCAGTATAGCCGCATTGAGCCTGCCATGAGTGGGAAAGCGCGGGGTACAAATGTAACAAAAAATAAAATAAAATCTCATCCCCCTTTTCCCTTTAAGTGCTAGTAATGTGGGTGTTTGCACAGCTGTGGTGGAAGAAATAATACTTCATGTATAGTAAACCGAGAAGGTGCCTATCTAATGTTCTGCTCCCTTGCATTTTTGAGATGGGTATGTCAATTTTACTTGGATGTATCCACCCTATGCTCAGATGAAAGATGTACTAACATGTCACTGCCTTACTAATGTTAATATTTATACCGAAGCAACTGTGGTTTCACTCCCATTGTAGTAAAACCACAGTTGCTTCGGTATAAATATTAACATTAGTAAGGCAGTGACATGTTAGTACATCTTTCATCTGAGCATAGGGTGGATACATCCAAGTAAAATTGACATACCCATCTCAAAAATGCAAGGGAGCAGAACATTAGATAGGCACCTTCTCAAATTTCAACACCAGCTATTATAGTTACTATTTTGATATTTACAATACATAGTTCCTGCAAACAGGATGTTTGATAACACATTACTTTCAGATATAATGTATCTCTGTAACTGGGCAATAGGACAGTCTGGCCGACATTCAGCTCTATTTAATCAGCCAAGAATGGTTCCTAGGCGGTTAAATAGCACTTAACTGGCTGAGCACTAATATTCAGTGTGATATAGCTGATTATCGCTGCTGACTATTAGTGCTTAGTGGCTAACCAGTTAGCTGTGAATATTCAGCGCTTCGCTGGCTAAATTTAGCAACCAAATCAGACTGCCTAAATAGCAGTCATATCTTTGGCTGCTATAAACGTAACTGGCCAGTGCTGAATATTAACTTGGCCGGTTAAGTTTATGTTTAATTATGATTGTTGGTCAAATTAGTAGAAATAGATACATCACAAGCATATAGAAACACAAATGACCAACCTGTTTTTTAAAAACTTCCCATGTCTCCCCCCCCTCCCCGCCTTCCCTCATTCCCCTCCCCCCCCCCAAACATAGGATAAGTAAAACACAACATGGACATGTGTCTGCCAACCTGCAATGCAAAAGTGAGATATTAAGCAGGTGTCTACGTGCCACATGTAGTAATGAGATCCAAAAAGCTTCCTGTCACAAAATACCTAGCACCCAAATGCGGTTAACACTGCGGCCACCTAGAGGGTCTATCCCCAGCACTGCTCAGGCCCGCTTGCACCTGGGCATGTGCTTTATACTAGCTAAACCCATGCATTAGGTTTCACTTGCCTATGGGTGAGACTCTCACCCACAAGTTATCCCCCCATTGATTTCTAGGACACTAGGGTCACACTCCCAGGGGTCCCACAGTTCCTAGAAAGCACTCACAGACCCAAAGCACAAACCACCAGGATTCTTAGTCCAGGACAGCAGAGCCAATAACCTAATAGGTTTATTGTTACAGTAAAACAGTGAACGTTTGAAAAACCAGGTGAAAAAGTAAGCTATAACAGATAACCAACACAAGGATCAACAAAACTATATCAGGGGTCTGTGCTAGGACTGCTGCTTTTTAATATATTTATAAATGATTTAGAGATGGGAGTAACTAGCGAGGTAATTAAATTTGCTGATGACACAGTTATTCAAAGTCGTTAACTCGCGACAGGATTGTGAAAAATTACAGAAGGACCTTACGAGACTGGGAGACTGGGCGGCTAGATGGCAGATGACGTTTAATGTGAGCAAGTGCAAGGTGATGCATGTGGGAAAAAAGAACCCGAATTTTAGCTACGTCATGCAAGGTTCCACATTAGGAGTTACGGACCAAGAAAGGGATCTGGGTGTCGTCGTCGATAATACACTGAAACCTTCTGCTCAGTGTGCTGCTGCGGCTCGGAAAGCTAATAGAATGTTGGATATTATTAGGAAAGGTATGGAAAACAGGTGTGAGGATGTTATAATGCCGTTATATCGCTCCATGGTGCGACCGCACCTTGAGTATTGTGTTCAGTTCTGGTCGCCGCATCTCAAGAAAGATATAGTGGAATTGGAAAAGGTGCAGCTAAGGGCGACTAAAATGATAGCGGGGATGGGACGACTTGCCTATGAAGAAAGACTAAGGAGGCTAGGGCTTTTCAGCTTGGAGAAGAGACGGCTGAGGGGAGACGTGATAGAGGTATATAAAATAATGAGTGGAGTGGAACAGGTGGATGTGAAGCATCTGTTCACGCTTTCCAAAAATACTAGGACTAGGGGGCATGCGATGAAACTACAGTGTAGTAAATTTAAAACAAATCAGAGAAAATTTTTCTTCACGCAACGCGTAATTAAACTCTGGAATTCGTTGCCAGAGAACATGGTAAAGGCGGTTAGCTTGGCAAGTTTAAAAAGGGGTTTGACGGTTTCCTAAAGGACAAGTCCATAAACCGCTACTAAATGGACTGGGGAAAAATCCACAATTCCAGGAATAACATGTATAGAATGTTTGTACATTTGGGAAGCTTGCCAGGTGCCCTTGGCCTGGATTGGCCGCTGTCGTGGACAGGATGCTGGGCTCAATGGACCCTTGGTCTTTTCCCAGTGTGGCATTACTTATGTACTTATCTAACACTTGTTACTACCTGCGTAGCACATGGAAAGTTTCAGGAAATAACTGCTCACAAATCTTGAACAGTCTTAGGACAGAGATGTTTCTCCTTTGTTACCCCCAAACTGAGACTGAAGAAAATCCAGTACCTCCTGGCTAGATTTGAAGTCCAGGGCCAATCAGAGCCCAGGGCACCAACTTTGATAGTATCTGGGCAATGGTACTACAAGTTCCCTTTTTTACAAGACTAAATTGAAAAAGAAAGCAATCTTCTCTGCAACGGCTTTAAAACTGAAAACAAACACCATCTCCTGGCCAATTAGGAGAAGTGCACTTCATGAAATAATACAGTTCACAGGTTTAGAAACCCACTGTTTCATCACAGTTCCCAGATGGAGTGAAAGGCTTTCCCTTTTTTAGAGTCTAGCGATTCCACCGACTGGCGCTCCATCATGAGTACTACTACTACTATTTAACATTTCTAAAGCGCTACCAGGGTTATGCAGCGCTGTACAATCTAACAAAGAAGGACAGTCCCTGCTCAAAGGAGCTTACAATCTAAAAGTAAAGATATTATATAAGAAAGCCAATGTGGTGTTGGCGACTCCTCAACCAATAGTACAATATTGTCTTTTTACCCATAAGAATAGTCCTTTGTAATTGGCTGGTTAAGTTTAAACCAGCCAAAGGAAAAAAAAAAAAAAAAGGATATTAGGTGCCAGTCACCAGAAACAGCCTGGCATTGAATTATCCAGGTTCACTACTGATCGCGGAACTTAGCCGGCCTGCCTCCCACGGACTGAATATTATCTGGAGTGTTCTTAAGCATAATGCTTTAAGCATTGTTAGCTCCCTTCAGCCCCATGTGAGCATCCTTATCTCTCTTCCTCAAGCACATGCATGCTCTCTCTCTCTTCTCTGTTCTGTTTTCTTCTGGCTCCTCATGTTTGTCTGTCAGTGTGAGACTATGAGAACAGTGCTGAAGTTGAGCCATATAGAATTGTGTTGTACGAGACAAAAAGAAAAGCTGTTCTAGAATCTGCCTGCAGCAAATCTTCAGAGAAAGTGAGGGGTAAGAGTGATTTTGGAGAGGGTTAGAGTGGGGACAGGATGGTGAAGGCTGGTTGATGAGAGAAGTGGGTGGGGTTTGAGGCTGACTGGGAAGGAGAAGAGCGTATCAGGGAAGAAAGTGTGAAAGGGAGGAACTGAGGGAAAATGTGTGTTAGGGCATGTGGGCTAGGAATGGAGAGAGAATTTGGGAGACAAGGGCTGAGAAGGGTCCAAGTCATTTTGAGCAGCTGGGTTTGCCACATCAGTAATGGGTACACACTTCCCCCTCCTTTTTGCCCAGGTCCCCAGCCACTTTTTCCAAAGATAATCCTGACACTTATGAGGAATTTTGTTTGCCAAAGTGGTTCTGCTTGAAAAATAGTGGTGCTCACTGCAATAGCTGATAAAGTGATGGCCTCAGGGTAACGATCATCAGGCAGAGAAGCAGGATTTGATTCTAGGTCTCCTATTTCCCACTCACCAACCTCACCCTTGGCAAAGAGAATAATGCCTGCAGCACCATCTGTAGGAGAGAAAGAAGCAGGTCAGTCAGTCTTGTATATAGTTTATACACTGTTTTTGTCTGATCTTGGAATGCACATTTTGCACCTCCAGACTGTATTCATACTGGAATGCCTGTAATTGTTCATGTCAATGAATTGCTACATTGTAAGCTACTCAAAGGCTTTAGAGGCAGTTTTATAAGCCATTCAGTTGTTTGCTCTATCCTTTCTACCCATGACTGTGTATTGAATCTTAGACGATTCTCCACATTCCAACTCTCCTCTGTTTTTCTCCCCCAAGTATCTTCTCTTCTATATTTTCCTGCCTGTTCCTTCCTTGTTCTCTGTCCTCCCATAGTCTGTGTGGAGGAGTAGCCTAATGGTTAATGCAGTAAGCACTGATCATGGTGAACTGGGTTTGATTCCCACTGCAGCTCCTTGTGACTCTCCATTGCCCCAGGTACAAAAATAAGTACCTGTATATAATATGTAAACTGCTTTCATTGTAACCACAGAAACGCAGTATATTAAGTCCCATACCTGTTCCCTATATGTGCCCCATTTTCTTTTCTTTCCCCATATCTTATCCACATTCCTCCTGTCCCACATATCTCCATGTCTACCTATATATTCTTTCTTCTTTCAGTATCTCTAGTTCATCCTTCCTCCTGTATCTCCCTTTCCACATGCCTCCATTCTCTCTCACCACTCCTATATTCCTCTGCTCAGTGTCTCCCCAGCATTGGAACACATGATGTAGACAATGTTGAAACATGACAGCAGTGCTTTTGCATCCAGTGAAAGAGATTGGAGGCCAGCAGAACGAACGTACACCTATCTGCATGGACTAGAGCAGTGATGGCGAATCTTTCAGAGACCGAGTGCCTAAACAGCAACCCAAAATCTAATTATTTATCGCAAAGTGCCATTCCCCTCGTCCCCCTCCACCTCCCTCCGAGTTCCAGGGCCCCTCCCTTCCAGTTCCAGAGTTGGCCGTCCCTCCCTCCCTCCTCCCGAGTTCCAGGGTCCCCTCCTCCCTCCCTCCCAGTTCCAGGGGTAACAAAGGAGAGAATGTGTATATATCTGTGAGAAAGTATTAAGGGAGGGTGGAAGAGAGACAATAAATAAGCCTACCCACCCCCACCCTCAACTTCCACTGCCAGTTAAACTTCTATCTAATCTATAAAGAATTTCACGGTGACAAAAAAAATCCAAAGTTTTGGGATATTACCTGGGCTCTGTCTGCTCTGCTCCTCCAACTGCAAGTAAGATTCTTCTCTTCTGCCGAGTGTCGACTATACCGGTGGCTCAGCGGGGGTGGAGTGCAGCACTGCAGCTGAAGCAGAAGGCGGGAGTCTCGGAGCGACGGCTGCACTGAAGACCAGTGGGCGGGCGCACTGACATGCTGGCGCAGGGGGAGGAAGACGAACAGCCAATGCGATGGCTGCCTGGGCTGCGGTGCCATGATTACTTGGGGTTTTTTTATTTTTCTTTTTGTAGCGGCCACGAAGGATGAAGGGAAAGTGGCTGGGCATGCGTGCCAACAGAGAGGGCTCTGCGTGCCCTCTCTGGCACGAATGCCATAGGTTCGCCATCACTGGACTAGAGGATTCAGGATTATGCTGGAGTGGGTGAAATGGAGGAGTAGCCTAATGGTTAGTGCAGTGGCCCGAGAGCTAGAGGAACTGGATTCAATTCCCACTACAGCTCCTTGTGACTCTGGGCAAGTTACTTAACTCTCCATTGCCCCAGGTACAAAATAAGTACCTGTATATAATATGTGGACCACTTTGATTGTAACCATAGAGAGGCAGTATATCAAATCCCATCCCCTTTCTCTTTCCTTCATATGGGCTACAGGATGCCTCCCTTAGAAGTGAAATAGGGAAAAAGAGTGCAATGACCTGCTTGGGATAGGGGGACATATCAGGGTCATGTTGGGAGGAGAGGAGAGAAAACTGGAGTAGAAGGTGGAGGTTCCTAGAAAATAATAGCACATTTGATTGATTGTTTTTTAAATGTTACAGTTGTTTTCTTTTTTTTTAATGTGGTGTTTATAATTTTCTACTGCTGCATTTATGTGTACATTGTGTCTATGTCATTGCTTCTCAAACCTATCTTTGCGGACCCTCAGCCAGTCAGATTTTCAGAATATCCAGAATGAATATGCATGAAAGAAATTTGCATGCAATGGAGATAGTGCATGCAAATCTGTCATCAACATTCATTGTGGATATCCTGAAAATCTGGCTGGAGGTCTACCAGGACAGGTTTGGGAACTACTGATCTATATAATATTGTAATCCACTTTGCACACTCCATCGAGTGAAAACACATAATATGTTTTTAATTAATTAGTTTAATTTTTATTGCACAGTAATGATATTTTAAATTATAATTTGCTCCTATTAGAATATGTAGATATTAATGGGAGCAAATGCCTAGCACCTTTATTCAATTAACAAGTGCCTGATGCCGGCGAAACGTATTCCCAATGTACTGAGCATGGAAAGGGGTGAGAGAAGCTGTTTGGAAACAGGTTAGCAACTAATGTTTTATCTCACTCTTGTTCACACTCTAACCAAAGGATTGTCACCAACATCTTAAACTGGCCATTTTTCCCCCCTGGTCCTTTGTCTGGTTTGATGTCTTGGTCCTGGGCAAGGGAGCAATTTTTCCACTTTACTTGATGCACGCTTACTCCACTTGCAATTCTTTTCTTTTGCATGAAGACCTGACGTCTTATTGTGGGTTGCACAGTGGACAAAAGGAGGTATCTGCAGATTGTATTTCTCACTTAAACAGTTAATTGTGTAACATAATCCTGCGTTAACAGTTCATGTTATATAGCTTGTGGTTTCTCAAGAAAGCCCCACAATTAGCCAAGCATTGCTATATTCTGACCTTGGGTTTTGCAAGTCTTACTATGTCATTTTTTCTGCTAAACAATCAGTTTAGTTCTTATGTTAATTCATTCTTCTACTTCTGTGCTTTATGCTGGTTGTAATGGAAATGGGGTGGGGGTGCATCATCCTGAACCTTTGCTCACATTTCTACAGCCTCTCTCAAAACCAATCCTGTTTTATAGTTTAGTTTATTAAAATTTGCTTTACCACTTAGCTTTGTAAAAGATTGCAATGATGTACATACAACATAAAAAATAGTAAGGACAACAAAACTCCGATATATGATAGAAAAGTCTTTACACACAAGATCACTCATACAAAACCGATCAATCAATAATTACCAGGGCACCGTGCTAGCTAATCCCCAGCTAGCAGCTAGAGGGTGACATCAAACACTGCTACTTAATAATGTGTCTTAAGAAGGCGCTTAAAATGTAAAGACCTTTCAGTCTTCAAAGCCTGAAGTGCAGTCCAGAACCAAGTAGAAAAATGCGTCCTTCCTAGTCACGGCTAAGCAAGCCCTAGCCATGGGTGGAACTACTGATTGCTTATCCAGCTAGCTACAGCCCTTTTCCTCTCTCATCTATATTGTCACAGATTTTTTCAAAATATGTAGCAGAACATAAGCTATGGTGATGGAGGACAGTAATTTATCTAGTTAATGCCTTCTACTGCTAACATGTCACCCTTCACTCTCTCAAGCACAGGCAAGGAGAGAAGTGAGGAGGGTGGAGAAAAGAAGTACAGCCTGGCATTACTGCCAGCTCAGGAGTAGCCTCTATGGTAGCAGGTTTATAGAGACCAGGGAACTGCCCAATAGGGCCACATAGATGCAGAAAGCTGGTTATTTAGATCTGTATTGCTATAGATTATTGGAGTTTGGTGGTAGAGCATTGTGGGGAACAGGGAGCTCATGTGCTTCTCTTTCCAAGGAGGGTAATTCTCAACTGGGCACCTCCATTTAGGTGCCCCGAGGGCGTGTGGTAGAAGCCTATTGTATAAAGGCACCTAGGTGCCAAGGTTCCATTTATAGAATAGTAGCGTAATCTGTATATGTGTGCCTGACATTTAGATGTTTGCACATCTGCCAGCCATAGAGCTGGTGCAAGTGTGAATGGCTAAGTGCAGCAGGGCTGTACATAACTTAAAATATTCTGTAGGTTATGCATGTATGTAAGAGTCCTGTCTATATCCCACCTATCCACCACCCCTGTGTACATCCTCCTTGCAAATATGGAAGTTGAGAGGTTATTTACAGAATAGCTCTTAGGTGGCCTCCTAGCATATAAATATGTTTAGTGTGCATATATGCACGTCTGTTCTTGTATTCTAAACATATAGTCATGCAGTGCATATATAAATGCTAACAATTTATAGTATGGTCCTTCAAATAATGGGAGAGAAAGCGCATGAATGCTGACTGGCAAAGCAGTGATATCCTGTAAAGAGTCAAGCTTCTAGAGTTAGAACACTTACCTATAGTCTTGCTCGTCACTCCCAAGCTTGAGGGCCTCCAAACCTCTCATGCGTATTCATTAGGTATAACCTGAAAACCTGACTTGTTGGTGGCCCTCAGAGCAAGGTTCTACTGTGTGGACAAGGATAGCCGAGCTGAATGAATGTACTAATTCATCTTTTTCTACCATCAATTTACTCCTGTGTGGAAAAGAGGTTCTCAACTCAGTCCTCGGGATACACCCAGCCACTCAGCTTTTCAGGATACACACAGTGAATATGCATGAGATAAATTTGCATCCACTATCTCTATTGTTTGCCTCAGGTACGAACCCCCCCCCCCCCCCCCAAACCAACCCTTAGATTGTGAGCCCACTAGGCCAGAGAAAGTACCTGCATATAAACTGTACAGCACTGCATACATCTAGTAGCACTATAGAAATGATTAATAGTAAGGTCTCCTAGAGGGCAGCTGGGCCTCTCCAAAGAATCCAACCCTGTAATTAAACAAGGAAACTGTGTGTATTTGGGGGGTGGGGGAGGGGGTGTGCAGTGGCAAGACACACACTGGCAAAGAAGCTGGGGAGGCTAGCTAATATCAAGACTGGAAGATGCATCTTTAGTCAAGGAGGGCTGGTAGTATGGCCTAAGTCTGGCAATCCTTGTCCCTGAGCGTACTCTGGAACAGCCAGCACCCCAATCCTGTGAGAAAGCATGACAAAAGTGCATTGTGGAGAACGCTCACAAAATGCCCATTTCCCTGCCCATAACCACACCCCTTTTTGCCTACGCACATTAGAAGTTTGGCATTACAGAATATGCATAGTGAGTTGTGCGCGTAAATTCTAATCAGTGCCAATTAGTGCTCATTATTGCTTAAGAGCTGTTATCAACGCTGATTAACCTGTTAAAAGCCAATTTTTTATTTATTTATTGCATTTGTATCCCACATTTTCCCAACTATTTGCAGGCTCAATGTGGCTTATAGAGTATGGTTATGCACATTGTTAAATTAGCACAAATCTCTAGGCACGCTGTATAGAATCTGGGGGAGAATGTGATTTGAAAAGAAATTGCAAGACACAGGCTTAACTGATCACCAGTCAGATAGTGGCAGGGCCCAATCGGTTCACACTGAAGAAAACATCACAACAGTTAAGAACCAGGTAGTGAAGTGACATTGTTTAGGTGAGGTGGCTGGTGTGAGTGTAGGCTAATTGCAAATTTATTCAGGATGATATAACCCAAATTTTATTGAAATTGGTCAACTTTTGACAGTCATGCAGAAAACAAGCTTTATAGAGTTTTGAGACGCACTATGTGTGTGTATGTGTATGTATACACACACATACTTACAGATTCTTCAGCTTTTCTGGATAGCTGTTCATCATAGTCTGTGGCTTGACATTAAATGAATTGAATTCATTGTACCCCACTTGTTACTTTATCTTGTTCCTACATATAGCGAATTGTGAAAGGTATCAATCATAAAATCACTGGTTTAGTCATTTGCTTTAGATTATTATAGGATGTGGAACTTCAGCTATCAGTCAGTATCAGGTCAAGTTATTATACCTATTTTTATGCACACTTGGTGTCAGGGCAAAGTTTACTGACTGCTGCATCTTGAACAAAAATTTCTTGGTGCTTCCTTGTGCTTTGCAGAAAAATACAATAAATGGAACTGCCACATTCAATCTCAGCAAATGAATACACTTCTTTTTTTGTTACAAAAACTTGTTGAAGAAAGGGTTAGGAAGAGCAAGCCAGCCACTAACTAAAGTGTGGTAAGTTTTTGGTGGGAATAGAAAGATGCAGTGAGTTGAAAGGCTATACAGTAACTATTGGGGGTGTGCCCACTATGTTTCCTGCAGTTACTGCAGTGAAAGTTCTTATAATCAACCTGTTTAAAAGACATGAGAAACAGACCTCCAAGGGCTACATCCAGAATGATCATCCATTTTACAAACTGAAATATTAATATTATAAACAGGGCAAAAGAAGGGACATGAATGTCTTTGTGGCAGCCAGGGGTGGCCTGACCATTTGGGCAACCGGGCAGTGCCCAAGGGCCCAGAGGATCTCCTTGGATGCCCAGTGCACCGCTGGAAATCTAGTGGCCTCAGTGGAGGGGGGGAACATGTTCTTTCCTGCCCGGCCCACTGGGCTGCCGCTATTCCCCCCACCCGACACCACCGTATTTTAAAAATGGCGGCCAAGACTCCCTGCCGAAGTCTCATGTCTGTTGAGAACTGCGAGATTACCGCGGGAAGTCTCGGCCCCCATTTTGAAAACACAGTGGCACCAGCAGGCGGGGAAATATTGGCAGCACAGCAGGCAGGAAAAAACATGCCCCCCCCCCCCCCCCCCCCCACAGAGGCCGCCAGACTACCAGGGCCCCTCAGGTAGGACCAGGGCAGTGGGGGCGTCAGCTGTGGCAGCAGGGGTGGTGTCAGGCAGCAGCCAGGTGGGGGGCCCAGACCACCCTCAGTCCACCCCTGGTGGCAGCATTGTAACATCCATATAATAAAATGGCTATATAGGCCGTCAGGTGGAGGTGTAGACTAATACTTTCAGGAGACAGAGCAGAGATCCAGAAGTTACATGTTCAAATCCATTCTACCTGCTTGTATTTTTATTTTTTAAAATTGTGAGTTCCCCAGGGACAGAAAAATAGCTACTGTGACTGCCCTTACTCCCTCCAGTGGAGAATTTCTCAATCAGAGCACTTTTTGTAACCTGGATGTGCCAATTGTGACAAGGCTAGCACTCGGGGCCTCACAGAGAAGCAGCTAATCCCCAAACTACGGTTCCCAGAAGCCCTTGCAAGCAGAAGAGAGGAGGGTAGCCCCAAAAGGGTGGAATGGATTTCCAACCCCAGCAGGGGGAGCAGTGGCTCAATGCTAGGGGAGCCAGTTACTCCCTTCCCCACTAGAGGGAGAAGGGGAGGTGAAGCTCAGTCCCTTAGCTGCATCGCCAGTATATAATTCCCTCCAGCTGTGAGAGGGGAGAGAGATTTCTGGGTGGCTCCCAGCCACACCAGGAGGGAGAGGAAACTGATTGAGAGAGAAGCTGCCATGGAGTAGGTGGAGGACGGAAAGGGCCTGCCACTGGAGCTTCCCTGGGGGTGGGTGGGGGGGGGGGGGGGAGAGTAAGCTGCCATGGAGTGTGAGAATGTAAATGTAGCCCTGTCCAGTACATGAAGGCAGTGTGAGAGGCCACAGGGGTGTGGTGCTGTGAGGTAGGAGGAAAGCTGCCAGCCCTGTTTTGTACATGGTCCTCCTGGGTGCTGTGAAGAGGATAGGGGCATGAAGTATTGGTTTCCTTTGAAGAGACTGTTTGTGAAAGGGTTGAATTTTTGGGATGTATAGAATAGCAGGCTGAACTTTGACTGAGCCCTTTGAGGGAGAGGGGAAGGCAATGCAAAGGAAGTGGGCCTGAACTGTTAAGGAACTGAATGTTGGCTGCAGTTTTGAACCCGTCCTGAACCCTGTTTGTGAACTGCATTTCAATTTTGAGAGTGAAACTGAATTGAGAATAAAGTACTTTGGTCTTAAGTCCGTATGGCAGTCTGGTTCTTTGCTGGAAACCTGTGAGCCTAACAGGGCTGCCGGCCCCAACCCAGAGCGGAGGAAGCGGACCCCTTTACACAATTACAAGGTCTAAATATGAAGGTCCAACTTTTTGGAGATAGATGTCACTTCTGTTCTGAAATAGGAGTTGGATGTCCATCTTTTGGCCCTCCCCAGTCCTGGCCAAAGCATGCCCAGACCACAACCCCTTTCCATATGGATATACTGCAGTTTTAGGCTTCCATATTTTGACTTTATAAAATCGAGATTTTGACGTCCATGCAATATGGACATCTAAGTGCCAGTTTTCAGACATCCAAAACAGGAATAGAGCTAATATAGCCATGATGGGCTTCTAAAGGTCTCAGCATTTCATTGCCAGTAATTCAAGGTCTAGAGGATCAAGCTGATAGACCTAGAAGAAACCTATGAACACTTTGAGTAAGAGTAACCTAATAGTTAATGCAGTGACCTAGTAGCCAGGGGAACTGGGTTCAATTTCCACTGCAGCTACTTGTGACTCTGGACAAGTCACATAACCAGTGGTGTGCTGGAGCCTGCTCGCACGAGCCAGTTAAATTTTTTAAGATCTTGCGAGCTGGTTGTTCTGCATGGTGAGCCAGCTCCGGTAAACAAGGTAAGCATGGCAGGAGGGCGCCACAAGCCATGCTTACCCCGTTTACCTCACCTCCCACAGCCCTTGTTTGCCTGCACCCACCCCGCGCTGCCCTGGGGGGTTTAAATCTTTTATTTACCTTCATCGCAGCTGCCGCGTTATTGAAAGCCCTGCCCATCTCTAGCCTTCCCTTCGTGAGTTCGTTCCCTCAGAGTCCCACCTTCTGATGTCATTTCCTTTTTCCATGAGGGCGGGATTCTGAGGGAACGAACTCACGTAGGGAAGGCTAGAGACGAGTGGGGCTTTCAATGATGCGGCTGCTGCGATGGAGGTAAAAAAGATTTAAACCACACAGGGTGGCACTGTAGCAGGAAGAAAAAGGGGGATGTTGAAGGGATAAGAGGGCGGACAGGCGGACATGAATGGGGGGGGAGGATGGGGGTGAAGGAGAATTGCTGGACATGAATAGGAGTAGGAGGGGAGGGCAGGGGAGAGAGGAGAATTGCTGGGTATGGATGGATGGAGGGGGCAGGGGAGAGAAGAGAATTGCTGGGTATGGATGAATAGAGGAAGGCAGGGGAGAGAAGAGAATTGCTGGATATGGAGGGGGGAGATGAGAATTGCTGGATATGGATGGATAGATGGATGTAGGGGAGAGGAGAGTTGCTGGACATGGGTGGATGGAGGGGAGGGCAGGGGAGAGAGGAAGGTTGCTGGACATGGATGGATGGGAGGGCAGGGGAGAGGGGAGTTGCTGGACATGGGTGGATGGAGGAGAGGGCAGGGAGAGAGAATTGTTGGACATGGATGGAGGGGAGCGAAGGGAAGACAGGAAGGAGATGCACATGGATGGAGGGGAGAGAGAAGAAATTCTGGACATGGATGGAGGGGAGGGAAGACAGAGGAAGGAGATGCACATGGATGGAGGGGAAGGAAGAGAGAAGAAATGCTGGCCATGGATGGAGGGGAGGAAAGAGAGAGGAGGTGAGATGAACATGGATGGAGGGGGGGGAGAGGGAAAATGCTGGACATGGATGGAGGAGAGGCAAGGGAGAGAGAAGAAATGCTGGACATGGATGGAGGGGAGGGAAGAGAGAGGAAGGAGATGAGATGAGGGAAAAGGGAAAAAAAACTGCACATGGATGGAGAAAATAGGCAGAAGTTGGATCCACTGGACAGTCAAGTCTGCGGAGGACCCAGCTTTTACTTATGGATGTAGGGCAAGAAATGGAGAAGAAAGGAGGAAAGTAAAAATAATAAATGGAAAGGAAGCCCTGGAAACGGAGTTAAGAGGACAGATAGCAGCATGATCAGAAAAACAAAGTCACCAGACAACAAGGGTAGAAAAAAATCATTTTATTTTCATTATAGTGTTTGGAATATGTCCACTGAGAATCAGGCGCTCAACGTTTAAAGTTTATATTTATTTACTTATTTATGGCATTTTATGCACATTTCTTTCGTGCATAGTCATAGTGGATATTCTGAAAACCTGACTGACAAGGGGGTATTCTAAGACCAGTTTTTGAAATACTACATTACTGTACCTGTATATAATATGCAAACTGTTTTGATTTTAACCAAAGCGAGCTAAGTGAAAAGTAAAAGTACCACAACTACAATGAATGCAACTATTGTTAACGTTTTCATCCCAAGAACTTTATTGCTCTACAATTCAATCCATTCTGCTTTTAGTAAAACCACATTTTTGAAAATGAGTGCCACTCATACAAGTGTGCTTGTGAGTAATTAACCCAGCACAGCTATGAAGGTCTTCAACAACTACACTAGCAGAAAGTGGATTGTTCAGTCTGATAAACAGCTCCTTCAAATCAGGCCAGGTTGCAATATTTCTGATGTCTTCTGACTGGGTGTGCAGGTTTTGATCAAGGGAATCTCTGAAACACTAGACTTCAGTATAGCAAAGAATACTTTACTATCATTATTGTCATTGTCATCTGCATTAGAAGTAGTGCTGTCTAATTCATCACTTACATCTTCATCTTTATCTTTATTATCATAATCATGCTGCCTAATAATAAAGAAGGCTTTTAAAAAGTTGAAATCATTGTCTGTTGTTGGTCTAACAATTTTTTGTCTGATGACAAACTCTGAATATCTTCGAGAATGTCAAATATGTGGGAACCCTACAGTCTTAAGGCCAGTGTCACACCGCCTACCTGTGGGAGTAGGCCAAATTTCCTTTCATTCCTCCATTCAGCCAACAGCGTGGGCCGAGTCTCCAATTGCACACACTGTCCAACCGTAAATGTGGACCGTATGTTCAAGGGACCTTCTCCACAACTTGAGGTAAACTCCGTCAGGGTCCTTGTGGATCCCAAAGCAGTCCAAATCAAACCTCCTCACCCATCAGCGGAAGTCCAGTTAGTGGTATGAGTGTCAACAATAAAAAGAAAAACGTTCATAGTAATAACCAAGGTCTCAGGTTAGGGCTGAGCCTGACTTTGGCCTGCCCACCTGCCACTACCCATGTAGCTCCACTTGCGGCTACAACCTGGCTTTTCCAGAACAACTCAAGACAAGGTACCTTGTGGAGTCCAACAGAAATAACCCCCCACAGGTAAAACAAACAAGAGTCCCGTACCTTTGTCACCATATCAGGCTCCAAACTGGGCTCTGGCATCCTTCTCCTTGGCCTGCTCACAGTGAGTCTGAGCTGTGCTCTCACTTCTCTCTTTTATAGGGCAGTAGTCTCTTCCCTTATACACCTCCCACCCAACTTGATTGGAAGACCTGCTGATCCGTGGATTCTATTGGATGGGCCAGAGAACCTCCTTCTGACTGTCATGTGATTTCCCTGTTCTAGCTGTTTCTCTGGGAATTAATCTTGTGGTTCACACTGCTTGTGAGCTCTATTTTCCCTTGCAGGGCTGAAACTAGTTCTTTGGTTTTTGTCCCCACATTCACCTTCCTTCCATGCCAGAGGTTTCTTGTGGGACAGGACATAGACCCCATCACGGGCAGACAAGCAGACTTCCTCTCTAAAGACTCTCCTTGATCCAGTGGAAAGTCACCCCCGATGTAAAATTTTCCATGGGTTGACTAGCAGTCTGTTGTGATAGAGACTTATGTCTGTTCACCAAGAATTGCAACCATTTTAGGCAACTCCACTATATTCACTGAACAGCAACATTTAAGATGAGATGATCCACTGTTTGCATGATGAGGTTTGCAATAGCAAAATCCTGATCCCAGTTATGCCGTTTCATTGTGTACTAAGGAATTGTCATTTTCATCTTGCTTCTGCTTTTACTGTTTACTTTTAAGTGCAAGTTCCAAATGTAGCTGAGTAAATGTAGTAAAAATTGGTGAAATTATTACTTCAGTAAAAGTAACAAATGTTTCCTGTACTTCTTTACAAGAAAAAGTGTCAAAACTTTTATTTAAGTACAGTAACTAGCTACATTTACTTAGTTACTATACAACACTGGCAGTGCAAAATGGTAGAAGCTACTCTGAAGACAAAATTATTGGCCATATGCATAGACATGGCTAAATGGAGTAGTGCCAACATCAATGCCTTTGTTTTTAATAAACATGAGGAGAAAGGCAAGTCAGGGTGTCTGAATTTTCACAAAGGATTGACCAAAGTCCCTAATGAGAGGGACTAGCAGCTGCCACATGCTAATGCTGACAAAGCCCATTCACTTTGAATTGGCTGTGTGGGTTAGCTCCGCTTAGTTAACAGGTGGGGTTAGAGTCGTGGGACAGGAAGTAATGTTCTATTGGCAAGGGGTTAAAAGATAGGAAATAGACAGGAGTGGTTCAAGGCAATCTGCTGTCTTTGGCAAGATATGAGAGAGTGCATCTTCCAAGGCACCCAAAGGAGAGGACTCCTTTAATGCTTCGATCAGACTATCCCCTCACTCAGATCACTGGTCAGGGAGTTGGAAACAGTAAAACGAATATGACTTACATTTAGGGATGCTGACTTTAGGTTGTAACCAATAGGGCAGTTTGATGCAAAATCATTTAAATAGCTGTTTATCAGATAAATACTGAAAGCATACCTCTCTCTCACCCCTTCCCTGGCTTGTCTTGTATCCTCCACTCAGTTTTGTGTCTTTTCTGAGCTGCTGCTGACCTATGTGATACAAATATACATATTTGATTGCACCGGGAAAAAGTACCTACTAAAAGTACCTTGTGGCCTAAGAATACTGACAAATACTGTTTATTTCTTATTCTAAATACCTTTAAAGAATCCCTAACTTGCTGGAAAATAAAGACTTAAATTTAAAATTTATAAGGGGGACGACAAGGTAAAGGCTTCTTCTTTCTTTTTTTTCTATATTTACAAGACCTTAAAACAGAAGCCCTGGGGTCAGTAGTCAACTCTCCATGGTAAATGACTCACAAGCCACTTCCAGGAAGTAACCCTAGATATTCAATACTGGGGCAAGCGCAGCTCCCAGCATTGAATATCCAGGTGTTACATTATATAAATACTACATAACATCAAGAGCGCAATAACCTGATCACTTCCATGCGGATAACATAGTTAAAAAGGAAACCAGAACAATCATCTGGGAATTTACAAAACCTAAAAGCAATACCTCAAATACAGTCATTTCACATATTTAAAAAAAAAAAAAATAAAACCATCTTCAGTTGTTTACAGAAGAACCACAAATGAGACAGAGAGCAGACAGAAAAAGGAAGAGAATTCTATATTGTTGCGGCTTGACACGGAAGATGTTTAACTGACTTAACTGTAGGAAATAACAAAGATATTTCCCCCCTCAAAAGCTGTTAACCAGGTACCGGCCAATATTCATGCTGTTGCCCAGTTAACTCACTGCATAAAATTAGTACAGCTGTTTCGCTGTCCTAAGTTTATGTGGTTAATTAGGGGTCCTTTTACTAAGGTGCACCGAAAAATGGCCTGCACTGGTATAGACGAGTGTATTGGACGCACGCAGGTCCATTTTTCAGTGCGCCTGCAAAAAAGGTCTCTTTTGGGGGGCTGAAAATGGACATGTGGCAAAATAAACATTGGCACGCGTCCATTTTGGGCCTGAGACCTTACCACCACCCATTGACCTAGCAGTAAAGTCTCACGTGTTAACCGGGCGGTAATGGTCTACACGTGTACAATGCTGATTACGCTCGTTAGCGCTGCAAGCTAGAAATTTTCCAGTGCGCCTAGTGGACACACATAAAAAATGAAATTACCACCCGGGCCTCGCGGTAGCCGGGTGGTAATTCAGAATTGACGCATGTAGGACATACGTACGTGCCTACGTGGCTTAGTAAAACATAGTACCATAATCAAATGGCACCGGCCATCTCTATGGGCGGCCATATCCGGCGCCGGTGCCGCAAGCGGGCGGAGCCAACCGTATTTTCAAAAAAGATGGCCGACCATCTTTTTCTTCGCTAATACGGTTGGGCCTGGCCAAATGTCAGAGTTCGCCGGGTTTGAGATGGCCGGCATCGGTTTTCGGCCATAATGGAAAATAATGCCGGTGATCTCAAACCCGGTGAAATGCAAGGCATTTGGTCGTGGGAGAAGCCAGCATTTGTAGTGCACTGGCCCCCCTGACATGCCAGGACACCAACGGGCACCCTAGGGGGCACTTCTAAAAATTAAAAAATAAAAATAGCTCCCAGGTGCACAGCTTCCTTCCCTTGGTTGTTTAGCCCCCCCCCCCCCAATCCCCCCCAAAACCCACTCCCCACATCTCTACACCATTACCATAGCCCTAAGGGGTGAAGGGGGCACCTACATGTGGGACCAGTGGGTTTTGGGGGGTTTTGGAGGGCTCAACATTTACCACCACAAGTGTAACAGGTAGGGGGGGATGGGCCTGAGTCCACCTGTCTGAACTGCACTGCACCCACTAAAAACTGCTCCAGGGACTTTCATACTGCTATCAGGGAGCTGGGTATCACATTTGAGGCTGGCATAGAGGCTGGCAAAAAAGTTTTTTTGTGCTTTTTTTGGGTGGGAGGGGGTTGATGACCACTGGGGGAGTGAGGGGAGGTCATCCCCGAATCCCTCCGGTGGTCATTTGGTCAGTTGGGGCTCCTTTTTGAAGCTTGGTCGTGAGAAAAAAGGGACCAAGTAAAGCCGGCGAAATGCTTGTCAAGCCTGGCTTTTTTTTTTCCATTATTGGCCGAAGCTGGCCATCTCGTGAGCACGCCCCATCCCGTCCCTGTCCTGCCTTCACTACCCTACCGACACGCCCCCTTGATGTTTTGCCGGCTCCGCGACGGAAAGCAGTTGAACCCGGCCAAAATTGGCTTTCGATAATACTGATTTTGCCGGGTTCAGGAGATCACTGGCCATCTCCTGATTTGTGTCGGAAGATGGCCGGCAATCACTTTTGAAAATGAGCTGGATAGTAACATAGTAGATGACGGCAGAAAAAGACCTGCATGTTCCATCCAGTCTGCCCAACAAGATAAACTCATATGTGCTACTTTTTGTGCACACCTTTCCTTAATTTGTATCTGCCATTTTCAGTGCACAGACCGTAGAAGTCTTGCCCAGCACTAGCCCTGCCTCCCAACCACCAGCCCCGCCTCCCACCACCGGCTCTGCCACCCAATCTCGGCTAAGCTTCTGAGGATCCCTTCCTTCTGAACAGGATTCCTTTATGTTTATCCCACGCATGTTTGAATTCCGTTACTGTTTTCATGTCCACCACCTATCGCGGGAGGGCATTCCAAGTATCCACCACTCTCTCTGTGGAAAAAATACTTCCTGACATTTTTCTTGAGTCTGCCCCCCTTTAATCTCGTTTCATGTTCTCTCGTTCTACCGCCTTCCCTTCTCCGGAAAAGGTTTGTTTGCGGATTAATACCTTTCAAATATTTGAACGTCTGTATCATATCACCCCTGTTCCTCCTTTTCTCCAGGGTATACATGTTCAGGTCAGCAAGTCTCTCCTCATAAGTCTTGTAACGCAAATCCCATACCATTCTCGTAGCTCTTCTTTGCACCGCTTCAATTCTTTTTGCATCCTTAGCAAGATACGGCCTCCAAAACTGAACACAATACTCCAGGCGGGGCCTCACCATCGACTTATACAGGGGCATTAAAACCTCTTTTCTTCTGCTGGTCACACCTCTCTCTATACAGCCCAGCAACCTTCTAGCTACGGCCACCGCCTTGTCACATTGTTTCGTCGCCTTCAGATCCTCAGATACTATCACCCCAAGATCCCTCTCCCCGTCCGTACATACCAGACTCTCACTGCCTAACACATACTTCTCCCGTGGATTTCTACTCCCTAAGTGCATCACTTTGCATTTCTTCGCATTGAATTTTAATTGCCAAACCTTAGACCATTCTTCTAGCTTCTGCAGATCCTTTTTCATGTTTTCCACTCCCTCCTGGGTGTCCACTCTGTTACAAATCTTAGTATCGTCTGCAAAAAGGCAAACTTTACCTTCTAACTCTTTGGCAATGTCACTCACAAATAAATTGAACAGAATCGGCCCCAGCGCCGATCTCTGAGGCACTCCACTACTCACCTTTCCCTCATCTGAGTGAATTCCATTAACCACCACCCTCTGGCATCTGTCTGTCAACCAGCTCCTTATCCGGTTCACCACATCAGGTCCTATCTTCAGCCTGTCCAGTTTATTCAAGAGCCTCCTGCGGGGAACCATGTCAAAAGCTTTGCTGAAATCTAAGTAGATTACGTCTATAGCATGTCCTTGATTCAATTCTCCAGCCACCCAGTCAAAGAATTCAATGAGATTTGTTTGACACGATTTCCCTCTGGTAAAATCATGTTGTGTTGGATCTTGCAACTTATTGGCTTCCAGGTTCACTATCCTTTCCTTCAGCATTGCTTCCATTACTTTTCCAACAACTGAAGGGCCCCTTAGCTGGTTAGCAGTCTGAAAATTGCTGATAAACTGCTAAGATGATGCTCTGCCCCTTGCCTAGGCAGTTATGGGATGGCTGGTTGGTGGATAATATTTGGTGGCAGTGGCCAGTGTAGCTGGGTCACCCTTCCAGGACCTGTCCCAGCCTGACCCTGCTTCCTTCTTGGCACAGCTATTGTTCTGCTCCACACCTCCTTGGGCTGCTCTTGGATTTGGTCTCAGACCCCTGACAGCTCTTAGGACTCCCTCCTCCTTCGGTTCTTTTCACAGAGGCTCAACAAAGGCAAACTGCTTATGAGTAAAAAGGTTTTATTTTCTTGCTTTAACTCAGCATAACCAAAAAGGGGAAACACATTAGTTCTGTGTCTTGCAGGCAAAGCCCTTTCCAGGCCCAAACAGTTCATACAGCTTTCCTTGGTTAACACAAAATAATGCTTCTTGCTTAGTCCTCTTTTAATCAGAACATAACATATTAGTTTGGTGTTTGCAGTCAAAGCACTTTCCAGGCTCAAACAGTTCATATAACTTTCCTTCTTTTAACACCAAAATAATTCCTCTTCTAATCAGAAGAACACCACCAAAGGAAGACACAGTAGTTCTGTGTTTTGTAGTCAAAGCACTTTCCAGGTTCAAACAGTTCATACAGCTTTCCTTCCTTAATCTTACAGCACAAGGAAACAGTTTTTTTTCACCTTCCCTGTCCTGGGGTTTAAACCGTGCCGCATTCCTGTCTCTTTCCTAAGGCCAGCATCTGTCTCCTCTTTAACAGAGACCTTCCCCAATGCCTCAGCCTTTCTCCTCCAGCCTTCCACCACCATCTCAAAGGAGCTGCCAGCCACCCACCTACAGTATCTTTTCCTGTTTGAGCCAGAGCAGCAAGTTCCATCCTCTCCTCCTCCAGTCCCTCAGCTATCTCCATTTTATCCTCATCACCGGCTTCCTCCTCCTCCACTCTCCCCAGTTGTTCCTCATTACCTTCCTCAGAAACCATCTCCCAATCCTCTATTTCCTCTCCTAGCTTCTGCATAGTTTGGTGGGGAAGAGGGGGATTCTGGGAATGGTAGTTCCCATTGGCCTTTCCTTCCCAAGGAGCCTAGCTTTCGGAATACTGCGACCCCTATTCTCGTGACCTCCTTGATCCCCTACCATCTGCCCCCTCACACCAGTTAAGTGCCACTGAATATCAGTGGCCAACTCACTTGGCATGGTTTAACCTGGCAAGATCCTCTTCTGCCTAGTTAAACCCTTTGGAATATTGCCCCCCACCCCCATTTATATTCCCAGGCTGAATAATAGAAAAAAAAAACTGGACAATCCAGGCTTATACTTGTAGCAGTTAAATTATGTAGCCTAATATAAAAAATACTGACCTCTGACCCTGCATACTGGACCATCACAATGTTAATGTAAACATATATTCTACATTCACAGAAGCTCCCCTCCCCCCCCTCACCCAACAATGGGCACAGAACAGAACTAGGAAAAGTTTCCATAGGACTCACCAGTAAAAGAAAAAAAAATAATTCTGTGTCATCTCAGTAGCAGCAACCATAAAGCCTCACTAATACAAGGCATATTATGAAATAAAATCCAGCAAAACCCAAACCAGTAGGGAAAGGTTAATGGACTTCCAACAATACCAAAAATGATCTGTAGAGATGAATGTTGAAGTTTATTAAGAGGCCAATAAGGCTCAACATGGTGCTGCAATCACATGCCTGCACCAGGACTCTACAAACATATAATTACACGTGAATAAAATAACACAAAGAAAATCGCATTTATCACATGACAAAATACATTGAATTATACACAAATTAATAGTGAAGAACAGAACTGCTGTGCTTAAATCAATTGTATCTATAAGACATATAAAATGTTTAAAATTATGAAATATAATTTAAAAAGAACAAAGAATCATATACTTGAATAAAATAAATAACATTACCTGACTAAACAAAAAACATCTACTATTTTGAAACAAAGACAAAGCAACCACTGCTTTTAGAAGACCATAAACTGAATTATAGCAAAACATTTATAATTATAAATCCAGAAAACTCTCCCCATATGTAATAAAATCAATTTATCAACTGATATGGTTACCACAAATTAAAAATGACATCTATGTTCTTAAACATTTTATATGTTATAGATATAATTGTTCTAAGTACAGCAGTTCTGTTCTTCACATTATTAATTTGTGTATAATTCAATTAATTTTATTATGTGTTAGTTGCAATTTTCTTTGTGTTGTTTTGTTCATGTGCAATGTTTTATTTATGTTTGTGCGCTATAGAAATGCTAAGTAGTAGTAGTAGTAGATACACAAACTCCTGAGGCAGGCATGTGATTGCTAAAACACAGCACCATGTTGAGTCTTATTGGTCTCTTAATTAATTTAAACATTCATCTCAACGGATCATTTTTGGTGTTGTTGGAAGTCCGTTGGCCTTTCCTTACTGGTTTGGATTTTGTTGTCTTAGGGACTTCTCACTTCCAGCCACATCCTATATAATAATTCTCACCTCCAACATTCTATGTGTCTTGCTGCCTGTGTCCATGGCTTTCTTTGGAGTTGGTCTGCTAGGCTCCGTAGATCAGGCTGACGTCACGTAGAACGCCATAGCCAGAGAAGGAGGGGCGAAAGGGGCAGGGCACAGGGGCGGAGGCGGAGCTTGAAAAGAAACAGAAGCGTTGAGGGGCGGAGTAGTCGAGAGTGTCACGACCAATGGCAGGGAAAGAAAGGTCGGAGTCCTCCTTGGGCGTGAGTGGAGGGGGCAGAACCATGGAGAGTGTATTGCTGTGCTGAGCCAGCTTGAGGTGTGCTCACGCGTTTCTAGGCTAGGCACGGGGGAGGGAGGACCTCAGGAGTCGGAGCGGTGCTGCAGAGGAGGAAAGCAGGCGACGGCCGCGGCTGCCCCTCTGGGCCCCATTGGAGGGTGTGTGGGCAGCTGCCATGACTCCTTGGGTAGGGACCCTGAAACTCGGAGGGAGGGAGGGGACAACCCTGAAAGTCGGAGGGAGGGAGGGAGGAAGGGAACAACCCTGAAAGTCGGAGGAAGGGAGGGAGGGAACGACTCTGGAACTGGGAGGGAGGGGGGAAGGAAGGGAGGGGGCCCCTGGCACACACTCTCATTCTCACACACACACTCTCTCTCTCACAGACACACTCGCACATTCACTCTCTCTCACACAGTCACTCTCACACACACTCTCTCAAACATACACACTCCGAGGAAAACCTTGCTAGCGCCCATTTCATTTGTGTCAGAAACGGGCCTTTTTACTAGTTGTGAAATAAAACAAGTCCCTGCAAAAGTCACATAGGATCTACAGAGCAAATCAAAGAACAGATTTGGCAGTAGAGGGTGTCTTTTTGCTACAGGGGGCCCCCCAGGTCTGCCTAAATCTGAAGGAGATACAGCCCGCAAGTGGCCTTTTGGTTTCCCTCCCAAATATTTTATTTAAAAAGTTGATTACAAAGTGAACCATAAGTTGAAACTAGATCTAGAAGACAAAAAAAAATCTTACTATAGCACAAAAGAGGGTTTACTTAGGAAGTTTGAAATAGAATCTCAGGTTGCTTAATATTCAGTCTTTGACCTTTCCAAATTCATCTCTTGATGTACTGTCATTTATGGCATCTATAAATAACTGCAATTAAAAACATTTTTATTGCTTGGTAAGAATGAAAGATGATTAAACAGGACAGGAAATGACAGGCATTTTTCCAAGTACAGCAAAGGATCATCAGGCAATAGAACACCTGCAGACTGCTGTAATTGACAGACATGGAGGCACATTTTCAAAGCACTTAGACTTACAAAGTCTAGTGCTGTAGCCTGGAGACCCAGGCAAAACTGCAGAAATGGCAACGTGTCCAAGGCAAGCCAAAAAAGCTCCCAAAGTCTCCTGTTGCATCTACTTCTGCGAGATCCTGACTTGATCTTGCAAATCGGAGTGTTTCATTTTTGAGGGTGTTGGACGTCATTGGTGTGAGGGTGTTTTCTATCCTTTGTGTATTTTTTTTTGTGTGTGTAACAGAATTGCTTTGCTTGGGGTGATTTGCTTCTATGCCGTTTGTGATGTGGTGGATGTGTGAGAAGTGACTTGGCTGGTTTTGGTGTTTGTGAATGGAGGGGGTGGGGGTGGCTGAGTTAGGTTATTTGATTCCCAATCAGGGTCCCCTACTTTTTATTAGTGGGGGCTGCTTGGTGTGTGTTGTATGTGTGAAGTAATGATGGGTTGGGCTGGTGGAGGGGAGGGGCTTTTTTGCTATGGTGATGGAACCCTTTGTGGCCATGGTACGGGCTAATCCAGATATTTCAGAGGTCCCTGTAGGTGGCCAGGACTTTAAAATATCTCTTTTCAAGGACAATATTTTGCTTTCATTGACTTGGCCTATATTGTCTTTCCTAAAATTGATGAAGAAGATCTTGAAGTACTTGGAAATCTCAGGCTTTAAAATCAACCTGATTAAGATTGAGGCATTGGCTGTTAGTGTGCTGTGGGGGGTTTGTACTTGCTTCAAGCTTCTTTTTCATTTTGCTGGGTTACTCAACGGCTTCATTATTTGATGGTTAACTTGACTAAATCCTTTGATGGGCTGTTTTCTGCTAATTTTTTGGAGTTGGTCAATGAAATCTCATGGGATTTGGAATGCTGGGACTTTTTGGATCTGTTTTGGTTTGGCTGGATTTCCACACTTAAAGATGAATGTTTTGCCTCACTTGATGTATCTCTTTCAGATTCTTCCCCTCTGGTTGTCTCGGGGGTTCTTGTTGAATCTTCAGGATCGGTTGATTCAGTTTGTATGGCATAATAAGCAGCCTTGGCTCCCTTAGAGTTTTCTTTATTGGAATAAGTGATAGGGTGCTCTGGGGGTTGCTAATATATTTTGGTATTACAAGGCTGCTCAGGCTTGAGCTGCCCTTGAGTGGTTTCAGTCATTGCCTCATAAGCTTTGGGTTCATTTGGAGCAGTTTTTGGTGGGCTTCCAGCCCATAAAACATTTAATTTGGTTTCCCTTCAAATATCAGAATCTCCCGGTGGACCCTTTTCCTTTGGCTGATTCTGCTTTGTCGTGCCTTACTCTGGTGGCCTTCAATCCGCTTTTTCCCTTGGCATCCCTGCATTTTTTCATGCTGGGCATCCCTTGGGTTGGCTACTTGGGGTTAGTTATTTGATGATGAGCTCATGCTCCCTTTTTCTGGCTTTCGGGGAGCATACTCTCTTTTACTTTCTGATTTTTATTCATATACTCAACTGCGCCAATTTTCAATGACCCCGGGTATTAAATCGCAGATATTGAAGGAAGACACTTTTTTGGAACACCTTTTTGAGGATTCTCATGGCACTCAGGGTTTGATTTCTTGTTTGTATGGTTTTCAGAGGAAACAAACCCATCCTTTTCTTCTTCATCGGCTCAATTGCAGTCAGGAGTTGGGGCTAGCTATTGAAGATGATGACTGGAAAATCATTGAAAAAGCTTTGATGAAGGTCTCTCTTTCAGTGCCTTTTGAGGACAATGTTGTCAAAGTTATGTATTGCTGGTACCTTACCCTGGCACATCTTAAGCATATGTTTCCTGGGACTTCGCTTTTGTGTTGGCAGGGTTGCGGGGAGGGGGTAGTATGGGGCATCTTTGGTGGACTTGTCCTAAAGCTAGAGCCTACTAGAAAGCAGCCCAGCATAGGTTGCAAAGCTGGCTGGCCCGCCCTATCTCATGAGACCCTGCTGTGTTTCTCTTTCCTAAGAAACCTCCTGGGCTTTCCAGTTCTCACTCTTTGCTGGTTCACCCTGCTATGAGCGCAGCACATGTGACTTTGGCTTCTCATTGAAAACAGCCTAAAGTGCCCTCGCTCGTATCTTGGATTACAAAACTTTGGTACATTTGGTATATGGAACGTCTAATGGCTATTCGGAACCATACACTCTCTAAGTGGGAGTCCATTTGGGGCCATCTTTTGACTCATTCTTCTTTTTGATGGACTAGTTGGGAGCTGAATTCAACTGGGTTTATGTGTATGTGTGTGTGCGGGGGGGGGGGGGGGAGATTGGGGATTGGGGCTTCTTGTGCCTCTTCCTGGTGATCCAGCTTTCTTCTATGCTAGGTTAGGATTGGAGGTGGGGTATGGGGTTTTTCATTCTTAAACATAAAAATGTTCAGAAGTACACTGTTTTCTGTTTTTGAAATGTTCTAAGTTGTTTTTTTTAGCATCATTGCTGCTTTTCCCCTTTTGTGTTTTGGGTCCTACTACTACTATTTACTATTTAGCATTTCTATAGTGCTACAAGGCGTACGCAGCGCTGCACAAACATAGAAGAAAGACAGTCTCTGCTCAAAGAGCTTACAATCTTGGTACAGCTGCTACATGTTGTTGTATGACTTTCTACTGCCAATATGTTGAGATTCCTGAATTTTCCAAAATATTGGTTATTTTTTCCTGGTTTCCTTATGGAGATACTTAAAGGAAGTTAAAAAAGAAAACCAAAAGACTGCTTTTGCTGTGCACTTTTGTACCTGCAAATTGTGCCTCTATTATACAGCAGGTAGATCATCAAAGCACAAGCATAGCTCAGGGTAAGCACTAGGAGGAAGTGCCCCTCCTCCAAATGTTGCAAATGCTAATGTTCTGTGGTTCCCCTTTTGCCACTGCCAATAAATTCCCTTACACTTTGCTCCATCAGAATAAGGAGGGAAATTACACCTATGAAAGTCAGTGTCACAGAGTCCACACAGAGATTTTAATTTAATCTGACACATTTATATTACTACTACTACTACTACTACTATTTAACATTTCTAAAGCGCTACTAGGGTTACGTAGCGCTGTACAATTTAACATAGAAGGACAGTTCCTGCTCAAAGAGCTTACAATCTAAAGGACATATGTATAGTCAGTCAAGTAGGAGTAGTCAAATTGGGGCAGTCTACTTATTCTGCTTAACCTTAAATTCAGAGCAAATTGAATACTTGCTGGCCCTGTCCCTTTGTGACATGGGTAAAAGGTGTCTGCACAATGAAACAATGTGCCAGATTCAGTAAATGGCCCTCAAATTTAGGTGATGGAAAGAATCCGCGCTATGCATTATTTTATAAAGGGCACTTCAGGTTGAGTGCTCTTAATAGAACAGTGTGTATTCCCGTGCTCAACTTTAGGTGTGAGGATTTACACCTGCTGAAACCTTGTTTAAATCCTGGCACGCAGGTTGGGTGCGTAACCCCAGTATTCTATAACACTGTGCCCAAATTTTGGGAATGCCCCTGATCTGCCCATGCCTCTCCCATGATCACACCCCCTTTTGAGTTGCCTGTGAGATAATTTAAGCTTGCAGCATTATAGAATAGCGCAGGCAGATTCATGCGTAAGTTCTAATTAGTGCCAATTAATGTCAATAATTGTCAGCGGCTTGTTAACTAGTTAGTTTATGCGTGGATCTGGGCTCTGCATCCTAATTTTAGCAACTTTTATAGAATCTGGGGGAAATCCAGGGGAATGTCACACTTTTGCTCACAGATTGGGAGGGCAGTTTTCAGCTGCTGATTTCACACGGTTTCTGAGTATAACCATTCAAACATGGTCCTCATAATGCCACTAGATGTATCCAGTTGCTTCCATACTTTCAGCACTCAAGCAGGCCATTTTGGTCTAGTTTAACTTGTTTGTTTTTACAATATGTACCCTAAAAAACAGGATATGTGTTTGCACATTACATTGCCTCACCTCCCAATGACTTTGCTAAATTAATTACACTTTTAAGTAATACTTTGTATTACAAAAACTGGTAGCGGAGACCATGGTCCTTCCCACACACTCTCTCTCTCATACCCATTCTGCTTATGTGTGTTTCTGTCGACATTGGGGGGGGGAGGGAGGTGGGGGGAGAGAGAAAGATTGCTAATGTGAGAATTCTGCCTTTTTTTGGTTGGGAGGAGGAGGAACAAAACTGTTTGTGAACCAGCTCTATGATTTTCAGGATAAATTAATCTAGCTCTAGTTTTATTGCTTTTAATCCAAGGAGATGCTGCCCGGCTTTTGTTAGGGAACATGCAAGTAGTGGGATAAAGGCAGGAGTAGAGCAATCTATTCTGAAGAAATGGAGACAAAAGCCTAAATGATGAGATAGTGGTGTTTGGGGTAGGGGAATTTTTTTTACAGTGGTCATCTGATATGAGAGATGAGTTTTTCTGGAACTTTTTAAGTACATAATTCAGTTTAGGAGAGCAAAATACATTTTTTATGGTGCTGATCAAGTTAAGAGGTTTATGGAAGGGAATACGACTTCATGGGATAGCCTGTTCTAAAGTTAAAGCTGTATATAATTGAGGAGTTTATATCTTCTTTTCCTTCTGATTGTTATTCTCGTATTTATTACTTAATCCTTTTCCTTCTGCTGATTTGAGGGCTATGGTATCCCTTGGTACAATTTGCTTGCTTGAATGTTTTCTTTATTTGTGTTTTCTCATGCCATTTGGGATTGATTTTTGATGGCATAATTATTTTTCTGCATATTATGTTTTTATACTTCTATAAATAAAAAATAGCAGCAAACAAAAAAATACTCCGAGACAGTGAGCTTTGAATTTACTATAAACTTTCCCAATAAATATAAGTCCTTGGGAACCAACACAGTGTGTGAAGTAGAAGATAACCCAGGGTAGGCACAAAAATCCCACTTTACACACTGAGTTGGTGTTTTCAAAGACTTGCAGGGTTTGGGATTTGTTTTGCAATTCCCTTGTACTTGTATGGTTAATTTTGAGGGTAAATTTTATATGTTTTTCGATCCAAAAGAATTAATGGATATTATTATGTCTAAGGAGGAATTGAGGGTCTTGACATAATGATGTATTAGATCTTTGCTGGGCTGGCATGGTGGGGGTTTTTGGACTCAAATTGTATCTGTATTTTTCTTTTACCTTCGAATAATGAAGAAGGTTTTTTTTTTCCTGCTACTTGATCCCATATTTACCTTGTTATTGTGTACGAAAAGTATATTCTTTTTCTATTTTGTGTTATTTCTCTTTGTCATGAACATTGTGATTGACATTATGTAAAACTTAATAAATATTGAGGTAGTTTTATGATAAATCTAAAACTTGCTGTAAATTAAAATATGTAAATGCTCCCTAACCTAAAATGATCTATCTCTTAAGTTATTTCTTTCTCTTGCTCTTTACTGAGGAGGATGTTGAGGTTATACCCACACCAGAAACCTTCTTTGATACTGAGGATTTGGAATACCTAAATCACTTTAATGCTAGAAGACGTAGTACAGAAAATTGACTGACTAAAGAGCAACAAATCACCAGGACTGAATGATATTCATCCAAGAGTTTTGAAAGACTTCAAACATGAAACTGCTAACTTGTTATTGTAATCTCTACTTGCAGTCAGTACCTGAGGACAGAAGGTGGCCAATGTAAAAACTGGTTTTTTAAGGACTCCAGGGATGATCTGGGAAACAACAGACGGATGACCCTGATATTGGTGTTATGCAAAATGGTAGAAACTGACCTCCATAATATATTACTAACCATATAGATCAACTAATGGGAATGAGTCAGCATGGATTAAGCAAAGGCAAGTTTTGACTTACCAATTTCTTAGATATTTTTGAAGGTGTAAACAAACATATCGGTAAATACAAGACTTAATTTCTGAGGGAATGGCTTATAACCATGTACATAGCTACCACTGAGTGAGCCTGTCAAAACTCCAGGGGGCATGCACCAGTAGGAGCCATCTTCTAGTTAAAAAAAAAAGATGAGGTGGGTTGGCAGTGCTGGAAGAGGTAAGCACATACACACATTTACCTCACACTGTGCTATCGTGTTGTCTCCTGATCTTGTTATCAAACTCTACCCTCTTTCCAAGGGGCATATAAAACATTTTTTAAGACCAAAAAAGCATAGCACACACTACACTTACCTCTAGCTGTGCTGAACTTGACAAGCCAACCGATCTCATCATCAAACTCTTCCCCCTATGCAGCCAGGAGCAAGTACTGAAACACCTAATTTCCTGCCACTGTTTGGCCAAAGTCTCATGATAAGAGACCTAAGATCCTGTAGTGTGGCTCTTACGATGAGACTTCAGCCCACTTTGCTTGCTGGTGGCTTAGCAAATGCAGCACAGATAGAAGTGAATACAGTGTGTGTGCTGCACCCACCCAGTCTTTAGAAAATGTTTCATATGGCCCATGGAAAAACAGGTGGACAACGGTAGACAGACAGGGGAAAAGATGCTGGATGGGGGGGGGGGGGGAGAAGGGGGAGAGATTCAAGACCTGGGTGGGGGGATCAGAGAAAAGAAAGACAGATACCCGGAGCAAAAAGGAGGAAGAGATGAGGAGAGATGCTGGACCACGGAAGGGGAAGAGCGGAGAGAAGAAAGAGAGAGAGACGACTGGTGGGGGGGGGGGGGGGGGGGAGAGGGGAGAGACACTGGATCAACAGAGAGAAATGGATGCACTAAAACAGGCACACACACACATATGCAGAAGGGTTGGAAAGAATATCATGAGCAATGCTTTGCATGCTTCCCCCACATATCTTATCTTCTTAAACTACATCTTCCAGAAATATCTGCATCTTAGCAATATTTCTTCTTTCCTCTTTCCCCCTGCTTTCTAGTAGCTGGACATCATAATTTTAAGGATGGGACAAACACTTCTTTATCAGGAAGATAGTTGATATGGTAGAGATGTACTTTGTGCATTTTTTCTTCCTTATTAGGTTTGCATTCACTATCTGGGTGAGTCACAACCACACTAGTTGAGTAACTTCAGGGCTAAGTATATGAACACAGGCACTGGTAAACTGAGCTTAAATCAAAGGAAGCATTATTGCTACTGATATGAGATACCTTTTTTTTATTACAGTGCTATAATATTTTTTTAAAATAACTGGGTTTCATTCCACCTGTTACAAAATACATTTTAATAATTTCCTTCTTCCAGGACTATAAGAAGGATGTACATATCCTGAATTCAAGGTTCTTCCCTCAAGTGCTATTTGAACTCAACTGATTTAAACTGAATAACTTCTTAACAAGGTTTCTTTAATAGTACATTTTTTTTGGTTTTCTTCTGTAAGAATGGAAAACCCTGCATTTGAAATGCATGAAGATGGAGCACACAATTTCTCATCTAAAGAAGCACAGGAAAAGACAAATAAGTGTTTGCCTTATTTACAGGTGAGTTGTCTCTTCAAGTACTTCCAGTTCCTTTAAAATTATTTTGTGGGAGAGTTCTACTAGATTTCTGAAGAGCAATGTGATTGATTTTATGTTTTGGTTGAAATATCATGCAAAGAAAACCTTATGATAAAAAAGGTTAGTGAAGGAAATATGGATGGTAGGTAGGTACTAGTAAGCAGAAAATACAGAGATGGAAAAAATGCTGAAAATATGTTTTTATTCTTTCCAACCAACAGAAGTTGGAAAGAATTATACAAAAGGGGTGAAAAATGCATTTCTGTTCACCTGTCTGTATGGGGTCAAAATAACTCTCCTAAAATTTAACAGAATGGGATGAAACTTGGTATGAGGAAAAAGCTGGTAAAAATAAAATATGATTCAGAAAGTAGGCCAAATTGGACTGAGGATTCAGGAGAAAGAGCACCCCAAAAATATAGCCCAAAGAAGAAGTAGTTTCTGTGGCACAGAAGTTATAGCGACATGTTGCAGTTACAGGACAGGGCAAGGCAGTTTAAAAAGAGAAATTCCTTACTCTTCCGAACCCTCAAATTGCTCCTACCCCTAAACTAATCCCTTGCTCCTGCACCACCTCCAAGCTGACCTCATAGCTCAGAAACTAGCCCCAACACAACTACCACATCACCCCACAAATTGCCCAATCTCCTTGCAACTGCCACTCTTCCCCATATATTCTTCCCATACCTAAAATTAGAACTGCCATACTACCACCAAACAGCCCCCATCCCCTAAATCTACTCCCTGCAAACTGCCCCATCCTAAAAACTGCTCCTCCAAATACTCTACAACACTGTAAATTGTCCAATCACAAATAATTTAATTTTGGAGAAGGGAAACAAGCAACAGGAGGTCAAGGGGGTGAACCCCCTTAAGCCCTCCTGCAAGGGGATGGTCCAGATGAGCACTTTTTATGCATCTATACATGTGAAGGAGCAACTGTAAATCCTGACTTTGATACATTGGAACCTACACACACATTCTCTTTCTATAATGGGGAATCCATGTAGGGGTCTGTTTACAAAGCAACGTTAGTGGTTGTCTACGCGCCATGTTGGCACTAGTGTATAGACAGCCGCTAGTGCTGCTTAGTAAACTGGAGCGTTAGCTTGCCAAGCTCCTCCCTTACTAGTCTAATATGTACTACATGTAGTCAGAGTAGACTATACAATGGAGCTACAGATTGGATGTAGCTCATCTTCAAACATTTATAGTATACCACACACACACTAGTGCCTCATGAATATTTCCTTTTGCAACAGTTGTTTGGCAAAATTCAATGATTTTCCATTACTTGTCCTCTAGAGCAGTGGTTCTCAAGCTTTTTCAGGTCATGCTTCTGCCAACCCCTGGCTTTTTGGTATCTTTATTTATTTATTTAATTTGTATCCCACCTTTACCCAAAGCGGGTAACAGAAAAACATATATAGTATCAATAAAAACATAAAACATAACAAACAGCAAAAATCTGCAACAATAATTATTTAAATATACTTCATTCTTCTAGAAAGCCCCCACATATAAACAAAGGGGAGTCAGTAAATAAGACGAATTTGTTCTGTTTCGATAATAAAATTCAGCTAATGTATTGGTTCACTCTTGTACATGCACAACACATGCACACATGAACACATACACAGATGTGAATTTCTGTATGAAATATGTATTGTTTAGTAAATAATGGCGGATGAAGATTCAAATGGCCCAACTGCAACACAGAGCCATCTTATCCATGTCCATATCTCTGCCCAATATCTTTAAACTTCTAGTGTCTGCCCAAATCCACCAGAATGGTTACTTTTCCATGCTTTTTTTGAAGTCCTAATGCAAGCTTACTACCGATGTTTGTGTTGTTACTCCTGCAACTTTTGGTCCCCTCAGTACTTCTTTGAAGGCCCCATGCAATCTTACTGCTGATATTTAGGGTTGTAATGCTCTATTCTGACTGCAATGCTTACTTATAGCCCCTGTGCAATTATAGGACTGCTGTTTAGGGTTATAGATCCCTTTCTATGCAGGTTACCTCAGTACTTCCTTAGAGGCCCCATGTAATTATACTATAGCTCTTTAGGGTTTTAACAGTGGCATACCAAGGGGGGGGGGCGGTGGGGGCGGTCTGCTCCGGGTGCACGCTGCTAGGGGGGTGCCGCGCGCCTGTTGGTCGAGTCCGCTCGTTCCCTCCCTGCTGCTCCCTCTGCGTGGAACAGGTTACTTCCTGTTCCGGGGCAGAGAGAGCAGCAGGGAACAAGCGGACTCGGAGCCAAGAGGCGCGCGGCACCCCCCCCCCTCCCCTGAGCAGGTAAAAATGCACCTGGGGGGGGGGGCGCGCTGCACTTGGGGTGGGTGTAATTTCGCCAGGGGGGAGCCGCACTGCACCCAGTGGGGGGCGCATCGGCGATCCGCCCCGGGTGTCAGCCAGCCTAGGAACGCCACTGGGTTTTAATACCACTTTTCAAGCATTACCTGAAAATGCTGCTCAGATAATGGCAGATGGGGTACAGGCACAAGATAAAAGCAGGCAGTTCCCTTCAAAAAGCTGTTGTCGAAACAGGTCCTCGTCGGGATTGCTGCAAGAAGTTAAGTGCTGGCTATTTGTGCTTGATAAAAGAAATTCTATTTTGATATTTTAATTGCAAAGAAAAAGTAAAATAAAACAGAGGTTTTTTGACCCATGATTGAGCTGTATACCTATTTAGTGCTGAAAACTGTCTGTGCTGCGGCACTGAGCACGGTAGGCTTCTGAGGTCTTTTTTCCTCCTAATGAAGAAATCTAAAACCCTTAAAACAGAAAAAGTCTGGCGAATATTGATCGTGTTAACACTATAAGAGTATATATAATATTGTGCACAGTGTGTGATTGAAAATTAGCGTGTGGCTGTTAATACAAAAAGTAGGAAATTTTGCTATTTTACCACAGCAGTAAAAATCGCCTTAGCGCATGGGAAAGACCAACCTAAGGGCGTGCTAAGGCCACTTTTTACCGCTGTTTGGTAAAGGGGCCCCTAAAAGTGTAAGCTCTCATCCTGAGCTACCAAGAAAAGGTGTGAGCCAAATCATTCCGGTACTGATATGAATTCATTTTCACGTTGAAGCGGTGCAAAGAAAAGCTACGAGAATGGTAAGGGATTTGCGTTACAAGACGTATGAGGAGAGACTTGATGACCTGAACATGTATACTCTGGAAGAAAGGAGAAACAGGGGTCATATGATACAGATGTTCAAATATTTGAAAAGTATTAATCCGCAAACGAACCTTTTCCGGAGGTGCAAAGGCGGTAGAACGAGAGGACATGAAATGAGATTGAAGGGGGGCAGACTCAAGAAAAATGTCAGGAAGTATTTTTTCAGGGAGAGAGTAGTGGATGCTTGGAATGCCTTCCCGCGGGAGGTGGTGGAAATGAAAACGGTAACAGAATTCAAACACGCGTGGGATAAACATAAAGGAATCCTGTTCAGAAGGAATGGATCCTAAGGAGCTTAGCCGAGATTGGGTGGCAGAGCCAGCCGGTGGTGGGAGGCGAGGATAGTGCTGGGCAGACTTATACGGTCTGTGCCCTGAAGAGGACAGGTACAAATCAAAGTAGGGTATACACAAAAAGTAGCACATATGTGTTTGTCTTGTTGGGCAGACTGGATGGACCGTGCAGGTCTTTTTCTGCCGTCATTTACTATGTTACTATGTTACTTTGTTAATTCTCTCTGTTGCCTTTTAAATTCGCTTTCACAGGTAAAACAGAATTCCTGCTCTCTCCTGAAAATCTTTCTGGTTTGTCTGCTGGCTTCTATAATTACCACAGTGTTTGGAGTGCTGGTGTTGGCATTGGTCTATGGTAGGCAATATAGTCCAAAAAAAGAAGTGGAAGTTACTACAATGAAAGAAACAGTGGAGAAAGCAACAGACATACGATTCCAGTTTCTTAATCATCTTGCTAAATCAAAGGTAATGCATGTTCATCTGGCAATTACTACGGATTGGATGTTAATAAGCAAAGGGGCCTATGCACTAAGGTGTGCTAAGATTTTGCACCTAACAGATGTTAATGGCCGAAGCTGACACGTGTTGAGTGCAAAATCTGTATTAACTGTCGAGGATATTCCTAGCGCTTTTAGGAGGGCTGCCATGCAGTTAACAGAGCAAAGTTTGCTATTGCACATTAAGGGGTCCTTTTACAAAGGTATGGGAAAAAGTGGCCTTAGTCGCAGCAGTAAAATGTTTTAAATTAATGACCATGTGCTAATGTTGCGTGCCCATTAAAACAAATTAATATCCGAGCACTTACTGACACCTATTTTGTAGGTAGTAAGGGCTCACATCCTAATTATGTGCTAATCAGTTAGGGCCAAATTCTATAAATGGCACCTTAAAACTGGTGCTGAAAAACCATGCACTTAGTGCAATTATATAAACTACGCCTAAAGTTAGGTGTAGTTTACAGAATATGCTTAGACGCTGTTCTTGCGACTAAAATTTAGGCGCATCCATTTAGGCCACTTAAAAACCAGGCCTAAATACCTGTGTCTAACTTAGGTGCCGATCGGGTGTATTCTATAATAGTGCACATAGTTTTTGAAAGGCTCATGACCTGCCCATTCCATAGGGAATCAGAAACCAAACAAGGGTGGAAGAATGCCAAAAAATCCAAAAATGACCACTTCTGAAATCACGGTAGTAAGAGCACCAAATAGAAGTTTATTGGGACCCTACACGGTCCGTGTTTCGGTTAGACAGCCTTCATCAGGGGTCAACAGCTTCACATATACAGAAGTGGTCATTTTTGGATTTTTTGGCGTTTTTCCACCCTTGTTTGGTTTCTGATTCCCTTGGTTTCTCTGTGGAAGTAGTGGACCCCCTCCTTTTTTTTTCATTTTGACTTTCTGCCCATTCCATACCCATGGCCATGCCTCCTTTTCAGCATTAGAATTTACACGCACCATATTATAGAATACGTCTACAAAGATGTGCTCATAAATTCTAATTAAAGCCCATTAATGCCACTAACTGGTTGTTAAATACCAATTATCAGCACTGACTGGCTTGTTAATCAATTAAGTTGCCAAATTAGCACACACAACTTAAGGCGCCATTTATAGAATTTGGGCGTTAGTGCACAGTGCAATAACTGATCAGTGCTGTCACGTCAATTCTCTGCCCCCAGACATGCTACCTCTGCCATAAAAATGAAAATATTTTTTAATGTGTGGTTTGCGCACGTTAATCTCAGACTTACCATAGGACTTCCCGCAGTAAACTCTTTTAAACTGCGGTAAATGTGCGCTAGTACTTACTGCATCTTAATAAAAAGAGCCCTAAGGGAGCAATTCTCTAAGTGGCCACCTCCTTTTAGGTGCCCCAGTGCAGTGCAGTGAGAGCACGTTCCAATAACATCATCTGGGCACCTAGAACCATTACAGAACATTAGTGTAATCTGGTATCATTGCACAAATACATGTAGGAGTCCAAAGTTACCTCAGCCATAGACCTAGTGTAACGTCGAACATCCAAATGCAGCAAGAGTGCACCTAATTTACTGTATTCTGTAAGTTGCACGTGCAAGTGGCAACCACATCAATGTCCCTCCCATTCCCCACCCACGTGAATGCCCTTTTACATGTTTATATTATCCCCCATGATTCTATAAAAGCTGCCAAAAATTATTTGTACAAATTTAAGCACATTCATGATTTCTGCACATAACTTAATATAATGAGCCAATTAGTGCTAATGGCTTTTTAACAAGCAATTATTAGCACTAATTTGATTTAATTGGGACTATAGGCGCGGTCCAAAAACATGGGGTGCAAAAATGAGAGGATCATGGATGTTTTGATGCAGAATGGGGGCATGGATTTGAGTTACACATGTAATTACAGAATGTCGGTGCTCTGCACGTAAATTTAGGCGTTAACTTATACACCATGTTTTCGTTGGTGAAAATGGCGGTGACTAAATTTACACATGACCTTCCTCTTCATTTAAGCATTTATTCTATAAACTGCGCCAAACGTTATGCATGGCTTATAAAATACCATTTAAGCTGGTATTTTTCGGCGCCGATTATATAGAATTTAGCCCTATGCCACTTACATGTGTCCTTACAGTAGAGTGTTGTGCTTCTACTTACATACATAAGCATACATTTACCCATGACAGTGCCAGTATTCAGTACATGTAACCATTCAAGTGGGGGATGCCCTGTTATAAAATTGCCCTTTAATTGCATGACAAGCAATGTGGATTTAATTACGTACACTGTTGCTGTAACGACAACATGACATGCCATTATACATATGTTTTACTATAATCACGTAGAATGCTCTGCTAAATATAAGTCTATAAGATCAATAAATTGAAATTGAAAATGATGATTTCTGTATTAGCTGTTTAATGTAGTGCTGTCAGGTAACTCAGTGACATGCTGCTAGTACTTAATTATTAAAAAGCCACATAGTAACATAGTAGATGATGGCAGAAAAAGACCTTCACGGTCCATCCAGTCTGCCCAAGAAATGTGCCACTTTTTTGTGTATACCTTACCTTGATTTGTACCTGTCTTTTTCAGGGCACAGACCGTACAAGTCTGCCCAGCACTATCCCCGCCTCCCACCATCGGCTCTGGCACAGACCATATAAGTCTGCCCAGCACTATCCCCGCCTCCCAACCACCAGCCCCGCCTCCCACTACCGGCTAGAAACTTTAATATCAGAACTCACTTATATTGTTTCTATATATCTGCCATGCAATATAACCCTAATTGATCAAAGACGAGAACTAAGGTATCAACCGCTGCTATAAAAGTGGAGAAAAAAAGACCTCAGCTATCCAATTAATGCTCATAGCTAAAAAATACACAGAGCTCGAGCATACAATAAGCCATCATAGGTCAACAAAACTCCACTTAAAATGTCTCAAATATACCAAAGAGAGTGAAAACTGCAGTAACATCAAACAGGAACAGAATTAAATAAGCTATACTAGCTTTCAGCATAGTAACATAGTAACATAGTAGATGACGGCAGAAAAAGACCTGCACGGTCCATCCAGTCTGCCCAACAAGATAACTCATATTTGCTGCTTTTTGTGTATACCCTACTTTGATTTGTACCTGTGCTCTTCAGGGCACAGACCGTATAAGTCTGCCCAGCACTATCCCCGCCTCCCAACCACCCGCCCCTCCTCCCAACCACCGGCTCCGGCACAGACCGCACAAATCTGCCCAGCACCATCCCCACCTCCCAACCACCAGCCCCGCCTCCCAACCCTGGCTCCGGCACAGACCGTACAAGTCTGTCCAGCACTATCCCCGCCTCCCAACCACCAGTCCCGCTGCCCACCACCGGCCCTGGCACAGACCGTACAAGTCTGTCCAGCACTATCCCCGCCTCCCAACCACCAGCCCCGCCTCCCGATCCTGACTAAGCTCCTGAGGGTCCATTCCTTCGGCACAGGATTCCTTTATGCTTATCCCACGCATGTTTGAATTCCGTTACCGTTTTCATTTCCACCACCTCCCGCGGGAGGGCATTCCAAGCATCCACTACTCTCTCCGTGAAAAAATACTTCCTGACATTTTTCTTGAGTCTGCCCCCCTTTAATCTCATTTCATGTCCTCTCGTTCTACCACCTTCCCATCTCTGGAAAAGGTTCGTTTGCGGATTAATACCTTTCAAATATTTGAACATCTGTATCATATCACCCCTGTTTCTCCTTTCCTCCAGAGTATACATGTTTAGTTCAGCAAGTCTCTCCTCATACGTCTTGTAACGCAAATCCCATACCATTCTCGTAGCTTTTCTTTGCACCGCTTCAATTCTTTTTACATCCTTAACCAGATACGGCCTCCAAAACTGAACACAATACTCCAGGTGGGGCCTCACCAACGACTTATACAGGGGCATCAACACCCCCTTTCTTCTGCTGGTCACACCTCTCTCTATACAGCCTAACAACCTTCTAGCTACGGCCACCGCCTTGTCACACTGTTTCGTCGCCTTTAAATCCTCAGATACTATCACCCCAAGATCCCTTTCTCCGCCCGTACCTATCAGACTCTCCCCGCCTAACACATACGTCTCCCGTGGATTTCTATTCCCTAAGTGCATCACTTTGCATTTCTTCGCATTGAATTTTATTTGCCAAACCTTAGACCATTCTTCTAGCTTCCTCAGATCTTTTTTCATGTTTTCCACTCCCTCCGTGGTGTCCACTCTGTTACAGATCTTAGTATCATCCGCAAATAGGCAAACTTTACCTTCTAACCCTTCGGCAATGTCACTCACAAATATATTGAACAGAATCGGCCCCAGCACCGATCCCTGAGGCACTCCACTACTCACCTTTCCCTCCTCCGAGCAATCAGTGCAGTGTTGCCAGTTTGTACTTATCTTCAAATATTCAAGATCATCAAAGGCATATCTCTTCCATCACAAATCTGACAAGGAATACCTGATTTGCCGGTGCTGCTTCAGGGAAGTTACTCCTGTTCCTTGACCATTGCAAACTTCAAAATGGCGGCTAAGGCTTTAAAATATTCCCAAAAGGCCTTCTTCCGTCTTCAGCCAATCAACTGGGAGGCCAGAAACATTCTGAGTGTGTCAAAAAAAATGTCGACCATTCTATGCATATATTTAAACCATGTGGTTCAACTGATCCGAACAAGCAAATCCACTTCTGTTAACATGGTCTCAGACACCTACCAAAATCTCCTTGGCACTCAGAACACTATAATTGCTCCATTATTGTACATCTCAAAGAGTTGAATCCATGAAGTTGTTGTTTACAATAAGCTACTAATGGAGCTTCTATCTTGCCTAAATTTAAAAATGGCCGATGCTCAATCAGCCTTGTTTTGAGGGCTCTAGAAGTGTATCCAATATAAATCAGGTCGCAAGGGCTGTTAAGGCCTTTTAAAGCTTAATATCTGTAAAGCCTTAATGTCCTAGAAGTATAACCTTGGCACGTTAACACACATCTGAAGACTCTTTATTTTCTGAAGTTTACTTTATTGAATAAATATAGATAGTTTACTCACAGCATTAGGTCTTCAGAAGTATTGCCTCCAGGACAAGAGACTCCATAATTCTGAAAGCTGTATCAGTGTTTGGAGAAAGAAATCTGTAGAGAAGCAGCTTTACTGCAGAGGTGGAAAATAGTTAAACAGATGCAAAAAGTTCAGAGCTATGTGACTGGAATGTACAATATCTTATGAGAAAGAATCAACGAGGTAAAAAATGGGTTAGTTACAAGGGGGATTAGCAGGACAAGTGCTGTCTGAAGCAAGATGTGAACAGAAGTGGATTTACTTGTTCGGATCAGTTGAACTACATGGTTTAAATATACGCATAGAATAGTCGGCATTTTTTTGACACACAATGTTTCTGGTCTTCCAGATGATTGGGAGAAGAAGGAGGAAGGCATTATGAGAATAATTTAAAGCTTGGCCATGGTCAAGGAACAGGGGTAACTCCCCTGAAACAGCACTAATCAGGGAATCCTTGTCAGGGTTTTGGTGAAAGAGCTATGCCTTTGATGATCTATGAGTATTTGAAGATAAGGTAACCCTTCTGTCCTGGGCACATCTGGGTTCAAGATCCGACCTGTCTGGAGCCTCCTGAAGGCAGTCTCCATTGGACTCTTACTTGCTTGGCACTCGGTGCCCAGGAATTCCAAAGAACAAGTCCATCTGACGTGGGGATTAAAACTGGCTCTTAATTTGGCAGGTATGAAAGATACTTATACTTTCTCAAGTCCAATAACCATACTAGAATCAGCAGCTCAGGCAAACTCAAACTGTTTATTCTTCAAGTCTGCAACAGCGGGAGCATCAATCCATTTCTACTCTTCAACATTGAAAGCAAGTCTTTTAAAACCACAGTTCTTCTGGTAATCCCCAGGGGAACTTCTATATCCTCCTTCCTTGTATGTATGTACAGAGGCTTTTCAGCAGGACTGTTTATACCTTTTACAGATTTCTGTCCATGCCTATCCCAGAGAATAATTTCCTAAAGGCTGTGCTCCTCTCGCTTCACAGGTCCAGACCCCCTGTGGTCTGACCTCCCACCAAGTTGACTTTTGCATTGACTCACCCTGATTTTGGGATGGGCACTCACTGACTCCAATCCCATGCTCTAGGGCTGGGTCTCTCTTCTGCCCACCTGTAGCTCTCCTCTTTCACAATTGTCGCTTTGCTGAGCCACAACTCCTCTTTACAGCCAGTGGTTTTATTACTCCTACGTGGGATTCCCTTTACTCCTCCAGATCAATGGCAGGGGACCATCAGGCAACCAAAGACCCCGCTAAAAGTCAAACTCTCCTTTTTATCTCCTTCTAATATCCCTTCCCCCCCACCATCAGTCTCAGGGCACTATTTCTCTGCATTTTATTTCTAACTGCTCCCCTTGGGTTGGGCTTCCTCCCACCCAGTGACCTCCCAGTCACTCCTCTCAGCGACTCTCTAAGGGATTTACTCTCCAAGTAATCCCAAGTTAACAGGGGATTACAAAAAGTACAAACTGGTGACACTGTACTGATTGCTGAATGCTAGCATGGCTGATTTAGCTCTGTTCCTATTTGATGCTATTGCAGTGTTCTTTTGAAAATGAGACACCTCAGGGTGTTACAACATATGTGCCTACATAACTTCCAGATCCTATTTGTTTAAGGCACCAATAAAAACAACTCTTATTCCACTCTGTTACACTGACATGATTTGCTATATAAACATACACCTAGTTATTTTCTCTGAGGATACCAGAGAACAATCTGCATCTGTTTACTTTATGATCTAATGAATAGGTTTATGATATCTTAGAATAGCAACCAAAACTATAGTAAATCCACAGAGCTGATTTAAGTAAATAAAATGCCTATCGATTCTTGGGTTTTTGGGGTTATTTGTGGCTTTAGTTCAAAAATATTTTATTTCACATTTTTTTGCATATTTTGCAAATCACAAATGTCTTCTATAACGTTTTTATGGCTTTTGGTTTTATAGTTAAGAAAACTTAAAGTATTTGATAAATGCTCTTATGTTAAAGTTTGCAACCTTTTTTTTTTGTGATCTTCTGAAAACAAGAACTTAGATATTATGATAGTGAGGGAAACACTGTAACCTTAGATTTAAAAAAAAAAAAAAACCACCGTCACACAGAGAAAAACAAAATTAGTCTCCTTCTTTTGTCTTTCTTTCAATTCAATTCAATTTTTGTACAATGCTAATATCCCTTTACCAGGGCAGTGGCATACCGAGGATGGGGTGATGTGCCCCAGGTGCACGCTGCAGGGGGGTGCAGGGAGCAGCTGCCCAGCTGTCAGGTCCACCGGTTCCGTGCTCTATCTGATGTTACTTCCTGTTCTGGGGCAGGGAACTGGCGAAGCCGACAGCTGTGCGGCTGCTCCCAGCACCCCCAGAAGGTAAGAGCAATGCACCTGGGGGTGGGGTGGGGTTGTGTGCTGCACTCAGGGAGGGGGTGCGCAGTGGCGATCTACCCCAGGTGGCAGCTGGTCAAGGAACACCACTGTTCCAGGGTTCAGTGCGGTTTACATTGTAGGTGAGACAAAAACAGATAGTGTTAGTCTAGTCTTCATTTTGTTTTCTGCTGGAATCAATATAATGTTGCAGTTCACCAGGATCCTCAAATGATTTGGTTTCATTATTCAGTTAACTTTCCTCCTCACTGGACAGGGCAATTCAGATCTTGCTTTCATCTTTCTTAGCTTCTCTCACTTTTCAACTCTACCTCCTTAGTATCCTGAAAAATTGAAATTGGTAGCTCACAATTAACTGGAAATCCCATCCAGAGGCAGCAGAATATCTTTCTGGTTGGAGGGGCCAACATCCGTCTCTCGAGTTCTCTAGTTGCCGATGCTGTGTTGGGCAAAATATTGAGGGGGCCATGGCTCCTGTGACCCACCCCAATGTGCTGCTTATGTCGTAGTCAACACATACATAATCCATGAATTTCCTTATTTATTATCATATATAATGATGATAGCTGTATTTTCAATTTTTTAAAAAAATCTGATAAAAATCCATTGCCAGCTCTTAGGATATCATATTTGCTGTTTTCTAGGTTTTTGAGTTCCAAGGTGGTGCCATTCAATGGGCAAGATACAGAAAGAATATAAAAGATTATTCCAGTGATGAAGAAATGAATTTTGGAGCAAGCATTAATAATCAGCACTCTAAAACGACTGTAGGAACTCTAAAAATTAAAAGTAATGGACTGCGTGCCCCACATTGGCATTTCAACGCTAACGAACATGGCTTTCTGCTGAAGGTATGTTTTTTTTCCCCCAGCAGGAGCTAAAGCTGGGATATCAAAGTTTTTCAACAGTGGATCACATGAAAAATCCATTTGTGCACAGGTCATATGAATTTCATATAGTGGGCTAGCGACAATAATATTTTTTATTGTAGCCTGTTATAGCATGATTGGTACTCATAAAAATCTATGAATTTCTGCTGAAATTACTATTACTACTACTACTTATCATTTCTAAAGTGCTACTAGACGTACGCAGTGCTGTACACTTGAACATGAAGAGACAGTCCCTGCTCGACAGAGCTTACAATCTAATTAGGACAGACAAACAGGACAAACAAGAGATAAGGGAATATTAAAATTAGGATGATAAAATAAGGGTTCTGAACAAGTGAACAAGGGTTAGGAGTTAAAAGCAGCATCAAAAAGGTTGGACTTTTAGCTTAGATTTGAAGATGGCCAGAGATGGAGCTTGACGTACCGGCTCAGGAAGTCTATTCCAGGCATATGGTGCAGCAAGATAAAAGTAACAGAGTCTGGAATTAGCGGTGGAGGAGAAGGGTGCAGATAAGAGAGATTTACCCAGTGAACGGAGTTCCCGGGGAGGAGTGTAGGGAGAGATGAGAGTGGAGAGGTACTGAGGAGCTGCAGAGTGAATGCACTTATAAGTCAATAAGAGGAGTTTGAACTGTATGCGGAAACGGATAGGAAGCCAGTGAAGTGACTTGAGGAGAGGGCTAATATGAGCATAATGACACTGGCGGAATATTAGTCGTGCAGCAGAATTTTGAAAAGATTGAAGAGGAGAGAGATGGCTAAGTGGGAGACCTGTGAGAAGCAAGTTGCAATAGGCTAAGCGAGAGGTGATAAGAGTGTGGATGAGGGTTCTGGTAGTGTGCTCAGAAAGGAAAGGGCGAATTGTGGTGATATTATAGAGAAAGAAATGACAGGTTTTAGCAGTCTGCTGAATATGTGCAGAGAAGGAGAGGGAGGAGTCGAAGATGACCCTAAGGTTATGAGCTGATGAGACAGGGAGGATGAGAGTGTTATCCACAGAAATAGAGAATGGGGGAAGAGGACAGGTTGGTTTAGGGGGAAAGATAAGAAGCTCAGTCTTGGTCATGTTTAGTTTCAGATGGCGGTGAGACATCTAGGCAGCAATGTCAGACAGGCAGGCTGATACTTTGGCCTGGATTTTGGCTGAGATTTCTGGTGTGGAGAGGTAGATCTGGGAGTCATCAGCGTAAAGATGATACTGAAAACCATGGGATGAGATCAGAGTACCAAGGGAAGTATAGATAGAGAAAAGAAGAGGTCCCAGGACAGATCCCTGAGGTACACCAACTGACAGTGGGATAGAAGTAGAGGAGGATCCACTAGAGTATACACTAAAGGTACGCTGGGAGAGATAAGAAGAAAACCAGGAAAGAACAGAGCCCTGAAATACAAGTGAGGACAGCGTATCAAGGAGTAGGTTGTGATCAACAGTGTCAAAAGCAGCAGATCGATCGAGAAGGATGAGGATAGAATAGAGACCTTTGGATCTGGCCAGGAACAGATCATTGGAGACGTTAGCAAGCACTGTTTCAGTTGAATGAAGGGGGCAAAAGCCAGATTGAAGTGGATCAAGAATAGCTTTAGATGAAAGAAAGTCAAGGCAATGGCGGTGAATAGCACGTTCAAGAATCTTGGATAGGAAAGAGAGGAGGGAGATGGGGCGATAGTTGGAAGGCCAGGTAGGGTCCAATGAAGGTTTTTTAAGGAGTGGTGTGACTACGGTATGTTTGAAGGCATCAGGAACAGTCGCAGTGCTTCAAAATCATGTGTGATAGATATTTAGTTAAAATCATTTTTTCCCAAAATTCTCAAGCAGGTTGCACATTGGACATTTCTAAGTTGAAGAATTAACAAAATTTATTGGTGTTCAGATCAAGACACAGACATATCAGGAGTCTCACTCTTTTGGGTATGCCTATGAAAGGGTGTTAAGCCTTTACGTGCATTTAGCATTCCTAAAAATGCTTACCGTAAAATATGTTAAAGGGTTTTTCACAAAGTAACCTTTTTGCACATACTACCTTATTTATATTTTTCTTACATTTGTACCCTGTGCTTTCCTACTCATAGCAGGTTCAATATGTTATATACAGGTACTTATTTGTATCTGGGGCAATGTAGGGTTAAGTGACTTGCCCAGAGTCACAAGGACCTGCCTGTGCCTACAGTGGGAATTGAACCCAGTTCCCCATGACCAAAGTCCACCACTCTAACCACTAGGCCACTCCTCCACTCTGGAGGGGGCCTTTCAGGAGTGGAGAAATGGGGGTGGTTGAGCTAGTCAGCTAGTGTGTAGACATTTGTGGATGCTAACTGGTTAGCACGTCCATAATGCGGGAGCCTTTACCGTCTCCCAAATAGGAGGTGGTAAATGCTCCTATGTAAATTTTACCACAAATTGTTCTATATTAGCACAGAGTCCCATTTTATGCAATGATACCCTGTGCTAAAATAGCATAACTTGTGGTAAAATAGTCCATCTTAATGATAGCTCATGTTGATAATTTCCCCTTCTAAAGCTGGTCTGGTAATCCACCTGGGGACAAATGACCTGTCCAAAAATAGCATAACTGTAGCACAGAGAGCCTTCCAGAAGATGGGGGAGGGGCTGGTCTTTGGTATTCAGTATACTACCTGCTTAAGGAAAGGGAGAAGAGAGACTACACAACACTGAGAACTTCAGTAGGTGGTTCAAAATCTGCTGTCAAAAATGAAGGTTTTAGATATATAGGAGGATGGGACAATATTTGGAAAAACAAAAGGCTGATGGGCTACATCCTTCTGAAGAGGATCCTTAGTTGAGAAATTCAGACAATATGGCAGCAATTCTTGCTATTTGAAAGCTCTCAGTATGAATGGAGTGGGTCTGTCCTTGGATTTCTTTTCTTTTAAATATCATGTATTTTTACTTTGTTAACTTCCATGATCTGAAGAAGCCAGGCAGATATAAAATTTTAATAAACATAAACAATTCTATAAACTGGTGCCTCAATTTAGGCGTCCAATGCCATGCACTTAGCTCCAATTCTATAATGAGATCTTGGCACCGAGATTCTGTTATAGAATACCAGTGTAAGTTGGCCTCGGCATGCCCATGTTTAGGCACTCCCTCTTATGTCATGTTTAGGTGTAGGTTGGTTCGCCTAAGTGTGCCAAGTGATGTACATAATTTATAGCATTCTATAAATTATGGGCCCAATATTCAGCGCTATTTAACCAGCTAGGAATGGTTCTTGGCTGGTTACATAGCATGTAATATTTAGCGTGAGATAGCCGGATGAATATTAGCGCACAGCATCTAACCGACTATATCACGTGATATAGCATCTATCTGTGAATATTCAGGCGCTGGCTGGCTAAGCTTAGCAGGCAAATCGGACAGCCTAAATAGCAGTACTTTGTCCGCTATTAACCAGCCAGCACTGAATATTCATATGGGGTTCTTTTACTAAGCTGCATAGAAGGGGGCCCTACGCTAGCTGCAGGGGCTGTTTTTGTGGCACGCTGCGGCCCTTTTTACCGCAGCAGGTAGAAATGCCTGAAAATAGCCATGGCCATGCTGTAAGATTGCTCTTAAAGTGTGGCCATGCAAGGGGGAGCACTTACCGCCACCCACTGAGGGGTAACCAGGTAGAATGTAGCGCTGCCCGATTGAACAAATTCCTGGAGGAAAAGTCTATAGTCTGCTATTGAGATACACATGGGAGAAGTCACTATGAGTACCCTGGGATTGGTAGCATGGAATGCTGCTACTATTTGGATTTCTGCCAGGTACTTGTGACCTGGATTGGCCATTGTTGGAAGCAGGATACTGGGTTAGATGAACCATTGGTCTGACTCAGTAAGGCTATTATGTTCTTATGCTGAAGGATTAGAAGGAAAAGGTTGCCTTTATGTGAATCATAAATATTTGCAACAGGGTAGATACCACAGAGGGAGTGGAAAGCATGAGAAGTAATCTACAAAAATTGGAAGAATGGTCTAATTTATTTATTTATTAAACATTTTAGTCTGCCTATCCCCTAGGTGGCTTACAAGCATAAAACACACATAATACATTCAACACACAAACATAAAGACAATCCGTTGCATTGCTGCTTCACTAATGCGCCATAATATTAAATCAACCATACTGTTATACTGCTGACACTATAACACTACCAGCCATCTACCATACTGCTGTCTTGGTCTGCCACTAAACTGAGCACATTATTTCACTCAACATTTAAAAATGCCTGGACAAATAGGTGAGTTTTTAACAACCTCTTAAACTGTGCTACATTCCTCATGTTTGGCAGTTGAAATTTATTGTAAAAAAGTGCAGAATGATGCACTTGTGAAATTGAAATCGAAAGGAGATGTATGTGCTAGGAAGTGAGAGGCTGTTTTTCATGGACTGGGAAAGGGACCTTGGGGTAACAGAGTCTGAGGATCACTAGACAGTGGCCATAGCCAAAAGAATGCCGGTGGCACAGAGAGGCATATCCAACAGAAGAAAGGAGACATTATTGAGGTTCCAGTTGGAATATTTTATACAGCTTTGGAAGCTATAGCTCAATAAGTATGTTAAAAAAACTTGACGTGATTTAGAGGAAGGCCTCAAAAAGGTTATGGCGGTTATACCAAAAGTTGTATAAGAAGCTACTTGAAGACCTGAATTGTATACCCTAGAGGAAAGGAGGGCTAGGAGACATATGATATAGGGGTTTAAATGCTTGAAATAGATTAATATGCAAATATTTTCGGAGAGAGGGAAATGGTAGAACTAGAGGACATGAATTGAGGTTGCAGGGTGATAGACTTAGGAGTAACATCAGGACATAGTTTTTCTTTGAGAAGCTGTGGATACCTGGAATATCTTTCAGGTGGAGGTAGTGGGGAGAAAAACAATGATGGAATTCAAAAATGCATGGGATAAACACAGAGGATCCCTATATAGAAAGAAGATGGAATCAAAATAAAGCTTAAATGATTTCATAGCTGTTGATATGTTATGATGGACAGGACTGATGCTTAGACGGCAACACCAGTAGTTAGAAAATAAGACCCTGCCAGACAGACTTCTACAGATAGTGTCTTGAAAATGATAAGAGATCAGAATGGGCTGGTGTGGGCTTCGACAGCAACTCCAGTAGTTAGGAAGTAAGATCAGTGCTAGGCAGACTTCTATAGTCTGTGTCCCCAAAATGACAAAGACAAATCAGGATCAAGTATGCATATTTTACACACCATTCATATCATATCGCATAATTGCAGGTGCTGTGTATATCAGTGAGGGAGGGGAATACATATTAAGATTGAAACTAACGAGTAAACTGTTGGCCAGGAATATTGTTGGATTTTTGGTTTAATCATGTACTAATAATGAATATGATGGTGCTTTAGCCATAATAATAAAAAAGCCATTTTTCAGACTGTTGACACGGTGTTTTAGTATTGCTTTCCAAGATTGTGTCTCATACATATCTATATCTACACACATTTATCAGCCTTGTCCAACCAGTGCTTTTTTTCTGGCCCTCAGAAGCTTAGCAGTTCTTGTGCTGCTTACAGTGGGATTCCTGCTTCCCCACTGCAACTTGGCTCTCTGTAAGAATGAGCCATGAGACTTGAAACCACAAGACCAACCTAACTTCCGGCACTGCGTGGCTCAAGCTTACAGAGAGTTAAGTCATGGTGGGGAAGCAGGAATCCCGTGGTTTCCTCTGCAGCTGAAGCCAGGTACGGGGAAAAGAAACTGAGTTAAGGCTGGAGGAATTACATGAACAAGAGACTGGGTGAAGACTGGGGGAGGGGACAATGCATTATCATATTTTGCCACTATTTGATGAAACATGCAGCAAAATACAACTGTATGTGTTTTGGGTCTACATATGTTACAAAATATAAAATGCGCCCCCCCCCCCATTGAAAAAAGGTTGAATATGCCTGATATCTATCTATCTATCTATCTATGGTTGGATTGGTGTGTAATTGTCAACTGCCCTGTGTGATGCCAAGTTTTAATTGTGAAGGTTATAATGTTCACAGTGTGGTGGGTGTGTCTGGCTGTTTTTTTGGGCAGACTAGATGGGCCATGCAGGTCTTTATCTGCTGTCACATACTACATTACTATGCTGCGTAATGTTTATTAACTGTATTTTCTAGCTGGCTGATGGATTATGTATTTAAATTCTCTTACTACTTTCTTAGGGCAACTTTTAAAAGTAGGCAAGTTACAAATAAATATATAAATACTAGTAAAAGAGGCCCGTTTCTGAGCAAATGAAACGGGCGCTAGCAAGGTTTTCATCGCCAACACCCCCCCTCCCTGGCCAACCTCTTCGTTGTTCTGCCATTGCTCCGTCCCCAACGTCATGACGTTTGAAGCGAGGGTGGGGCCCGGAGCGATTCCCCCCCCCCACCTCCCTGCCTCCCTCCCTGCCAACCCCTTCGTTGTTCTGCCATAGCTCCGCCCTCGAGGGCGGGGCCCGGAGCGATTTTGGTGGCTTCACCACCACGAACCTTCGAACCTTTTTGAAGGAAGTCAGGGCTTGGCTTCACTGACGTCAGTGTCCTCAGAACGTTGAAGGTGAGTTTTATTATAGTAGATGACTCAAGTTTATGTGTCTTACAGACAGTAGTTCAACTGATAAATCAAACCAAGATCAAACAGAAGATAGCTCTGTTATCTTTTTATCCCATGACTTTTAAGGAGCACACATTATAACATGGAATAAAGAGGGGGTATTTTTCAAAAGTTGTAAAATTCGTATTTTGTTGCAGTGGTTATTCATGCTTTTCTTTACATTTGCAGGGTTCTGCATGGATTGGTGTTGTTGATGAAGGTGCCAATACAGTAGTGACATACAATGTCACAGCTGGTCAGACAATCTTTTTCCCTAAAAACACACTGCACTGGGTGAAGAGTGTGGGAAATGAAGACTGCTTTTTCATTCTTTTCTTCAGTACACATGATGAACTTCAGACGTTAGATGTTGATGATGTATTTTTCTCTACTCCAGAAGACATTGCAGCAAGGTCGCTAAAGGTTTGTACAGGAACTATGAATGTGCATTCATTAATGTTTATTTGGTTTGATAGTGCACTTTAATAAATTTAGGGGTGCTTTTACTAAAGTACGGTAAGTTTTGCACTTACAGCACATTTAACACAAAAAACAAACCTGTGCTAAGTGCAAAACCTGTGTGGTAAATACCGGGGGCATGCTCTATTTCCTTCCTTCATATAGCACACAGGGCACACAGTTAATGTATGGCACCCGCATTATAGGCTAGATTCTATATATGGCGCCTGAAAAATCCACACAGAAAAGAAATACGCTTAGGCGCATTCTCTAAAGTACACCTAAATTTTATAGAATTGGCTTAAAGTTCCACGCGGTGTATAGAATACGCCAAGCAGCTCTCCACTCAACCAAATTTAGTCGCATCCATTTAGGCCACATTTTACATGGTGAAAATCCCGATGGCTAAATTAGGTGCAGAGTGGGTGTATTCTGTAATAATGCAACAGATTATAGAAATGTCATGTCCATGCCCCCTTTTCAACTATGCATCTTAGAGTTAGGCGCATCAAATTAGAGAATACACTTAGCAAGTTATGCATGTAAATCTCAATTAATGCCAATAAGTGCTGATAATTGCTTGTTAACATCCAATGAACAGCACTGATTAACTTGTTAACTAATTAAGTTATGCACATTGTTATGGAACACGCTTTGATTTCCGTGCGGAAATCTCAGCGCGATATATAGAATCCGAGGGTATATGCCTGGGCCCTCCACACTATTGAACTGGGCATGTAACATGATGACCGTGTGTTAAAACAAGACATGACAGCTACCCACAGCACCCCTTCATCGATCAGACAAGGTAGTCCCCCTTTCAGGCCCGATCCCCCAAGTTATCCCCCTCCTTTCAGTCCCCAATCCCCTGACAGAAAACTCTGCCTCCTGTTTAGTAGCTCTGTTTCCCTGGCAGAAACTCCACCTCCCAGGCCCCTACCCTCTTCCCCAGCCCCTGATCCCCCCAGGACTCAGAGGCCATCACTGGTGGGGCAGTGGTCCCGGGTGGCACCAATCCCCCTCTGCCCAGGTCTGCTCTCTCCTCTATAATGGTGCTTGCCCCTTAGCAGTAGTCTTGCTGTACTGCATAAGCTTTGCACATACTGCATATTGATATTTGCTTTAAACTTGTGGTAAGTACAAACCTTACAGCACTTTAGTAAAAGGGCCCCTAAATGCATTTTAGCTATGTTTATGTGTATTAAATTTAATATACCACTTAAGCAATAAAATACAAAGTGGTTTACAGCCTGAATAAAACAACATTAAAACAAGTGATACATAGAATGCCAAAATCAATAGGAAAGCCTAAATCAATGAAAAGAACACATTCATCCACAAAGAGACTTCCCAATAAACAACATCAAGGTAAAATAGATCTATAAACTCCTATAAAATATGTATAATAAAATAAAATGCAGAGCCTCGTAAGACACATTGCAAAGCTTCATCAGGGAAAGCGAGATGAAAATGCAAACTAATTACCCAAACCTTGAACTTTTTAATATCCACCTCCTATTGAAGCATGGATTTTTGACAGCAAGAATATGTTTCATGAGATGCATCTGTCTAACTGGACTCTTGTCCTGGAAAGCTGATGCCTGAATAAATTAGTTAGAGGCCTGTGACAGAACAGTATATTTTAAGCCTTTAAAATGCATTGGGTATTTCCTGAAGAGTATTTCTCTAGTTTGGCCAGCAGCTGGTTTTGAAGCTGCTGCAGAGCCAAGGCGGTCTGCAGTATGCTTTCAAACTTGTTGTTCTGGGCTCTGATTGGCCCAGGAGCTCAATTTCATTTGGAGTGTACAGGTTTTTGCTCCAGTTGTAGCCAGGAAGAAAAGAGAGTAGGATCTCTTTGCTGAGTCAGTTATGTCCTGATCTTTCCAGGTACTTTTTAGAAAGTAAACAAATGTTTAATTAGTGTTATAATTGATCCATATTTCAGTTACCTGTTATTGTTCTGCTGATTGCACTTTTTCTGTTTCACTGTTCAATATTTTTTATGACAATAAACACTATTAGATTGTTGCCTCTGCCTGTCTGGACTGATAAAGAATCCTGGTGGTTTGTGTGTTGGGTTTGTGAGTGCTTTCTTGGAACTGTGGGACCATTGGAAGTGTGGCTCCAGTAATCTAGAAATCATGGGGGCAATTTGAGAGCGGGAGACTTACCCAGAGGCAGTTGTGACCCAGTCGGTGGGAGGAGGGTGCTAGTGTAGAGCACAAGCAGTAGGTGCAGGTGGACCTGAGCTGTTATGCAGATATAACTTCTAAGTGGCTGTGGGGTAGCCTCAGGTGGGTGGCTAGGCATTTTGTGACAGGGTCCTTTTAGCAAGCTAGGCTGGAAAGTGGCTGGCTCTGCAATTAGCACGTGGGTTTGCTACACGCTCTGGCCACTTTCTAGTGCAGCTGAAAAATTGCCACAGTCATTTTTTAAAATGACTATGCGCTAATTTTCCCATTAGCATGTGGCCATTATCACTGGGAGCTTTACTGCTTCCTATTTAGCAGGCGGTAAGGGCTCCTGCATTACTTCTGCTCTAATCAGGTAGCGCATAGTAATGTTTCCGCCCTACCCGATTAGCGCAGGCATGCCTTCTTTCCGCTCCAGACACTCCTCCAATGGCAAAAAAAATTTTTTTACCGTGGGAGTAGCGAGTGCTGATGGCTAGACTACTGCGTGATGCCTCAGCATGTCCCGCAGTAGTGCTCTTTTAATGTGCAGTAGGCCTGCGTTAGACCTACCGTGCCTTAGTAAAAGGGCCCTAAGTCTTTAAGGTTCCATGAGCCTCTTGCTTTTTTCTGCTACTGACCAAACACGGCATTCTTCTGGAAATACAAATTTCTCTCATTCTGGGCTGATAAGAAAATTCTTAGTGATGCCTTTTACAATATTTGCTTTGAAGCTTGCATAAATAGTGGGAACTGAAACCTATGGTCCATGATACCATTCAGTAGAGAGAACAAGCTCTACCTTTTCAGTCTCATATTTCTAGATGACATTTGTGTGGTTGTGCAATGCAAAACAAAAGTAGCAGTTGGCATGCTATAAACGATGGCTTCTGTGATTACGACTAGATATCATAAATCTGTCCATGTGTGAAATCTACCAAACTATTCTAGTGTCAGCTTGGCAGCAATTTTGAGATCATGTCTCAAAGCTGACAGCCTAATTCCTTAATTTATGGATTGTCTTCCATGTCTTGTTTCACTGACACAGCGCTTTGTCTTATTTTCAGCCTCAAGGTGGAGTTGAGTTTATCCGAACATTCAAGAGACCTAAAGAAGATCAAGCCGTAAATCTCCCACCAAACCTGGTGGAACTCATTCAGAATGCCAGCTATGTGCAGTCTCCAGATGATCATGTTTGGAAGTACTTTTATGATTTGAAAGGTATTAAAACGTAATAAACTCTCTTTAAGAAATATTCCCCTCCTTTTGAAAGCTTTGCTTGACTGCTAAGTTCACATGACCTGGGTTACATGTGCTAAGCTGAAGCTAATGGCATATAAAAGAGGGCAATTGCATTTGGTTTCTACTGATGTGAGATCAAATTTTTTTTCAGTGCCTGTCTGTTAAAGCTGCTTGAAAGTAAGGGGTCCTTTTACTAAGTGGTGGTAAGCACTAACACGTGCTTCCCGTGTGCCAAAATGCACTATCATGGGATGCTCATGCGCCCGGTGGTAGTTCAGGCAGTTGTGCGTGCTCCCTCGAGGGTGTGTTTGGGGTGGAGATTAGACGTGCCCAGCACTAATCAGTTAGAGCAGCTACATTGCCACACGCCAACCAATTAGCGTGTGGTTAGTACATAAGTACATAAGTACTGCCATACTGGGAAAGACCAAAGGTCCATCGAGCCCAGCATCCTGTTTGCAACAGTGGCCAATCCAGGTCACAAATACCCGGCAAGATCCCAAAATGTACAAAACATTTTATACTGCTTATCCCAGAAATAATGGATTTTCCCCAAGTCCATTTAATGACGGTCTATGGACTTTTCCTTTAGGAAGCCGTCCAAACCTTTTTAAAACTCCGCTAAGCTAACCGCCTTTACCATCTACCAAATAGGTGTCGGTAAGGGCTCACGCGCTAATGGCCACACACTAATTTGGAAATTAGCATCTGACCATTAACAGGAAAAATGGAAATGCAGCCATTTTTCAGTCACACTAAAAGTGACCTCAAGTCCACAGGGAAACTCACTCACTTATCATAGCGTAGGCCGCCTTTTAGCGCAGCTTAGTAAAAGGGCTCCTAAATTTCTTACTGTGCACAAAGTTAAAAATAAATAAAAAAATCATTCAGTACAGAAGACATAAACTGGAATGATCTTATTTTGCTTACCATAACTTCTATTGTTTTAGGTTCTAAAGAGTTCAAGTTCCCAGGAGGAATAATACAGTGGGCTCGTTATCGTAAAGGTGGAATTGGATTAAATAAAAATGAGAAAATTTTTAGTGAGTCTTTAAATGAAGTGAGTGTTTGGGAAGAGCTGTTGTTTACTATGAGACATGTCACATGCAATGGTTGTTGCCCCATTTTAAAGCAACGATTTTAATCCATCAGCTATTTTAACATTATCTAGAGAGCAAACATGACCACTAGCGTTACAACCGTGAGACTACCACTAGGGGTCGCCGGCACCATTTTGAAAGAAGGCACCAGAGAGGGCAGTAGCAACTGGGTATCACTGTTGCCCACACCACTAGGCACCAGCTGACCGATATTCAGAATTTGTTTGGCCACCGATGGCTTTATTCCCGGATAGTCAATGTCCAGGCACCAGTATTGAATATTCAGGCATACGTAGCCGGATAACACTTACAGAGTTAACTGCAATATTCAGCACTTAACTGCACAAGTTGAACTGCATAATGATAAAACAGCTTTTTATGTGACCCAATTTAGACAGTTATCTTATGCGGTTAAGTGTCAACTTTGCCCCAGGACAGCCCACAGATTAGCCAGTTTTGGCTTTGGCGCTAACCACAGATATTCAGCGCCACAATCCAGTTAATTGTTGCTGAATATTCACAGTTAGCCATGGACAAGCAGTTCAAATAGCCTGGGGTATACCTTGGCCGATTAAATCATTTTGAATACTGGGTGGCGGGAATATTGGCGGGGGACCTTATGGAAGGTGTAGGGGAGTGTGGGGAGGAGTTACTGCTTGGGTGGGGGGGGGGGGGGAGACTTCAGTTGAGGGAAAAAAATTGCAGATGGGGGAGTCAACCACTAGGGGAGCCCTTTGGGTTTGGGAGGAATTTGATTAGGACGGCACAAGGGAGGGTCCATGTTTGGAGGGGGAGTCCAAGAGTGTCTTTGAACCTGGAGGGGGTGTCACTTCAGCCACGATTATTGGGGATGAGTGCCAGCCCTTTAAAAAAATGGCCTGAAGTACAACCCCAGGTAAAGGATGTACATAGTAATGAGCTGCTTTACATGCATTTCGATGTTTTGCATCTCATTACTATATAATTTGTGATGACCTAATTATAGCTGTGTTAGGGCATCACAGCTAGTGACAGTGCCCTTTAACACACACTAAGGGTTTAAATAAGGACATTTAAATATCTTAGATATTTTATGTGACAGAATTAAATGGCATTTCTTTGTGTTTCCAGCATGCAGACACTTTGACCTTAGGAACACTCAGAATATACACCAATGGCTTACGTCAACCTCATTTTCACTTCAATGCTCATGAAATGGGATATGTCATTACTGGCTGTGCAAAGGTAATTTGTTAGAAGCAATTTTCAGTTTTTTGGGTTTTTTTTGGTATTGTTGAGTAATCAATTTATTAAGACGTGAACTGTTCAGGGCAAGAGTTTACTTCATCAAATGTGTGGAGAAGGGCTTAGGTTTATACCGCAGGATAGAAAGTAAAAAAATAAAGGGTCATTTACAGTGTACAGAATAGGTCCAACAAAGATAATTTCAGCATTGTTAAGCTAATTAACCTATTCAATGAGTGAAAGAAACAACATGATAATATGAACAAAGGTTATTTTCCATGGAAATATTTTACATTTTTAAAATTTGTTCATAACAGTCAGAAACTAAGTGGATAGCGCTGGTGTGGTTACCAGTCAATCCTTATCAACATTGAATGTATGGATTAAGTTAAACACAGGCACCGGTCCTTAACTTAGAGGGTCCTTTTACAAAGGTGCACTAGCGGTTTTAGTGCATGCTAACAATTAGCATGTGCTAAACGCTAGAGACACCCATAGAAATACATGGGCATCTCTAACGTTTTGGGCGTGCTTATTTTTAGCACACATTAAAAATGATAGCGCGCCTTTGTAAACGGACCCCTTAATCTAGTGACCATGCTGGCTGAAAATCTGGCCCATAAATTTGTAGGTGTTTCAGAGGAATTATAATAAAAAAGGTAGACTGATAGAAAACATTAACACATGAAATAATTTATTGGTGTGAATAAAAAACCAAACCCGACGTGGCCACATTTTGCCCTCAGGCTGCGTCAGGGGTCAAAACTAAGAAATAAAAACATAGATATCAAATCATCAAACATACTTCATATATATCAGCGTTCATTATAAAACATTCATATGTGTCATTATATTTTCAAATAAATAAATAAATAAATAACAAACAACATCAATATAGATATACAGTCAACCATGAATATCAAACAATTATATAAAAACTCATGTGTCAATCATGATAAACATTCATATATGTCATAAATTATTGCAAAACTTAGCTCAAAAATATATGACAATAAATAATTAAAAAACAATATAAATAAACTGATATTAAAATATACATGAATATTCAACTAAGTTAATAAAGTTAAAAAAACTTGAAATTCATCATGTTATAACATATAAAATCAATCACATGTAAAAAAATTCATCAAGACATGCATAATCAAAACATAATTGTAAAAAAATAAACATATGGCGAAAGGAGGTGAATGATCAAAATATATGTACATACCTAAAAAACAAGGGGTTATTTATTTGAAAATATAATGACACATATGAATGTTTTATAAGGAAAGCTGATATATATGAAGTATGTTTGATGATTTGATATCTATGTTTTTATTTCTTTGTTTTGACCCCTGACGCAGCCTGAGGGCGAAACGTGGCCATGTCGGGTTTGTTTTTTGATTCATACCAATAAATTATTTCATGTGTTAATGTTTTCTATCAGTCTACCTTTTTTATTATTATTCTACCATAGTAAGGAGATTGTTGCCTTTTTTGTTTGTTTTGGTGTTTCAGAGGAAGCAATAATCTGTGGCTCCTGGTTAGGAACTGTGGTTACAATAACTGTGGGGCCCTTTTACTAAGCTGCGTAAGCATCTATGCGCACCCAACGCATGCCAAAATGGAGTTACTGCCCAGCTGCCGCGTGGCTCTTGCAGTAATTTCATTTTTGGCCCGCGTCCGATATGCACTGTCGAAAAAAATGTTTATTTTCCGATGTGCGTATTGGACGTGTGCCAAGTGGCACATGATGCGTGTAGGTCATTACCGTCCGGTTATTGCATAAGACTTTACCGCTAGGTCAATGACTGGCGGTAAGGTCGTAGACCCAAAATGGACACGCAGCAATTTTCATTTTGCCACGCGTCCATTTTCGGCAAAAATTTTAAAAAAGGCCTTTTTTACAGGCGTGCTGAAAAATGGATCGGCGCAGCCGAAAACCCGCGCCTACACCGATGCAAGCCATTTTACAGTGCACTTTAGTAAAAGGACCCCTGTGTTATCTACAGTTGGGTTAGACGATTATAAAAACAGAGGTAAAAAAAAATCCCAGGTAGTTTCAAACAGAGTGCAACAGAGGCTGTTTCTCATTGAGTTGAAAACCAAAAGAGAAGAAGAAAACTGACAAGCTAAAAAAAAAATGTATGGAGCAATGCATACCGTGAGAAATACCATTTTTTATGCATACCTAATACAGTACAGCTCCTTTACATATACATGTTTTCCTATTTTGGCAGAAAAGAGTCTTTTCTGTATAACAATGCATTCTGCTAATATACTGAAAAAAAAATCTACATGAGAACGGTGGAGAGGTATTTTCAATAATTAAACAGTTTGATTCATTTATCTCCAGATTGGAGTCATTGGTACTGGACCCAGTACTGACTTTAATATTGGGGTTGGCGATGTCTTCTTCTTCCCCATTGGAACCCAGCACTATATTAAGAGCGTATGTGATGAAGACTTGTTTATGATTCTGGCCTTCAGCACTGGTGATCAGGTAAGGCAAAATCTTGTGAGACCGAGGGAAGTAAGTTTCAATGTATATTTTAGGTTTCTAATTTTATTTTGATGCATTGTAATTGCTATTTTGTAAATTGCATTGGACCCTTATTTTGGGGATATAGCAGTCAATAAAAATCTTGTTGATACTGATATTGATGTACATAGAAAAGGCTAATGGGTCAGTTCTATAAATTGGCACCTCAGTCTAGGTGCCCAAATGCCACGTACTTAGGACTGATTCTATAACAGCATTGTGGCATCAAGATTCCATTATAGAAGACTAGAGTAAGTCAACATTGGTGTGCCCAAGTTCAAGCATGCCCTCTTATGCCACATTAATAGCAGGTACAATTTGGCATGCCTAGGTGAACCAAGTTACATGTGTAATTTACATCATTCTATAAACTCCGCTCATAAGTGAGCGACACACCTATGGCCCGCCCATGTGCTACCCGTGTGTACACCCTCCTTGTAGTTAGGCTCTATAGCACTTAGGCACTACCGTAGAGAATGCATTAAATCTTTGAAATAAATAAATAAATAAAATAAATAATACTGGCCTTCTGTGATACAACTAAAGTGGCTTACATATTATATTTAGGTATTTTCTCTGTCACATGCTTGTGTGCACTGTTCATTCTAAGCTGAGCGGGAGTTCGCCACCTACAGTCCTGCCAGTGGGTGGCACTGTTTCAATGTCACATTTCCAATAGTGAGGGACAGGCAAGCTCTGCAGGACTCTGTGGAACCTGTCTGTCCCTAGTGATTGAAAACACAATATTGAAGCATTACTCCCTACTGGTTACTGGTAGCAATGTGGTTGGAAGACACTAACTCAGCTTAGAGGGAAAAGTGCTTGTGTGTGTGGACTGTGGCTGAGTAAGAGAGAACAAAAAGGTGAATGGAGGTAAGGTTAAGCATGAGAGAAATGGTGGGAGTTTTATTAATGTGCCCCTGACACACCCATGCCCCTCCCAGGTCTACAACCTCCTTGCAGATGCGCATCATGGATGTTGCACATGCAATTTACAGAATTATTGCCAATTAGCACCAATTCACAATTATAGCTAATTGGTAGTTAAAGCCAATCAGCAGCTAATTATAATATTAAGTTGTGTGCGCACCTGAAACTATTCTATAACTTGCATGCACAATTTTGTACATTCAGGACAAAATTCTATATATGGTGCCAAAAAGTCAGCGCTGAACAAAACGAGCACTAAGCGCTATTCTATAAATGGTGCTCCAAGTTGGGTGCTGTTTATAGAATAGTGCCTAGCGCCGAGATCACTGAAATCTGGTATAAATTCCCACACCTAAATTAGGCGCAGATCGGGCATATTCTGTAACAGTGTGTGCACAGTTTTGGAATGCCCATGTCCCTCTCATGGTCACGCCTCCTTTTTTAGATGTGTGCACTAGAATGTACACATGCATCTTTAGAATACGCCTAGCAATATGTGCACATAAATTCTAATTATTGCCAATTAGCACCTATAATTGATTATTAGCACACTGCTAATGACGTCTACACCCAATGCGCACCAAAATGGAGTTACCGCCCAACTACCACATGGTTCTTACTGAAATTTCATTTTTGGCACGTGTCTGATACGTGCATCTGGAAAATATTTTTTATTTTCAGGCGCACATAACAGATGTGCGCCAAGTGGCCTTTGGTGCACGTAGGTCATTACCGCCCGGTTACCACGTGAGTCTTTACTGCTGGCAGTAAGGTCTCAGACCCAAAATGTACACGCAGCAATTTTTATTTTGCCGCACGTCCATTTTTAGCAAAAATTAAAAAAAGACCTTTTTCAAAGGCACACTGAAAGATGGATCGTTGTGCGCCCAAAACCCACACCTACACTACTGCAAGCCATTTTTCAGCGCACCTTTGTAAAAGGACCCCTATTTATCAGTCATGTTTGTTCAGAAATGAAACCTATAAAAAGAATTTTTAAAAATTATCCTAAATAGTAGTAGTAGTGGTAGTAGAATAAGTATTGCTTCTAAACGTGTGGTTGTCTTTTTGGCAGCTTGAAACTCTGGATATGGACGACTATTTCCATGCCACTGCAGACCATATCCTGGCACAGCTTTTCTTAAAGAAACAGGAAGAATTCAAGAAGATTCCAAGATTTAATGAAGATCAAGCAGTTAACCTACCATGATTCCTGTTTTTAAAATGATGCACTTTTGTATTTTTTGTATATTTGTAGATAGTCAATCTCTCCAGAAAAAAATGGAGTTATTTAAACTTTTTACCATTACTATCTAAGCAGGTCTAGTTCCGGACATTTTTCTTGCTTTTTGTTGCCGAAAACTATGAGCTAAACTGAAAGAAAACAAACTTTGTGAAAAGCAACAATTAAGGATTGAAGATTTGCAAATCTATTTAAAATAGGTTTTTCACCACAGTTTACCAAAACTGAAACACCTGCACACTTGTTGAACTTGTTCAATGCCACTCTCTTAAAATGAAAGCCGCATTTGTGTCAAGTAAATGCTTGATCCTTGGAAACTCCGAAATGAACGCAAGAAAATATGTTCTGAATCTCATTGGATTTGTGGATCTTCAGACTTTTTTTGGATCTAAAACAGTTTCCTTCAGATTCAGTTTGTAGTTCAGCAAACCTGTAAGGAGAAAGTCAATGAACATTCTGATGAAATCTGAGAATAATCTTCAAACTCATACCATGGAGAAATAAACTTCTGAAGGAACTTGAAAAATGAAAAAAAAAAAAAACACCTAACTACAAAAAAATGTTCAGACTCAAAATAGGCTGACGTATACTTGATATCATTTTGACTTTGAAGTGCTTGCACATGACATTCCTGCCTTAGATCTCTGGCTCATATTGATTGTTTGAAAAAGCTTTATGCGTACTTTGTAGGTATTTATTAAATATTTTATTGTGCAAGTGTGGCTACTTCTGTTTATATAGTTTATATAGTACATACTTTAACAAGGTTGTTTTATTCTAAAGAGAAGTTGAGGAAGTTATATGAAAAATTTATGTAATATCTATCGGGTCAATTTTCAAAGAATCAGTGCTTTTCAACCCAATCCTTGAGGCACACTTAGTCCCATCAGGTTTTCAGAATATCCACAAAGAGGCAGTACATGAAAATCTATCTCATGCATATTTATTGTGGATATCCTGAAAACCCGATAGGACTAGGTGTGCCTCAAGGATTGGGTTGAGAAATACTCATCTATATGACTAACTTGCAAGGCAAACCTCTAACTTTGAATATTCTTCTCCATTGACTGCCTGAATTTATCTTCTCAAATTCACAAGTTGTATAATTTTTGTCAGAATGAAAATATGTGGCTCCAAAGGATATATCAGAATGGATTTTTAATTTTAGACAATGAGTTTAGTTGCCCGTTTACTTTGGATTGTTCTTGCTGTTTGTGCTTTGCTTACACAGCTATAACCACAGGAAGGAAAATAATTATATAACGTACCATTTGTGTTCTATGGCATTTGATTAGAAAATTTTGTAGACAGATAATTTACAGTCAGTCCTGATTTTGTCTACTGTAGAAAAATGACTGAGTTGACTGTGTAGGGATTTCATACTCAGCAATTAATTTCATTCAGATTTGTTTGCAGAAATAAGAGTGAACATACAATTTTTAGATGAGACCTTTATACTGGGCTGCCTTAATGTATATGTGACTAACTTTCAAGAGTTATCCTGTCTTCATTAGGTCAAGGAGGAAACAGTACCATTATAGTGGATTTAAATAGTGCATGGTCTTGTACGTTTTCTACTACTCAAATATGCCATTGTAATTCAATAAAAGGAGTAGGGGTGGGGGTGGTTTGACAGAGGGCTGGATTCAGTAAATGGTGCTGAAAAATAGGTGCTGGATAAAATCAGCCGTCAGCAGTATTCTAGAAAGGGCACTCTGGGATGAGAGCTCCTTATAGAATAGTGCCAAGTGGTGATTCTTGTTCCTAACTTTGGGCACAAGGACTTAATGCCAACTAAAACCTGGTGCAAGTCCTAGAGTGCAACTTGGGCACATATCCCCCAAATTCTATAACATTGTACATAATTTATTGGAATGCCCCGACCTCTCCATGCCCCTCCCTTGGCCACACCCCCTATTGGGTTGCGCATGAGAGGATTTGGGCGTGGATCGTTATAGAGTCACATGCAGCCAGATCCACACACAAATCCAAATTAGTGTTGATTAACTTCAATAATTGATTATTAATAGCTCATTAATTTTGTTTGTATGCAGATCTCAGCACTGCACACAAATTTTGGTGTCAAGATACGGGGGAAAATGGGACAAAATTTCATTTTAAAAAAGGGCTGTAATTGAGTAAGATGAAAGAAGACAGCTTACCTTCTCTGATGTAGGGAATCCAGAGATGGATTTTTTGTATGTGACAAACAGGTCAGTCTGTTTGAAGATTACAGTGCTGAAGATTTGGGGTTCTGAGTCTCTGATCATTCATTCATCACAGAGACATCTCAATCTTTATGACAGCTTTCAGTATTAAACTAAACTTTTCTATTTTTACTTTAAAACATAGTTTTAAATAACACAACTTCTTTATCTCTTAAATCCTTTGTACATTTGTAGCAACTGCACTGTACTTGGGGACTATTTAAAGTTGTCTTGTATTATAGTACTGTTAGTTCAACCATTATACTGTTAATAAATATTCTAGCATTCATACTTTGATGAGTGATTTCCTCAGAATAGTAACTATGAGTTTGTAAAGCAGAGATCACAATATCAAATGCATATGATAGGACTTGTAAGTTATGCGCAGATGCAGGGGCGTAGCCAGACAACAGATGTTAGGAGGGCCTAGACAAGAAGTGGGTGGGCACCAAATGTTCTCCCTCCCCACAACCACCACCCAAAAATATTTTTACTTTGTATCTCAGCTGGTGAGAAAATGCTTCTTTCTACCTTGGCAGTCTGTCGCAGGCATGCGCTGAAAACTGAGCATGCACAGGTGCCGGTATCATGGAGAGTAGTGTTTTTATTATTATCAGGGGGAAGTCTTCAGCTGGCCAAGCTTGGGATCTCCACCAGCTACTGCTAAACGTGTGCTACTGTTGGGTGGGCCTGAGCCCTAAATGGGTGGGCCCCGGCCCACCCCGGCCCACCTGTGGCTACGCCACTGCTCAGATGCATAGATAGTCTGTTGGTAGATCATCTATGAGAAGCAGACAAATAAATGGCAAGCTGTATGATATGGGGGTAGGAAGCAATGTTGTAAATTGGGTGAAAAACTGGTTAAGGAAAAGAACACAGAAAAAGAAAAATTACCAATAACACTGGGTACAAATTATATCTCAATGACAGAGTAGATCAAATTGGAGGATATGGGGTTGCACTATATGCTAAGAGGGAATTAAATTAAACAAAGTAAACATTCTGCATGAAACAGCAGCATTGAATCCTTATGGATAGAAATTCCATGTGTGAATGGAAAGAGTATACTAGTAAGGTTATACTACCATCCACCAGACAGAACAAACAGACAGATGAAGAAATGTTAGCAAAAATTAGGAAACCTGGCACATCGGGCAACAGTATAATAATGGGTTCTTGCAATTACCCCACTATTGACAGGATAAATGTCACACCAAGGAGTGCTAAAATTTGAGCTAATATCTAGAGTGAAATCACTAAGGAAATCTACTATAGCAGCATTTAATTTTTGAAAGGGCAACTATAATAAAATGAGAAAAATGATTAAAAAGAAGCTAAAAGGATCAGCAGCAAAGATTAGGACTTTAAATTAGGTATGGGCATTGTTTAAAATACCATCTTGGAAGCCCAAATCGGATGTATTGCAGTCATTAATAAAGGTGGAAAGAAGAGCAAATGGCAGCCAACATGGTTAAAATGTGAAGTAAAAGAGGTTATTAGAGCCAAAAGAACAACTTTCAAAGAATAGAAAAGGATCCAAATGAAGAAAATAAGAAGCAATATAAGTACTGGCAAGTTAGATGCAAAGCATTGATAAGTACATTAGTATTGCCACACGGGGACAGACCAAAGGTCCATCAAGCCCAGCATCCTGTTTCCAACAGTGGCCATTCCAGGTCACATATACCTGGCAAGATCCCAGAAAAGCTCAATACATTTTATGTTGCTTATCCCAGAAATAAGCAGTGGATTTTCCCAAGTCAATTTAATAATGGTCTATGGACTTTTCCTTTAGGAAGCCGTCCAGACCCTTTTAAACCCTGCTAAGCTAACCGCCTTTACCACATTCTCTGGCAACGAATTCCAGAGTTTAATTACACATTGAGTGAAGAAACATTTTCTCCAATTTGTATTAAATTTACTACTTTGTAGCTTCATCGCATGCCCCTTAGTCCTAGTATTTTTGGAAAGAATAAACAAACGATTCACGTCCACCCGTTCCACTCCACTCATTATTTTATAGACCTCTATCATATCTCCCTTCAGCCGTCTCTTCTCCAAGCTTTTGAGCCCTAGACGCTTCAGCCTTTCCTCATAGGGAAGTCGTCCCATCCCCTTTATCATTTTCGTCAGCCTTCTCTGCACCTTTTCTAATTCCATTATATCTTTTTTGAGATGCGGCGACCAGAATTGATGGACCTATACAAAGGCATTATAATGTCCTCACTTTTGTTTTCCATTCCTTTCCTAATAATAAAGAAGGCTAAAAGATAATATGAAAAGAAACTTGCCACAGAAGTAAAAACTCATAGTAATAATTTTTCAAGTACATCAGAAACAGAAAGCCCGTAAGGGAATCTGTGGGACCATTAGACCATCAAGGAGCAATAGCCCAACAAGGAAATACCCAGTGTACCTGAATGTAACTCACCTAGAGCTACTACTGAAAAAGTGTGAGCAAATCTAAATAAATAAATAATTAACTAGCCAATTTCAATACTCCAAGTTAAACAGCAGGTATGAGAGGCTACAAATCTGACAACAAGTGGTACAGTGGAAGGAATGGAGCAAGGCCCCACCAGCTGAATCATAGGAGGACCAATCTCTGGAGGAGGTGAGGATGTCACTGAGAAAGGGAGGGAAGACAAGAGAAAGCTGGGGCTAGGGGGTGGAGGGGTGAGGGAGTGCAAGGTGTGACAGAGGAGGCTGGAGGGAAAGGGGAGCTAGAGATTGTTGAGAAATGAGTAGTACAAATGGAAAGGTTTGGTCCACATACAATTACTACTACTACTATTTAGCATTTCTATAGCACTACAAGGCGTACGCAGCACAGCACAAACATAGAAGAAAGACAGTCCCTGCTCAAAGAGCTTACAATCTAATAGACAAAAAATAAAGTAAGCAAATCAAATCAATTAATGTGTACAGGAAGGAGGAGAGGAGGGTAGGTGGAGGCGAGTGGTTACGAGTCAAAAGCAATGTTAAAGAGGTGGGCTTTCAGTCTAGATTTAAAGGTGGCCAAGGATGGGGCAAGACGTAGGGGCTCAGGAAGTTTATTCCAGGTGTAGGGTGCAGCGAGACAGAAGGCGCAAAATCTGGAGTTGGCAGTAGTGGAGAAGGGAACAGATAAGAAGGATTTATCCATGGAGCGGAGTGCATGGGAAGGGGTGTAGGGAAGGACGAGTGTGGAGAGATACTGGGGAGCAGCAGAGTGAGTACATTTATAGGTTAGTAGAAGAAGTTTGAACAGGATGCGAAAACGGATAGGGAGCCAGTGAAGCGATTTGAGGAGAGGGGTAGTATGAGTAAAGCGACCCTGGCGGAAGACGAGATGGGCAGCAGAGTTTTGAACCGATTGGAGAGGGGAGAGGTGACTAAGTGGGAGGCCAGCAAGAAGCAGATTGCAGTAGTCTAAACGAGAGGTGACAAGGGTGTGGATGAGGGTTTTGGTAGAGTATTTGGAAAGGAAGGGGCGGATTTTACGAATGTTGTAAAGAAAGAAACGACAGGTCTTGGCGATCTGCTGGATATGAATAGAGAAGGAGAGAGAAGAGTCAAAGATGACCCCAAGGTTTCGAGCTGAGGAGACAGGGAGAATGAGAGAGCCATCAACAGAAATAGAAGATGGGGGGAGTGGGGAGGTGGGTTTAGGGGGGAAAATGAGAAGCTCGGTTTTGGTCATGTTTAATTTCAGGTGGCGTTGAGACTTCCAGACAGCAATGTCAGACAAGCACACTGAAACTTTGGTTTGGATACAAGGTGAGATATCAGGGGTAGAAAGGTAGATTTGGGAGTCATCAGCATAGAGATGGTAGGAAAAGCCATGGGATGAGATTAATGAACCAAGGGAAGAAGTGTAGATAGAAAAGAGGAGGGGACCAAGAACAGAACCCTGAGGTACGCCGACAGGCAGAGGGATAGAAGTAGAAGAGGATCCACCAGAGTGAACACTAAAGGTGCGGAGGGAGAGGTAGGAAGAGAACCAGGAAAGGACAGAGCCCTGGAATCCAAGTGAGGACAGGGTATCCACCCACTCATCTGCCCACTCAGATATCACATATTCCATTAATTCACAATCCTCATCTATTTAGTGAAACACACTGATTTAAATGCTCATTCACACCGCATCCTCTCACGTGCATTGCAGGCAAACATAGACCCCATTTACTCTTATATGCATACTAAATGCCCATATACTTGACCCCATATGATATCCAGCCCCCTACCCTATAATCTGTACAACACCTTCCTAAACCCATCATTTTTGGCAGTCTTTTTGACTAGTAAATAAATATACCCTTTACCACTAGAGGTCAGGGTTAGATAGTGTAAAGACTAGCTCTTCTTCCTTATACAATTGTGTCTACATAGACATTAAAAAAATACATAACTCACACCCAAGGAGAAACTATATATAATCATATTCTCAACAAATGCATAAATAACTATTTAAAAAATACCATAGAATTACATTTACACTGTACTGTTATGGAAAAATTACATTATCTATAGTGACTTTAAGTATAATTCCTATAACCAATGAGATGAATTAAATAAGAAAAATGGTGCAGGGGACCTGTATGTAACACTAATCTCTCAGAGACATTCAGCTGACAGTTAGCACTCTGAACTGCGGAGATACTGGGAGAGACAGCAGCAGATAAAGAAGACAATTTAGAAAACAGTATTTTTATTATTACAATGACCTAAAATTATTAAAATTCACTCCACAGTACTGAATAGGTCCAAACTTTCTTGAAATTCCTACAGAACTTATGGGCCCTAAATGCCTCATGTTCTGTGCTCAGGAGAATGAAACTCTGAAACCAGTCATGGATTTCAGAGGGGCTTAGTTACTTTCAAAATATGAAAAATGGTGCTGTATATGGAAAAAAAGCACTAATCATTTCTAGATTCAATTAAACTTTGATATCATCTCTCAAGATCTTCAAGTGATTTAAAGTAAAATAAATGTGTAGATATAACAATTTTACTATGAATCTTTGTCTAGAAAATCGGAATCCTATTATTAGAGAGATAGCTGAGAGAAAGTTCTGGTTCAGGGAGCTGATCAGAGCTGTTCAGCTGGTGATTTGAATATCCCATTAGTTTCACCTCATATAGGGTCATAGGGGTAGATTCTATATATGGTGCCTAAAAAATCTGTGCTAAAAAAAGTATGCCTAGATTTAGACGTACTTTATAGAATAAGCTTACAATTCTGTGCGGATTATAGACTACACCGAGCGCCCATCTGTGCGAATAAATTTAGTTGCAGGCAGTTGCGCCAAGTAAAACTTGGTGTAAATTTCAACACCTAAATTTGGCACAAACTGGATGTATTCTATAACAACGCACATAGATTTGAGAAGCACCCATGACCTGCCCATTCCACACCTATGGCCATGCCCCCTTTTCAACTATCAGGCTTATTTTTGAAAGAGAAGGGTATCCATCTTCCAACACAAATTGGGAGATGGGCGTCCTTCTCTCAGGGTCACCCAAATCGGCATAATCGAAAGCCGATTTTGGGTGTCCTCAACAGCTTTTCGTTGTGGGGACGACCAAAGTTCACGGGGGCGTGTTGGCACCGTAGCGAAGGCGGGACTGGGGCGTGATTAAGAGATGGGCGTCCTCAGCCGATAATGGAAAAAAGAAGGGCATACCCAACGAGCACTTGACCGACTTTACTTGGTCCATTTTTCTTGCGACCAAGCTGTGAAAAGGTGCCCGAACTGACCAGATGACCACCAGAGGGAATCAGGGTCACCAAGCCCCTCCCACCCTAAAAAGAAAATTAAAATTTTTTTTGCCAGCCTCAAATGTCATACTCAGCTCCATGACAGCAGTATGCAGGTCCCTGGAGCAGTTTTAGTGGGTGCAGTGCACTTCAGCCAGGCGGACCCAGGCCCATCCTCCCCTACCTGTTACTCTTGTGGTGGTAAATGTGAGCTCTCCAAAACCCACCCGAAACCCACTGTACCCACATGTAGGTGCCCCCCTTCACCCCTAAGGCTAAGGTAGTGGTGTATAGTTGTGGGGAGTGGGGTTTTGGGGGGGGGGGGCTCAGCACCCAAGGTAAGGGAGCTATGCACCTAGGATCATTTTGTGAAGTCCACCCTGTTGGTGTCCTGGCATGTGAGGGGGACCAGTGCACTACGAATTCTGGATCTTCCCATAACCAAAGGGCTTGCATTTGGTCGTTTCTGAGATGGGCATCCTTGGTTTCCATTATGGCTGAAAACCGGGGACGACCATCTCTAAAGTCAAACAGCTCAACATTTAGGTCGACCATCTCTAAGGTTGACCTAAATGTTGAGATTTGGGCGTCCACATCTTGTTTCGATAATACGGGTTTCCCCGCCCCTTTTGCGGGGCCATCCTGCGAGGACGCCCTCATGAAAACTGTTCAATTATGCCCCTCCACGTGATTTAGAATTTACACGCATCACGTTGGAGAATATGCTTAGACAGTTGTGTATGAAAATTCTAATTAGTGCCAATTAGTGTCAATAATTGTTTGTTATGTGGCAATTATCTGCACTGATTGGCTTGGTAACTAAGGGGTCCTTTTACTAAGGTGTGCTGAAAAATGGCCTGCGGTAGTGTCGATGCTTATTTTGGGCGTGCGCAGAATCATTTTTCAGTGCACCTGCAAAAAATGCCTTTTTAAAATTTTTTCAGAAAATGGACATACGGCAAAATGAAAATTGCTGCGCATGCATTTTGGGTCTGAGACCTTACCACCAGTCATTGACCTACTGATAAAGTCTCACGCGGTAACTGGGTGGTAATGACCTACGCGTGTCAAATACCACTTGGCACGCACCCAATCCGCACATCCAAAAATAAAAATTATTTTTTGGACGCATGCCAAAAATGAAATTACTGCAAGAGCCATGCGGTAGCCGGGCAGTAACTCTATTTTGGCGGCCATTGGGCACACGTAGACGCTTACGTGGCTTAGTAAAAGGGCCCCTGATTAAGTTGTGCATGCAAATGTGGAATACGACCAGATTTGTATGCACAACTTAAGCCGCACTATATAGAATCTGGGGGATAGTTATCATGTGCTACAATTAAGACATGATCTGGCTGATATTCAGAGCAATTTTAGCAGGCAGGAGAGGCTCTGGCTGGCTTAAATCGCTTTGAGCCACCCAAAAACTGATATTCAGTGGCAGTGAATATCATCTCTCACCGTTCACAGAGCTAATCTGGCCAAGTAAGTACAGCTCAAAACCTGTTCTAGCTAGGCTGGGTTAGCTATGTGGGTCCCGGCATAAATATTGGCCTGGACTCACATAATGTTTTTTTAAGCCCCCTGACCCCCTGATGATCCTCCACCCTCAGCTCCCCATCCTCCTCCCAATTCCTCTTCTCTCTGCAACTTTCCAAAAATTAATGACGGAGCCCTTCTCTCCCTCCTTCCCAAACTTAAAAAATGTTAGCTATGGGCCTCCCACCTTATCCACCTCTCCTACTCACAAAACACCCTAAGAAATATCAAACACTAGTAAAAAAGGCCCGTTTCCGAAACCAATGAAACTGGCGCTAGCATGTGGTTTTTTTTGTGTGTGTGTGTATGTGTCACAGAGTTATTTTTTGTGTGTGTGTGTGAGGGTGCGGTGTGTGTGCAGGTTGTTGATGATGGAGGTGGTGCGTCGGTGTGCGGTTGTTTCGTTAGTTTGGCAGCCAGTCTCCAGCGATTCCTAGGCAGGGAAGGAGTACTCCTCCCCCTTCCTTGGTCGCTGTTTGCTGCTGGCTGGGTCGCGGGTAATCCTTCCAGCTGGGCCGCAGCTTGTCCTGTTCGCCCACGTCCCAGATGGTGACGGGCATGTTGTTTTCCGGCTCCTCTGACTCCATGTCAAGCGATCCCAAATATAGTCTGTGCTATAGGCCCTCTGGCACTCTTCAGTACTGGCATTAGGCATTTAAAAATTTCTCCCCCCCCTCCCCCGGTCTATTTTTGCACATACCCACAGCAGGAATATTCTTCTCTCGTTCCAGCGGTGGTTCTGTGCTCTCCGTGCTGCACAGATAATGAGCCATTCTGCTGGGGAATGCTCCTCCATTATTGTCACGTAGTTTCCTCTGATTGGTCCGTCTTACGTTGCCTAGTGTTGCCTGGGAACGGTGTTGTGATGGTCCTTTGTGTTTCAGAATGTTGAGGGTGTTTTTTCTGATTGGTCCGTCATGCGAGGGCGGGGCAGAGAGACATGGTCAGTGTTCTGGCTTCACCACCATGAATCCATGAACCCTTCAGTGAGTGACTGAGTGACTTCAGAACGTTGTCTTCAGAACGTTGAGGGTGAGTTTTATTATAGTAGAGATGATCTGGAAGGAGGACACGGTTTTTCCTCTTCCTGGCTAGTCTCCATTTCTGTTGTAGCAATGACACAGAAAGATGCAATATGGTGTTTATGGAGACCTGTATATATAGTAGCCATTTGGATGGGAGGGGGGGGGAAGGGAATTTAAGAAGAGGTACTAGTGCAGTTTGATAAGTGAACAACTTTAGTGGCTGTACTGTTTTCTGAGGAAAGCTAACCCTCAGAATGGAGCTGAGATGGCAAATTTCTTTTTGGACCGGAGCAATGTATGTAATGGCCATGATCAGGTATGTGAGATTTTACAGTACTTACTTTCTGGAAGCAAGCAGATTATGTAGACACTGCTGTTACTGGGCATATTCTCTGGTTAGAGGTATTGGTGGGTAAAGATTTGTTGGATTAGAATTAACCCTTGGCTGCTGATTTGTTTGACTGTTCATTTCTAACTCACTCATGTGACAGATAACTGACCTACAGGGTAGAATCAAATGGAATGAATAGCTCAGACGATTGCTATTCAGGGAGAAGAAATAAAGGTACTTAATTAGATGTGCGTGAGAAGAAAGAAAAGTGTATTGCATCATTCTTCAGTAGCAAGAAAGAAATTTCCCAGTGACTATGGAATTCCTAAATGTTGTGCTGCAGTACATATTTTGCATCCAGGAAACAGATTTACCTCAACTTATTATGTAGTGTGTTTTCCTTTTCTAAACTGGTAGCACAAAAACATATTATGTTAATTTTAGTGCCAGTATTTTTTTTTTCCTAAAACAGAACCCACTGATGTGGTGAAGCCTGAAGGCTCCTAAAACAGTTCCTGATTACATAACTCACAAATTATTCCACTGCAAGATCTAATTTTGTACCATGTATGTACTTGCATTTGTGTACAGTAATAACATAAGAAGAATACTGGTTCCCCTTGGAATGACTTTTAAAATATATGACCTTAGTAGAGGAATGGCAATACTGTTTTAATTTCCATGCATTTAATATCATCTCCTAGTTTGAGCTTGGAATGGAGTGATCTTAGAGGGGAGTAGAGAGCTATAATTCAGAGAGACAGAGAAATCCTTGTGAAAAAGCCTTCAGGGAGGAGATGAGAATGAACAAGGAGGCAATCCCCTCATTGTTAATAGGTTTTGACAAAGCTGCAACCAAAACTGTGTGTCAAACGGGTGAAGGGAGAAAGAACATGACTAACCTGTGACATGCTTTCAGCATAATCATCTGGTGTGATCACTAAGTGGGAAAGTATTGGAACAAAATTGACAGCCCTTTGCAGTTTAGTCCCACCATCACCAAAGAAAATATAAGCTATAAGTAGAAATAAAGCAGAAATAAAACACAATGAAAATAAGATGGACTAATACATTTTTTGACAAACATTTTGAAGGCAGAACCTTTTTCTTCAGGTCGGATATGAGAAAAGATGACAATATTGAAAAGATGTATAACTGAGACATGAAAAGAATTTCCATTCTTTTGTTTTATTTTTGATTAATTTCTATTTATTACCTTTAAAGTGGAGTAACATGGCAACAACATTAATTTATCCTTTTTTCTCCCTAAATAGGTAATCCACTGAGTTCCTTTCCAAATGTTAGTCATGCTTTCTGTTTTGCAAATTCAATAAAAAATAGCTTAATATACAATATTTTGAAAGCTAAACATTAAAATCTGCATTAAAAATGTGGGCAGCTGTCTTCAGGTTCAGTACGTGTCACATGTTCAAGGTGACTTTTCCCCGGATTCTATATATGGTGATTAGAGTTCCAAATGCAAATGGGCACATGTAGCTGATTTATGTATGCAACTTAATTAACAAGCCAATCAGCACCAAGAATTGGATGCTAACAGGCAATTATCAGTATTAATTGGCAGTAATTAGGATTTATGCACATAGCTCGCTAAGGGGTCCTTTTACTAAGGTGCGCTGAAAAATGGCCTGCGGTAGTGTAGATGCGTGTTTTGGGTGTGTGCAGAATTATTTTTCAGTACATCTACAAAAAAATGCCTTTAAAAAATGTTTGCAGAAAATGGACATGTGTCAAAATGAAAATTGCTGCGCATCCATTTTGGGTCTGAAGCCTTACCACCAGCCATTGACCTAGTGGTAAAGTCTCCTGCGGTAACCAGGCAGTAATGATCTACATGTGTCAAATGCCACTTGGCACGCATCTGATACATACGTTTGAAAATAAAAATTATTTTTTGGACGAGTATATGAAACATGCGCCAAAAATTAAATTACCACAACAGCCACATGGTAGCTGGGCGGTAACTCCATTTTGGCGCATATTGGGCGTGTGTAGATGCTTATGTGGCTTAGTAAAAGGGCCTCTCAGTGTATTCTATAAAGCAATGTGTGTAACCCAAACTGCGCAGATCACAAAAGGGGGCATGACCATAGAAGGGGCATAGGAAGGTCATGGGCATTCCTAAAATATTACACGTGGTATTATAGAATATGCTTGATCCATGTCTAAATTAGTCATGTGTTTTTACACCAGTTGGTGTAAATGACTGCGACTAAATTTAATCACAGGAATAAACGCCAATTTATCCGTGCAACTCACTAAGCATATTCTGTAATGCACTGTGCCTAAATTCTAATATGTGCAGTTAAAAAGGGGCGTGGTCATAGGCAAGGAAATGGGCATTTTGTGGGCATTCCAAAATTTATGTGCACTGTTATAGAATATACCCCTGTGTGCCTAATTCTATGTGTAGGTATTTGCGACATGCTTCTCTTGGAGTAAATGAATAGATATAGTTTAAAGCCCTGTGATATCGACTACGCGTATTCTATATACTACTACTACTACTACTATTAGCATTTATATAGCACTACCAGATGCATGCAGCGCTGAACAATTGACATAGAGAGACAGTCCCTGCTCAAAGAGCTTACAATCTAGGTAAAACAGACAGACAAGACATTACGGGCAAGGGAATTACAGGGTAAAGAGGAACAGGGAGGAGGACAAATGGGTAGTGGCTAGGAGCCGAAGGCAGCAGTGAAAAGGTGAGCCTTCAGCATAGATTTAAAAACAGGTAGAGATGGAACTAGACGTATGGGCTCGGGAAGGCGGTTCCAGGCATAAGGTGCAGCAAGATAAAAGGAGCGAAGTCTGGAGTTAGCGGTGGAGGAGAAGGGGGACAACAAGAGAAGCTTGCTCAGAGAGCGGAGTTCATGGGGAGGAATGTAGGGAGAAATGAGAGAGGAGAGGTAATGAGGGGTCATAGAGTGGATGCATTTAAAGGTCAGTAAGAGAAGTTTGAACTGTATACGGAATCGGACAGGGAGCCAGTGAAGTGACTTGAGAAGTGGGCTAGTGTGGGCATAACGATTCTGACGGAAAATAAGTCAAGCTGCAGAATTCTGGAAAGTTTGGAGAGGAGAAAGATCATTGAGTGGAAGACCAGTGAGAAGTAAATTGCAATAGTCCAAGCGAGAAGTAACAAGGGTGTGAATAAGGGTTTTGGTGGTATGTTCAGAAAGGAAGGGGTGAATTTTGCTAATGTTGAAGATAAAGAAGTGCCTTCATATAGGCGCCACTTATAGAATGCAGCTGGGTGGAAATTTATTCCATGCGGAGTTTTCAGGCGCCATGTATAGAATCTGGCCCTTTCTGTATAAAACTGTATAAAAAACTAGCATGAACCTTTTGTAAGATATTCATTTGGCACAGGTTATATAAAATGTGAGCTACTGTAGGACACACCCTTGAAATACTGGATAGATTTGTTATAGCTCATAGATGACTTGATGCAGCTTGGCCATACTTTCAGCTTTCACATAGTAGTTCATATTTTTAATACCAGGAATGAGGAAAGATTAACTTTTGAAAATATAGTTCAGCTTTGAAATTTTGTATTATTATTGGATATGGACATGAGATCACTGATGCACCATATGCGATGGATGAATCTAAAAAAGCCAATGCCCCGTCTGTTTCTTCTTATTGACAAAAATTATTTTCATAAAAGCGTTACACATCATTACACATAATTGTACATAATTATTCAAATTTGATGTATCACATTTTTTACATGGTTCCACAATGTTGTAAAATGTGACTCCTGTGTCTGATCCATTTCTTTTTTTTTTTATTGAAGATTTAAATTTGAAGATTACAAAATAATCTCAGGCAAAACATAAAGTAATGATAAATAATCAGTAAATTCACAAATTCAACAAAACGTTCTAGTCCACTTCAAGGAGAAAAGATCAAAGGATTAATAAAGAAATATATAAGCAACATACTATACTTATTAGCAAGTGCAAGCACAAATCAACTTTATTGGAACCACATATCTGCTAATAAAGAAATAACCCCCTCCCACAAGAACTCTCACCTCACATACATAAGAACATAAGCGTTGCCATACTGGGACAGACTGAAGGTTCATCAATCCCAGCATCCTGTTTCCAACAGTGGCCAATTCAGGTTACAAGTACCTGGCAAGATCCCAAAACAGTACAGTACATTTTATGCTGATTATCCTAGAAATAAGCAGTGGATTTTCCACAAGTCCATCTTAATAATGGCTTAATAATGGCTTTCTTCTAGGAAGTTATCCAAATCTTTTTAAAACCCCACTAAGCTAACTGCTTTTACTAACTTCTCTGGCAACGAATTCCAGAGTTTAATTACACATTGAGAAGAAATGTTTTCTCCAGTTTGTTTTAAATTTACTACTTAGTAGCTTTATTGTGTGCCCCCTAGTCCTAGTATTTTTGGAAAGAGTAAACAAGCAATTCACGTCTACCCATTCCACTCCACTCATTATTTTATAGACCTCTTTCATATCTCCCCTCAGCCATGTTTTCTCCAAGCTGAAGAACCTTAGTCACTTTAACCTTTCCTCATAATCACTTTAACCTTTCCCTGTTTACGAAAGCGCACTAGCATTTTTAACACACGCTAAAAATTAGTGTGCATTAACTATGTAGATGCTCATAATATTCCTATGGTCGTCTACATGGTTAGTTCATGCTAATTTTCAGTGTGTGCTAAAAATGCTAATGCCTTTCTAAACAGGGCCCTATATTTCTAGACCACCTGATCCTTAAGTTCTGGGTGGTTTATAATAAAATATAAAGCAAAAAACCAAAAACGAGACATACCTCAGGAATTACAATTATAACGAATTAAAAAAGAATTAACAAATCTGTTAAAAAGAATTGTGTTCAGAAGCTTTCGAAAACTATCATAACTATTCAAATCTTGCAACTTTAAAGAAAATGAGTTCCAAATATAAGGAGCCTGTGACATCATCAACTGCTTAAATAAACTAAATCTTTTTATCCCTTTAGGAGATTGGACTACAAAAGGGGAAGAATAATATGATCTTCTATTTTCCCTAAAATCTTTAAATTCCACTTTCTCTATTAAGTAACTCGGACAGTCTCCAGTTAAAATTTTAAACAAAATAATTGCAAATGTAAATAAAATTCTAGCTCCTATCGGCAACCAGTGCAATTGTGAATAGAATTTTCGTAAAGAAAAAATTAATCTGACTGCTGTATTTTGTACACATTTTAAAATTTCTGGAAATTTGGCACTGCCCATGTTTGATTTTCTTCCAGGTCATATCAGGTTACAAAACTGCCAATTTTCTGAACTAAAGCTAATTGCTTCCTCTTCACCACTGACACAGGAATTCAAGGTGGAGGCCATGAGTAACACCAACCTGGAACCCTTTTTTTTTTTTTAAGAAAATTCTCACGGGCATTGCTTTGTGAAAATTCTTGGCATACTGAAATATGTGATAACTCATTTTACTTCCTTGCCTGTCTATTTTCACAGTTGTAACACTAAGAACTGTAAAAAGTAGTCCTTCAATTTTAAAAATTCTCCTAGTTTAAGTTTTATCTCATTCCAAGATTCTCTGGGAGGATGGTAGATGTGCAATTAATTACAAAGAGCTCCTTTTACAAAGGCACGGTAAAAAGTGGCCTGTGGAGTGTGAGCGCATCTTTTGGGTATATTCTGGGCCATTGTTTACCGCGACTGGGAAAAAGTGCCTTTTTTAATGGGCTGGAAAATGGACATGCGCTAAAATTAAAACCACCCACTGACCTAGGGAGAAGGTCTCATGCTCTACCCATGTGGTAAGCAAGCAGCTCATGCCAACTGCTGTTTACTACCGGGTAAGCGCCCCCTGGTAGAAAAAAGAAAATTATTTTCTGCCATGGGATTGGGCGCACGCCAAATTTGGAATTACTGCCCGAGGCACTCGCTAGCCGGGCGATAATGCCGATTTGGCATGTGCTGCGTGCATGTAGGCCCTTACCTACATGGAAGGGCCTACACGCTTATTTCCCGTCCAGTCACATTTCCAATGTCTGGTAGTTTGGAAAAGCGCTGTAAATCCAGAAGAAAGTATGATGCTTTTGTGGAATTCTTTGAGGATTAACTCTACAAGCACCAGAGGCACTGGAAGGGTGCATTAGTTATAATTTGTTACAATCTTAAAAGCTTACCAAATACATACAAATATGCATGTTCTTACACATATCCATGCATATAAGACAATATCTTATTCACTCTTTTTGGCAGCTTGCTCATAATTATTGTGAGCTGCTGAAAGGTCTAGGCAAGGGTGGATACAGGAAATCTGGTTATTGGCAGACAGGCTGTGTTGCTTTTAACAATGTTAAACTGAGTTTCATTTGTCATGTCAAAGCCATGACAACTGAGATGTGTTCAGATTAGACAGCAGATAAAAAAGCCATGGAATGGTATAATTTTAATAAGATAAAAATAAAACCTATGAATATCTCACCTGGATTAATTTTTAAATTCCATTTCTAGGCATGCAAATGAAACCTAATTCATTTATACCAAGAAGTTACTTAGGGGTCCTTTTATTAAGGTGCGCTGAAAAATGGGCTGCGCTAGTGTAGGCGCGTGTTTTTGGATGCGCACAGATCCATTTTCAGGTGTGTGTAATTATTTGCCGAAAATGGATGTGCGTCAAAATAAAAATTGGCGCGCATCCATTTTGGGTCTGAGACCTTACTGCCACCCATTCACTTAGTGGTAAGGTCTCACACGTTAACTGGGCGGTAATCATCAGCACACATACAATGCCGATTATCGCACGGTTAGTGCTGCACGCCGAAAAATAAAAAAATATTTTTGGCACACGTAGAGGATGCACGTTAAAAATGAAATTACCACCTGGGCCACGCGGTAGCTGGGCAGTAATTCCAAATTGATGCGTTTTGGACACACGTAGGCACCTATGTGGCTTAGTAAAAGGACCCTTATATATCTTGTTTTAGTCTGGTGTGACAAATACAGAATGACACTTACAGTGGTATTTTTTTTTATTGCATATGAGAAATCGCTCAAACATCTTCAGAGAAAACTTTAGTAAATCAAAAGTGACACTGTGATGGGGTTGGTTAGACAGTAAACCCTATTGAACAGAAACTGTTTCTTATGCCTATTTGTTGAGCGTCGTGGGTGTCTAGCAGAGAGCTGAATGGGAATGGGGATTGCAGGAATCCCACAGGGATGGAAGAAGTTGCAGTGGAATTCCCATGGGAGTGTAGTCAAAATCTCTGGTAACTCCAGAATGAGGCTTGGAATGTACTGAGAGATTCAATCAGGGCACCAGAATGAGGCTTGGAACACTCATTTGTTGAATAGTGAATTCCTTCCAAAAAACCACAGGAGGCTGTTGGAGTTGGGAAGAAACAAAGGGCTGGAAACAAGTAAATAATAGTGTTGATTCCTGTGGCTACAGGTTGGGATGGAGGAGATTAATTGTGGGGATGGATGGGGATGGAATCGATCTTAGTGGGTATGGCTTAGATTCTATTAGGGATGGGTGGGAATGGGTGAAATTTCTGTCCCTGTGCAACTCTCTAGTGTCTAGTACCTCTTTAAAAGTGATAACTTAGTGGCACCTTTACTAAAAAGGGGCCCCTTTACTAAAGGGACATCTTGAAAAAGATATAGTGGAATTAGAAAAGGTGCAGAGAAGGGCGACGAAAATGATAAAGGGGATGGGATGACTTCCCTATGAGGAACACACTAAACCGGCTGGGGCTCTTCAGCTCTTCAGCTTGGAGAAAAGATGGCTGAGGAGAGATATGATAGATGTCTCTAAAATAATGAGTGGAGTGGAACGAGTAGACATGAAGTGTCTGTTTACGCTTTCCAAAAATACTAGGACTAGGGGGCATGCAATGAACCTACAAAGTAGTACATTTAAAACGAATCAGAGAAAATGTTTCTTCACTCAATATGTAATTAAACTATGGAATTCGTTGCCAGAGAATGTGGTAAAGGCGGTTAGCTTAGCAGAGTTTAAAAAAAGGTTTGGCTAGCTTCCTAAAGGAAAAGTTCATATACCATTATTAAATTGGACTTGGGGAAAATCCACTATTTCTGGGATAAGCAGCATAAAATGTTTTGTACTTTTTGGGGATCTTGCCAGGTATTTGTGACCTGGATTGGCCACTGTTGGAAACAGGATGCTGGGTTTGATGGACCTTTGATCTGTCCCAATATGTATGTACTTATATAAAACTTAGTCTTCACTAAAAAGCGAATCTGATGTCAGTCAATTGGTGGTGGTGCTCCTGCCAATGTTGGGTTAAAGGGGCAGATATTACTCAATTTTTTATATGTGATTTATGCTCATTTAAGCATGTTTTAATCGTTCTCACCGAGCATCCAATGTAGACAAGCTGACATGGACAAATGATTAAATAAATCACATTTTTGATGTGCAATTGGTCCTTGTACATGCTGTAATCTGCCGTAGAGAAGCAGGGTATACCCAGTCCAGTCCTTCAATTGTCAGAAAACACCATTGACAGTTGTCACATTTATAATGCCCTGGAAGCGCTGCAAGGTTATTCTTATAATCCAAACGTTTGTATGTTAAACTCTCTTCTATTGTCTTCCCCTGGCGATATGCACAGATTGGATGATTTTCTTTTTTTTTTTAATTGATTTTCAAAACATGACAAGTGATAAACAACTATACATTAGAAGACATAAACCATATTCAATGCTACATTAGGTAAAATGAGAGAAAAAGAAATAAAAAAAGGGGGGGGGGGTACATGCACAAACGATATACAATGAAAGAGAAGCAGCAAAGGACCTTAGGCACAGTGTGGTACAGCTTGAAAATAAGACAAGTGGGGACCATTTCTTCTCATGCAAGGCAAACTTAAATGATTTTTTTGGCAAGGTAAGTTTGATATTTGTAACTTTTAAACAGTAAAGTCCACCATTTTTGATATGTGACCAGGTTCAGGGATTTCCAATGCAGGAAAATGACCTTTAAAGCCAATGAGAGCATGGTATTAACCAGTGCACAGTCACTAGACGACAAGGTGCTCTGAAAGCAACAGTCTTTAAATATCACATATTGATATAGTAGTGAACCCGGAAGATGGAAAACTTCTACCATCAGGGACCAGATATCCGCCCAGAAACCCTGAACGTACGAACAATCAAAGAGGAGGTACTTTAGATTGCCCCGTTGGGACTGGCAAGACCAACAAAGACTAGACTGTGAGGAATCGAGGACATGGAGTCTAAGAGGCATCCACAGAACCCTATGCATGAAGAAATACATAGATTGCAACATCGACGAGGATTTGAAGTATTTAAACAAGGATCTCCAAGTCCGCTCCCACATCTTATCTGAGATAGCATGTGATTGGATGATTTTCAAAACACTCATGCACTTGCAATATTCTCCAATGTGTATGGATAGAAAGTAAAACAACTGTCAACTTGTCTGCTTCAGGATGTTGTTTATATTGCAGTAATAGCTCACGCTACTACTACTACTATTTAGCATTTCTATAGCGCTACAAGCTCTGAGGTACGCTCTTCTAATTATTTTACCTGGATATCCTCTTTCAGAGAATTTCCGATACATCTTTTGACCTTCATCCTCAAAATCTTCCCTCTTTGAGCAGATTCTTTTCAAACATAAAAACTGGCTGATAGGTAAGCAAGTTTTCAAATGGTAAGGGTGATAACTCGAAAAGTGTAGTAGAGTGGTAGCACCAGAATGGCATTCGGTAAGCCCACAGTGGGCTTACTGCTGCTTAGTAAAAAGGCCTCTAAGACTTGCAAAGTTACATGGAGGGGCATTTTCGATATCACATCTAAGTTGGACTTTGGACGTTTTGCGCTAAACATCAAAATCCAAATAGAAAATGAAACATCAAAATCCATTTTCAAAACGGCAAAACGTCTATCTTTTTTTTTTCTAAAATACCGTTTGTAACAAGGTTTTGTGCTCTGTGCATTTTCAGGCCATTTAACCCCCCCCCAAAAAAATGTACAAGTGAAAAACAGAGAAAATCAAACCGCTGGGATGTTGAAGGGGTCAGTATTTTAGTAGACTGGTCCCCCAGACATCTCAGAAGAGTAATGGGGCACCCTAGGGGGCACTGCTGTTGACTTCATATAAATGCTCCTAGGTACACATTTCACTGTTGCTCCCTTATCTTGTCTGCTGAGCCCTCGAAAACCCACCCAAACCCAGTACTTCCAACTGCATACCACTACAATAGCCCTTATGGTTGAAGGGGGCACCTATATATGGGTACAGTGGGTTTCTGGTGAGTTTTGGAGGGTTCACAGTTTCCACCACAAGTGTAACATGTAGGGAGAGGTATGAACCTGGGTCTACCTGTCTACTGTGCACTGCACTGGCCACTAGACTACTCCAGGGACCTGCATGCTGCTCTAATAGGCCTGGCTGTAACATCTGAGACTGTCATAGAGGCTGGTAAGTAATATTTTTATTCACATTGTTTGGGGGTGGGAGGGGGGGGTCACTGACCACTGGGGGACTAAGGGGGGGGGGGAATCATCCCTCATTCCCTCCAGTTGTCATCTAGGGCACCTTTTGTGCCTTATTCATTCTAAAAACAGGTCTAGACTAAAATGTTGAAGTTTTAGCCCTAGGCGTTTTCGTTTTGTTCCAATATGGCTATAAAACTTCAGTGTTAGGAACGCCCTAAGCCCACCCTCACCCCACCCCTGAAACCCCCCTTGTGATTTGGATGCACTGCAGATGAATTGCATAGATAGACATCTGCAAAATAGGTTTTGAAAATACCGATTTGGACATTTTGAGAAGAAAAATGTCCACATTTGGACATTTTTCTCTTTCGAAAATGAGCCCCATAGAGGGGCATAATTGAACAAAAACGTCTATCTCCATGGGCGTTTATCTCCGAGAACGGGTCCGTGAAGGGGCGGACCGAACCGTATTTTCGAACAAAATAGACGTCTATGTTTTATTCGCCAATTTGTGAGCTGGGCGTTTTTGTTTTTCAGTGATAATGGAAAATGAAAGCGCCCAGCTCAAAAACGAATAAATCCAAGGCATTTGTTCGTGGGAGGGGCCAGGATTCGTAGTGCACTGGTCCCCCTCAAATGCCAGGACACCAACCGGGCACCCTAGGGGGCACTTTTACAAAAACAAAAAAAAAGGTAAAAGAGCTCCCAGGTGCATAGCACCCTTCCCTTGTGTGTTGAGCCCCCCAAATCCCCCTCAAAACCCACTGCCCACAAGTCTACACCATTACTATAGCCCTAAGGGGTGAAGGGGGGCACCTACATGTGGGTACAGTGGGTTTGGGGGGGGGGGGGGTTGGATGACTAAGCATTAAGCAGCACAATTGTAACAGGTAGGGGGGGATGGGCCTGGGTCCACCTGCCTGAAGTCCACTGCACCCCCTAACAACTGCTCCAGGGACCTGCATACTGCTGCCAGGGAGGTGGGTATGACATTTGAGGGTGAAAATAAAAAGTTGTGAAACATCATGTTTTGTGGTGGTGGTGGTGGTGGTGGGGGGGGGGGTTAGTGACCACTGGGGGAGTCAGGGGAGGTCATCCCCGATTCCCTCTGGTGGTAATCTGGTCATTTAGGGCACTTTTTGGGGCCTTATTCATGAAAAAACAGGGTCCAGGAAAAGTGCCCTAAATTCTAGCTACAAACGCATACTTTTTTTCCATTATCGGCGAAAGGCGCCCATCTCTCCTCGGCCGATAACCATGCCCCAGTTCCACCTTCGCCACGCCTCCGACACGCCCCCTCAACTTTGTACGCTTCCGCGATGGAGTGCAGTTGAAAACGTCCAAAATCGGCTTTCCATTATACCGATTTATTTGTTTTTGTGAGATAAACGTCTATCTCCCGATTTGGGTCGAAATCTAGGCGTTTTTCTCTTTCAATTATAAGGTGGATAGTAACCTATGGAACTTTTGTAAGTCAGTGCTTTGAAAATGAGCCCCATAGATATGTACATATATGTATGTATTATGATGTATATACGTCTATATGTATCTACATATCAATACAGTAATATCATCCCTCCAGGAAATGGAAGCATCCCTTCAGGGAACAGAAATTTTTTTAAATATTTTTATGTTGGACCATCAGAAGTGCAGCTCAAATTAGAATACTTTTTTTTTAACTGAGCCTTCAGCACTATCCTTGTCATCAGTCCAAATTTTCTATAAAAATCATTTTATAACTTTTTAAATTATTCAATATGAAATTTTAACAATATGATCTCCTATAATCTAAAGATGAGTATATGTAAATATGAGTATAAATTTAATTCTTCAATATTCAATTTGTTTAAATTTCATATTGAAAAATTAAAAAGTCTAAAATGATTTTTGTAGAAAATATGGATTGATGATAAGGATAATACTGAAGGCTCAGTTAAAAAGTCTCGCTAACTTGAGCTGCACTTCTGATGGTCTGGCATAAAAATCTTATTTTTTTTCTATTCTCTGGAGGGATTATAATACTGTGTTGATATATTTTCTACAGGTAACATAAACATCTATGTGCCTATGCTCCCAGAACCAGCTCTAATAGCGCACAAATGCCCAGAAATAAATGTATACTTGCTCTGAAGATGGTGTGAATGTGTGTTTACATTCTGAGGATCATTCTATGACTAAAGATGTTGGTTATGGCACCTATTTCAAGCCTATTCTATAAAGAAAAGTAGGTACCTACTTTTCTTTGAAGAATACATAAGTACATAAGGATGACTTACAGGGACAAATCAAAGATCCATCAGACCCAGTATTCTGTTTCCAACAGTGGCCAATCCACATCACAAGTACCGAGTGATTCCAAAAAAAGTGAATTAGATTTCATACCGCTTATCCCAAAGCAGTGAATTTTCCCAAGTCCACCTTAATATTTCAAATATTTGAAAGGTATTAATCCGCAAACAAACCTTTTCCGGAGATGGGAAGGCGGCAGAACTAGAGGGCATGAAATAAGATTGAAGGGGGGCAGACTCAAAAAAAATGTCAGGAAGTATTTTTTCACGGAGAGAGTGGTGGATGCTTGGAATGCCCTCCCGCGGGAGGTGGTGGAGAGGAAAATGGTAACGGAATTCAAACATGCGTGGGATAAACATAAAGGAATCCTATTCAGAAGGAATGGATCATCAGGAGCTTAGCTGAGATTGGGTGGCAGAGCTGGTGGTGGGAGGCGGGGCTGGTGGTTGGAAGGCGGGGATAGTGCTGGGCAGACTTATACAGTCTGTGCCAGAGCCGGTGGTGGGAGGCGGGGATAGTGCTGGGCAGACTTATACGGTCTGTGCCAGAGCCGGTGGTGTGAGGCGGGGCTGGTGGTTGGGAGGCGGGGATAGTGCTGGGCAGACTTGTACGGTCTGTGCCCTGAAAATGACAGTTACAAATCAAGGTAAGATATACACAAAAACTAGCACATATGAGTTTGTCTTATTGGGCAGACTGGATGGACCGTGAAGGTCTTTTTCTGCCGTCATCTACTATGTTACTATATTAATAATGGTTTATAGACTTTTAGGAACTTGTCCAAACCATTTTTAAAACCTCACTACACTCACCTCTTTTACCACATTCTCTGGGAACATATTCCAGAATGTAATTATACACCCAGGGGTCCTTTTACTAAGCTGCACTAAAAAGTAGTCTACGCTATGACTAGAACGTGGGTTTCCTGTACACTAAGGGGCCCTTTTACTTAGCCGCATATGTGGCAATGCGCGCCCGGAACGCAACAGTTTTGAGTTACCACCTGGCTACTGCGTGGCTCTTGAGGTAATTTCATTTTTGATGCTCATCCGCTACGAGCACCAGAAAATATTTGTGCACAGGCGGTAATCAGGTGGTAATGAGCATTCTATGCGCATAGACCATTGCCACCCGGTTACCGCTTGAGACCTTACTGCTAGGCCAATGGCTGGCGGTAAGGTCTCAGACCCAAAATGGACATGCGGCAATTTTCATTTTGCTACACACCCATTTTCAGCAAAAATTTAAAAAAGGCATTTTTTACAGGTGCGCTGAAAAATGATTCCGTGTGTGCCTAAAATATGTGTCTACACTACCGCAGGCCATTTTCAGCATGCCTTTGTAAAAGGGTCCCTGAGGCCACTTTTAGTGTGGCTGTAAAATGGACACATTTTAGCACATGGCCCCTAGTGCATGGTCATTAATGTGTGAGCCCTTAACTGCACCTATTTTCTAGGCATTAAGGGCTCATGTGCTAATTACACGCTAATTCCATAGCATGTGGTGATTAGCTGCGCTAACCGATTAGCACTGGGCATGACTACTCTCCGCCCCCAAACACACCCCCAGTGCTAAAAAATGTATTTTTATCATGTGAGAATCATGCACAGATGCCAAAACTACTGCAGGGTGCCTGAGCGTGCCCAGTGGTTGTGGTTTTTAACCTGCAGTAAGCACACGTTAGTGCTTCCCATAGCTTGGTAAAAGGGCCTCTGAGTGAAGAAATATTTTCTTCATTTTTTTTCTAAATGTACTTCTTAGTAACTTCATTTTGTGCCCGCTAGTCCTCGTACTTTTGGAAAGAGCAAATAAGAGATTCATATTTATCTGTTCCACTCCACTTACGATTTTATAGACCTCTATTATGTCTCTCCCCAGCTGTTGTTTCTCCAAGCTGAAGAGCCCTAGCCTCTTTAACCTTTCCTCAAAAGGGAGTCATTCCATTTTCTTTTTCATTCTGTTTTCCCTTTTCTGTACCTTTTGTAATTTTGCTATATCTTTTTGAGATGCAGTGACCAAATACAAGCTGCAATTGTGCCATGGAATTGCAATTACAGAAAGGAATTATAATATTTTATTCTCCATTCCTTTCCTTATAATTCTTAACATTCTATTTGGTTTTCTAGCTGCCATTGTACTGAATGGAAGATTTCAATGTATGATCAATGATGACACATAGATTCTTTTCCTGGGCTGTGACTCCTAATGTGAAACCTTACATCATGTAGACATGCCTTCAGAAAATGGAAGAAGGAACCATCTGAAAATAACAAGAAGCAGCATAAGGAGTGTCAAAGCAAATGCAAGGTGCAGATAAAGAAGGCCAAGAGGGATTACGAAAAAAAAGATAGCATTAGAGGCAAAAAAAATAGTAAATTTTTTTTCGGTATATTAAAAGCAGGAAGCCGGCAAAAGAATCAGTTGGGCCACTGGATGACAGAGGGGTAAAAGGGGCGATCAAGGAAGATAAAGACATAGCGGAGAGATTGAATGAATTCTTTGCTTCAGTCTTCACCGAGGAAGATTTGGGTGGGATACCGGTGTCGGAAATGATATTTCAAGCGGACGAGTCGGAGAAACTTACTGACTTCACAGTAAACCTGGAGGACGTAATGGGGCAGTTCAGCAAACTGAAGAGTAGCAAATCTCCTGGACCGGATGGTATTCATCCTAGAGTTCTGATAGAACTGAAAAGTGAGCTTGCGGAGCTACTGCTAGTGATATGCAATTTATCCTTAAATTTGAGTGTGGTACCAGAAGATTGGAGGGTGGCCAATGTAATGCCCATTTTTAAAAAAGGTTCCAGGGGAGATCCGGGAAATTATAGACCGGTGAGTCTGACGTCGGTGCCGGGGAAAATGGTAGAGGCTATTATTAAAAACAAAATTACAGAGCACATCCAAGGAAAAATTAGATATAATAGGCATCTCTGAGACCTGGTGGAAGGAGGATAACCAGTGGGACACTGTCATACCGGGGTACAAATTATATCGTAGTGATAGGGTGAATCGGATTGGTGGAGGGGTAGCATTGTATATTAACGAGAGCCTTGAATCAAATAGATTGAAAATTCTGCAGGAAACAAAACACTCATTGGAATCACTGTGGATTGAAATTCCATGTGCAAAGGGGAAAAGGATAGTGATAGGAGTGTACTACCGTCCGCCTGGCCAGGACGAACAGACGGATGCGGAAATGTTAAAGGAAATCAGGGACGCAAACAAACTGGGCAACACAATAATAATGGGGGATTTCAATTACCCGCATATAGACTGGGTTAATGTAACATCTGTACACGCAAGGGACATAAGATTTCTTGATGAAATCAAGGACAGCTTCATGGAACAGCTAGTTCAGGAGCCGACAAGAGAAGGAAAAATACTAGACTTAGTCCTTAGTGGTGCTCATGATCTAGTGCAGGGGGTAACAATACGAGGGCCGCTTGATAACAGTGATCATAATATGATCGGTTTTGATATTGGCATTGAAGGAAGTGAAACTAGGAAATCAAGTACGCTAGCGTTTAACTATAGAAAAGGTGATTACGACAAAATGAGAAAATGGTGAAAAAAAGACTGAAAGGAGCAGCTCGCAGAGTAAAAAACTTGCATCAGGCGTGGATGCTGTTTAAAAACACCATCCTGGAGGTTCAGGACAAATATATTCCACGTATTAGAAAAAAGGGAAAAAAGACTAAACGTCAGCCGGCGTGGCTAAACAGTAAGATAAAGGAAATCATTAGAGCCAAAAAACAATCCTTCAGAAAGTGGAGAAGAGAACCAACTGAAAGTAACAGGATAGATCATAAGGAATGCCAAGCCAAATGCAAAGCGGAGATAAGGAGGGCAAAAAAGGACTTTGAGAAGAAATTAGCGTTGGAAGCAAAAATACATAGTAAAATTTTTTTTAGATACATTAAAAGCAGGAAACCGGCCAAAGAGTCGGTTGGGCCGCTGGACGAAAATGGTGTTAAAGGGGCGATCAAGGAGGACAAAGCCGTAGCGGAGAAATTAAATGAATTCTTTGCTTCGGTCTTCACCGAGGAGGATTTGGGGGGGACACCGGTGCCGGAAAGAATATTTGAAGCGGGGGAGTCGGAGAAACTAAACAAATTCTCTGTAACCTTGGAGGATGTAATGGGTCAGTTCAGCAAGCTGAAGAGTAGTAAATCACCGGGACCTGATGGTATTCATCCCAGAGTATTAATAGAACTAAAAAATGAACTTGCGGAGCTACTGTTAGAAATATGCAATCTGTCCCTAAAATCGAGTGTAGTACCGGAAGACTGGAGGGTAGCCAATGTTACTCCGATTTTTAAGAAGGGTTCCAGAGGAGATCCGGGAAATTATAGACCGGTGAGTCTGACGTCGGTGCCGGGCAAGATGGTGGAGGCTATTATTAAGAATAAAATTGCAGAGCATATACAAAAACATGGACTGATGAGACAAAGTCAGCACGGATTTAGTGAAGGGAAGTCTTGCCTCACCAATCTAATGCATATTTTTGAGGGGGTAAGCAAACATGTGGACAATGGGGAGCCGGTTGATATTGTATATCTGGATTTTCAGAAGGCGTTTGACAAAGTGCCGCACGAAAGACTCCTGAAGAAATTGCAGAGTCATGGAATCGGAGGTAGGGTATTATTATGGATTAAGAACTGGTTGAAAGATAGGAAGCAGAGAGTAGGATTGCGTGGCCAGTATTCTCAGTGGAGGAGGGTAGTTAGTGGGGTCCCGCAGGGGTCTGTGCTGGGTCCGTTGCTTTTTAATGTATTTATAAATGACCTAGAGATGGGAATAACTAGTGAGGTAATTAAATTCGCCGATGACACAAAATTATTCAGGGTCGTCAAGTCGCAGGAGGAATGTGAACGATTACAGGAGGACCTTGCGAGACTGGGAGAATGGGCGTGCAAGTGGCAGATGAAGTTCAATGTTGACAAGTGCAAAGTGATGCATGTGGGTAAGAGGAACCCGAATTATAGCTACGTCTTGCAAGGTTCCGCGTTAGGAGTTACGGATCAAGAAAGGGATCTGGGTGTCGTCGTCGATGATACGCTGAAACCTTCTGCTCAGTGTGCTGCTGCGGCTAGGAAAGCGAATAGAATGTTGGGTGTTATTAGGAAGGGTATGGAGTCCAGGTGTGCGGATGTTATAATGCCGTTGTATCGCTCCATGGTGCGACCGCACCTGGAGTATTGTGTTCAGTACTGGTCTCCGTATCTCAAAAAAGATATAGTAGAATTGGAAAAGGTACAGCGAAGGGCGACGAAAATGATAGTGGGGATGGGACGACTTTCCTATGAAGAGAGGCTGAGAAGGCTAGGGCTTTTCAGCTTGGAGAAGAGACGGCTGAGGGGAGATATGATAGAAGTGTATAAAATAATGAGTGGAATGGATCGGGTGGATGTGAAGCGACTGTTCACGCTATCCAAAAATACTAGGACTAGAGGGCATGAGTTGAAGCTACAGTGTGGTAAATTTAAAACGAATCGGAGAAAATTTTTCTTCACCCAACGTGTAATTAGACTCTGGAATTCGTTGCCGGAGAACGTGGTACGGGCGGTTAGCTTGACGGAGTTTAAAAAGGGGTTAGATAGATTCCTAAAGGACAAGTCCATAGACCGCTATTAAATGGACTTGGAAAAATTCCGCATTTTTAGGTATAACTTGTCTGGAATGTTTTTACGTTTGGGGAGCGTGCCAGGTGCCCTTGACCTGGATTGGCCACTGTCGGTGACAGGATGCTGGGCTAGATGGACCTTTGGTCTTTCCCAGTATGGCACTACTTACTGTATGTACTTATGTACTTATGACATGGATTACTGAGACCGAGTCAGCACGGCTTTTGTGTGGGGAAATCTTGCCTGACCAATTTACTTCAATTCTTTGAAGGAGTAAACAAACATGTGGACAAAGGGGAGCCGGTTGATATTGTGTATCTGGATTTTTAAAAGGCGTTTGACAAGGTACCTCATGAAAGGCTACAGAGGAAATTGGAGGGTCATGGGATAGGAGGAAAAGTCCTATTGTGGATTAAAAACTGGTTGAAGGATAGGAAACAGAGAGTGGGGTTAAATGGGCAGTATTCACAATGGAGAAGGGTAGTTAGTGGGGTTCCTCAGGGGTCTGTGCTAGGACCGCTGCTTTTTAATATATTTATAAATGATTTAGAGATGGGAGTAACTAGCGAGGTAATTAAATTTGCTGATGACACAAAGTTATTCAAAGTCGTTAACTCGCGACAGGATTGTGAAAAATTACAGAAGGACCTTACGAGACTGGGCGACTAGATGGCAGATGACATTTAATGTCAGCAAGTGCAAGGTGATGCATGTGGGAAAAAAGAACCTGAATTATAGCTATGTCATGCAAGGTTCCACATTAGGAGTTATGGACCAAGAAAGGGATCTGGGTGTCGTCGTCGATAATACACTGAAACCTTCTGCTCAGTGTGCTGCTGCGACTTGGAAAACGAATAGAATGTTGGGTATTATTAGGAAAGGTATGGAAAACAGGTATGAGGATGTTATAATGCTTTATATCGCTCCATGGTGCGACCGCACCTTGAGTATTGTGTTCAATTCTGGTCGCCGCATCTCAAGAAAGATATAGTGGAACTGGAAAAGGTGCAGCGAAGGGCGACTAAAATGATAGTGGGGATGGGACAACTTCCCTATGAAGAAAGACTAAGGAGGCTAGGGTTTTTCAGCTTGGAGAAGAGACGGCTGAGGGGAGACATGATAGAGGTATATAAAATAATGAGTGGAGTGGAACAGGTGGATGTGAAGCGTCTGTTCACGCTTTCCAAAAATACTAGGACTAGGGAGTATGCGATGAAACTACAGTGTAGTAAATTTAAAACAAATTGGAGAAATGTTTTCTTCACCCAACGCGTAATTAAACTCTGGAATTCGTTGCCGGAGAATGTGGTGAAGGCGGTTAGCTTGGCAGAGTTTAAAAAGGGGTTAGACGGTTTCCTAAAGGACAAGTCCATAAAACGCTACTAAATGAACTTGGGAAAAATCCACAATTCCAGGAATAACATGTATAGAATGTTTGTACGTTTGGGAAGCTTGCCAGGTGCCCTTGGCCTGGATTGGCCACTGTCGTGGATAGGATGCTGGGCTCGATGGACCCTTGGTCTTTTCCCAGTGTGGCATTACTTATGTACTTATGTACTTATGGGATCCTGTTCCCTACATGTATCTCTTTGCACTTGCTCATATTAGATAGTAACATAGTAGATGACGGCAGAAAAAGACCTGCACGGTCCATCCAGTCTGCCCAACAAGATAACTTATATGTGCTACTTTTTGTGTATACCCTACTTTGATTTGTACCTGTGCTCCTCAGGGCACAGACCGTACAAGTCTGCCCAGCACTATTCCCGCCTCCCAACCACCAGCCCGCCTCCCAACCACTGGCTCCGGCATAGACCGTATAAGTCTGCCCAGCTCTATCCTCGCCTCCCAACCACCAGCCCCGCCTCCCAACCACCGGCTCTGGCACAGACCGTACAAGTCTGCCCAGCACTATCCCCGCCTCCCAACCACCAGTCCCGCTTCCCACCACCGGCTCTGGCACAGACCGTATAAGTCTGCCCAGCACTATTCCCGCCTCCCAACCACCAGCCCGCCTCCCAACCACTGGCTCCGGCATAGACCGTATAAGTCTGCCCAGCTCTATCCTCACCTCCCAACCACCAGCCCCGCCTCCCAACCACCGGCTCTGGCACAGACCGTACAAGTCTGCCCAGCACTATCCCCGCCTCCCAACCACCAGTCCCGCTTCCCACCACCGGCTCTGGCACAGACCGTATAAGTCTTCCCAGCAATATCCCCACCTCCCTACCACCAGCCCCGCCTGTCATTTGAATGCCCAGTCTCCCAGTCTGAAAAGGTCCCCTTACAATTTCTCACAATCTTCTTGTGATTTTACAAGATTGAAAAACTTTGTTTCATCAGCAGATTTGATCACCTTACTCGGTGTTTCTGTTTCCAGTTCATTTATAAATATGTTAAAAGCAGAGGTCCCAGCACAGATATTTACCAATATTTACCTTTCTGCATTGAAAAAAAATGTATATAGCTCTACTCTTTGTTTTCTGTCTTTTAACTAGTCCTGCCTCCTGTCCCATGACAGTTTTATTTTCTCAGGAGTCATTCATGAGGTACTTTGACAAATGCCTTCTAAAAATCCAGATACACGATATCAACCAACTCTATCCAAATGCTTATTCACTCTTAAAAAAAAAAATGTAGCAGATTGGTGAGGCAAGATATCCCTTAGCTAAATTCATGTTGGTGTTGCCACTTTATTTCATGGCTATGTAATTGTTCAGTAATTTTGGGGTCCTTTTATAAAACTGTGGTAAAAAGAGGCCTCAGGGCATCCTTAACACAGACCTTTCCCTCCTACTAAGGCCATTTTTACCACAGCTGTAAAAATGACCTTTTTCCATTTTTTCCATTAATGGCCATGCACTAATGTTGCTATTAGCATGCAGCCATTTTTTAGTCAGTAAGGGCTCACGTGGTATCCGTGTGCTAACCAGTTAGCACTTGTAAATGTAGCTGCATTTACTGGTTAGCTCAAGAAAATCCATTCTCTGCCCTTGACACACCTCCTCAAAAAATAGTAAGAATAGTGTTTTAGCTTCTGGTTAGTGTGCACAGATTTCAGGATTACTGCATGAAACTGTAGCACTGTAGGGGGTGAAGAATGTTTGTGCATGAAAGAGGAGAAGGATTTGGGTGTGATCATATGTGATGATCTTAAGCTGGACAAACAGGTAGAAAAAGCGACAGCGAAAGCTTGAAGGATTCTTGGGTGCATAGTGAGAGAAACAACCAGTAGGAAAAAGGATGTGATGATGCCCATGTATGAGACTCTGGTGAGCCCTCATTTAGAATATTGTGTACATTTCTGGAGACTGCACCTTTAAAAGGTTAGAGTCGGTCCAGAGGGCAGCTATTAAAATGGTCAGTGGTCTTCATCATCAAGCATATGGGAACAGACTTCAAGATCTCAATATGTATATCAGGGGCATAGCCACACCGGCAGGATGGCAGGATGGGGGTCCAGAGCTCGAGGTGAGGGGCACATTTTAGCCTCCACCCGGTGCCACAGACACCCCCGCCATTACTGACACCCCCCGCCGCCATTGCTGACACTCACCCACCCCCGCTCGCCCCGCCCCGCCATTGCAGACTTTACTCCCCCTGCTGCTGACCCTCCCGCCGCCAACCCGCCGTCACTACCTTTGCTAGCAGGGGACCCCAACCTCCGCCAGCCGAGGTCCTCTTCTGCTCGCAAAAGGCTTCCTTCTGTTTCTGACATCCTGCACGTGCAGGACGTCAGAAACAGAAGGAAGCCTTTTGCGAGCAGAAGAGGACCTCGGCTGGTGGGGGTTGGGGTCCCCTGCTAGCAAAGGTAGGCGACGGCCGGTTGGTGGCAGGGGGGTCGAGAGGGTCGGCGGCAGGGGGGTCAAGGGACAAATCTATGGGTGCCCTGGCCCCCCTGGCCCATGTAGCTGCACCACTGATGTATATGTAACCCTGGTCTCACCACACACATTCTGGGTACCAGCTAGCTCATCGTGAATCAGAGGCACCCGAGACCAAGACCAAAAAAAAAAAAAAATCCAAAAGCACAAAACGTTTCTAGTCACACATACTGAGCTTGGTGCAGGTCAGGGCCGGATAAAAATCCAGAAGGTCATAGAATGGTAAGCTGCGGCTTTTACTCTTTATATACTCTGCACACTTTTCTCTGTTACATCAGAAAGTACGTATATCCCCATATATTCCTAGCGCGTCTATAGCATGGCTTAGTAAAGAGGGACCTTGTAAAAAAAAAACTTGATATCAGATGCAAACAATAAATCCAGAAGTAAAAGCAGGAATATGGTGTATCTTCTCAGGTTCAGTTGTATAATCCTACATTATGTACATATTTACAGATCCTACTGCCATACTCATCCCTTCTGGGCGTAACAACTTAAGGTTGTGCCTGCAGCACTTGTGCAGCAACCAGATCTTCCTTTGGACTAGACCCCCCTGTCTTCCACACTCTGCTCCAAAGCAGTGCCTCTCTGGGCTACCACCTTTGGCTCTGAACAGGTTCTTTCCTCTTTCTGCTCCCATGCTGAGATCTCCTATTTCCCACCTGGAGCACTCCTCCACTTCATGGTTAATGCTTTCATGGCAGAAACCTTCTTCTTCGGTCAGCCTTAGTTTCTTCTCAAGGGTTCTGGTGGGGGTAGAGGCAACCAAAGACCTTGTGCAAACTCCATCAACATTAACTCCTAACTCCTCCCTACTGTCATTTGAAACCCAGGAACATTTCCCTCTGCAACTTACCCAGGAACCCACCCCCTTGGGCTGGATCCTTTACCACCCACAGCTTCAGAACCCTCCCCTTAGTAGGTCTGGAGAGTTCTCTCAGATTCTTTAGTAATCTCCATTATACAGATTTCAGGATTACTGCTTGAAACTGTAGCACTGTAGGGGGTGAAGAATGTTTGTGCATGAAAGAGGAGAAGGATTTGGGTGTGATCATATGTGATGATCTTAAGCTGGACAAACAGGTAGAAAATGCGACAGCAAAAGCTTGAAGGATTCTTGGGTGCATAGTGAGAGAAACAATGTCTATCCTAATTCCATTACAGGAAATCATCTTCCCTTGTCTTCAAGAGCTAACTTTACTCCCCCCTCTACCCTCAGGGGTCACTAAAACATTTTTCATTAAAAAAAACATTTGTATTCAAACACAGTCATCATTTCACTCTAATACCTTCTCTTGTTACTTTCAATCTTATCCAGATGTTCTTTGCCATAACATCATGACTGTACATTATACACTCCCATCTTTCACCAGCCAATTTGTGTTCCTTCTTTCTTTTTCCAACAAAAGAGTTATCGTTTACCATTTATTTTCTTAAAATCCTTCTCCTCTTACCATTTTTACTATTTAAGTCAGGACACACAGATGATTTCAAGGGCGGGAACCCGTTTAAACCTTTTTTTTTCATGAGTCAGAGAACCTTAACTTTAATACAGGTGGTAACCTGCTCACACTTGTAATCTATACCTTTAATGCTTTATTAGGCATGAGTCATGGTACTTTGATCTCTAATTAGAGGATCTCTAATTAGAAAAAAAATGATAAATGCAAAACTTAAAGGGTTGCATACGTGTTTGCATATGAAGTGGTGCTTAGATGGCGACTATGGCTGCATCAGCTAAGGCTGGTGCCAGGCTGGGTTGTACAGTCTGAGTCCTGCATGTGGCTTTCCAGTTTAGGATGGGCTGGAGAGAGCTTTCACGGAAAAAATAAAGTGGTTTGGAATGTGAAGACAGAGCTGGGCAGACTTTTACGGTCTTTACCCTGCAAATGACAAGACGGATTTGGATAGGCTGGAGTGGGCTTTGATGGCAACTCCAGTAGTTGGAACATAAGGACAGAGCCGGGTGGACTTCTATGGTTTATGTCCCAGAAACACCAAAGAAAGACCACGATCAAGTAAATAATATCACGTTCTTTCTTGATTTAAATTTTGAATTGATAATGAATGTGACTGTTGGGCAGACTGGATGGACCATTCAGGCCTTTATCTGCCATCACTTACTATGTTACTATGATCTAGCAAAGGTAGCAACTTGCTCAGCACTCTACATTTTGCTACCTTCTCATGGAACACATCTTAACCTACCCACACTTTATTACCAATCCATGATGTTTTCCTTTACCTCTTGATAGTCAAAGAGCAAAGAATATTAACAAATAACCAAACTTTATTCAACATAATTGTTTTCTCAAACCAAGATAACTGTCATTTATGCACCAACTATTAATTCCATTACAGAAAAGTAGGGGTGGACCAGGAAATATCATCAGCCGAAGGTGGGTTGAAGCAACTTTTATTTAACACCAGATATGTATATGACCCAACACGGGGCCATATTTCGATGGAACCATCTGCCTCAGGGGTCAAACGCTTGCGATTGGAAATCACAAAGTATAGGTGCAGAATGTGGAAAGATATACCTTGTAATAATAGTGCTCTGAAGCAGTGAAAACTCAACAAGTGCTGTAAAGTCTGCCAAATCTCATTATCACTGCAACATCTTTTCCATTTTCTCCAATCATCCACCATTTCTTCTTATTTATCAAATAATACTTATTCTCAGCAAACATTCTTACAACATAAATCACCAAATTTGTCCCTTCCTTTCTGAGCACAGTACCAAAACCCTTATCCAAACTCTTATCATCTCTCACTTAGACTACTGCAACTTGCTACTTTCTTTCCTTTTATATGTTCAAAACTCTGCTGCATGACTTATATTCCACCAGTGTAGCTATGCCCATATTAGCCCTCTCCTCAAGTCACTTCATTGGCTTACTATCCATTTCTACATACAGTTCAAACTCCTCTTATTGACTTTTAAGTGCATTCACTCTGCAGCTCCTCAGTACCTCTCCACTCTTATCTCTCCCTACACTTCTCCCCAGGAATTCCGTTCAACAGGTAAATCCCTCTTATCTGAACCCTTCTCCTCCACTGCGAACTCCAGTCTCTTCCGGTCTTAGGATAGCAACATCATCTACCCCAGCTGGGTCTGTGCTAATATTATGGCTTTTGATTAGGTGATTGACCTCTGGACTCCTCACTACCCACTCAGCAGCCAGCACCACAAGGATGCCCAGGTCCACTTCTTCCATAGCTAAGCACAGGTATTCCATGCTTGGGAAGGCCCATCCCCACCTTCCAAATAATGTACTGTTCTTTCCCCCATGGAAATAACACGGCACCAGATTTCCTCTCCAGATTACCCCAGAGAGAGGCAGGTATGGGGGTCACCAATCTCAGTTCTGGTGGTACTCCCTCCAAAAGGACCACAAGTTCTTTCTCCATAATCTTCCTTTGCCAACGTCATCCCCACTGGGCCACCAGGGAGTTTTTTTTTTGTGTCGGGGGTTAGGGGGCTAAAGGTCCACTGGATCTCCAGCTCCCCATACCCCTGTGTCCAGGGGTGGGGGGAGAAGGCCACTGGGCCACCAGGGAAACTTACTTGTTTGGGGGGGTTAGGGGAGTGCAGGGGTCTGCAAGCATGCAAATGCATGCTGGACAGGGCTCTCCATTCCTCCCCAATGCTTGGAAAACCCTAATGCCAGCTCTGAATTGAGCATTGGGGAGGAAAAGTAAATGCCCTGTTTAGCATGCATTTGCATGCTACTTGCAGTTAGAGTCCATAAGCACGTTGTTTCTCGTACTCGTGGGCTCTGATCTTAGGGTGGAAGCGAACGCGGACACTAGTATGGTACTAATAGGCTCTAATGTCTACGTTTGCTTCTGATCATCGGCCCCAGAGAGTCTACTGGTTAAGGTATTACTTGGGAATGGTTTTGCTGGCTGTTGAAGCTTGTCACCTCACTTAGCCTAGAACAGCACAATCTTACAGAGATAGTGAATGTATGTCCTGAAGGGATCAATGAAAGTTGTTTAGCAGGAATTAACGAGGGGACACCGTCAAAAGTATTGCTCCAGACTCTACCATTTTGCCTGTGTCAGGTTCATGGCTCTTTAATTTCCTGGGTCACTTCTGGAACCCTTTAAAAAAAAAATTGATGTTTTGTTGGTCATCCTCCAATTTTCAGGTACCATGCTTTATTTTAAGGTAAGTTATAAATTACTAATAATAGATTTGCAATTTCATTTTTTATTTCTATCAATAGTCTGGGTTGTACGCTATCCAGTCCATGTGATTTGCTAGTCTTTAGTTTGTCAATTTGCCCTATTTCTATTTATCTTTAATTTCTTTATTGAATTTTTCAATTTTACAAGATAAACTTATAAAAGGAAATACAGCAGTAAAATTGTCATAGGTTACTATTGCCATGAAACAATCAACATTATCTCAAACTAATAATATTTGTTAGGTATACTGAAATGCTTAACTATGAAACATACCTGCTTAAAATCGAACGAAAAAAACGCCCAAGAGTCGACCTAAATCGGGAGATGGACGTTAATCTCACAAAAACGAGTAAATCCATATAATCGAAAGCAATGTTTCAGTGCGTCCGTGTCGCTCGTACGTGGACGTAAAAACATCCAAATAAGAGGCGTGTCGGGGGCGTGTTAGGGGCGGTGATACGACGTGGACGGGTACAACGTATAACGAATAGCGAAATGGCTCTGGTTGAGCGGGAAGATGGGCGTAATATGATGGACCCGAAATAAAAGCGACCAGAGCAAGGAGGAAATCGTCTTTAGACCCATTAGCGATTGTGTGTAGTTGGAGAGTGGCGATATTGTTGGTGGAAGAGCTGAAGTGGTGGTTGCAGAGAGAAAGCCGAGCGTGTTGAGTACCTGTGACGGTCGTCTGTGTGCCCTGCCTCTTTTTGTGTCTTACCCTTTCACCGTTCCTTACTCCTACTCCTTTGCTCCATCGCCCCCTTCCCCTCCCCCTATCCCTCCCCATTCACTCTTCCCACGTGTATACTCTATTCCCTGACCTCCGTTTGTTTCTGTGTGCCTGTACTGTTTGGCGAGTGAGTGGCCAGAGGGCGTGGTGGCTGGAAGTGACAGATCTGTGTGTGTTGCTGTTTGTTTGACTACTAGTCCTAATACTTGCACTGGTGGTGGGGATATGGATGCACTTAATGCACTTGTGGCATGCATGCTACACGAAGAGGCCACCCACCGCAGGAGGTATTCACGGCCCCGAGTGTTTAGGCCCCGCACCACCTTCCTACAACTCACTGACCAGCAGTGTCTAACAAGGTTCAGGTTTGATAGGGCCACCATTCGTCAGCTGTGTGAGCAGCTGAAACCTCTCCTTCAGCCCCAGACACGTAGGAATAACCCCATCCCTGCCCACCTCAAAATCACTTCCGCTCTCTCTGTCCTGGCCACTGGCAGTTTTCAATCCGTATTAGCTGCTAACACAGGCCTCACCCAGGCTTCTATTTCACACTGTCTCACCCAGTTCCTGGATGCCTTCATAACTCACACCTCACACTACATCACTTTCCCCACCACCCCCCAGGCCCTGCACAACAACATGGCCGCCTTCTATGCTGTTGCTAGATTCCCCTCGGTCATCGGTGTGATAGACTGCACACACGTAGCCCTCAGACCCCCCCGGGCACACGAAGCCACCTACAGAAATAGGAAGGCATTTCATTCTATGAACATGCAAGTTGTATGTGATGCCCAGGGGGAGATATTAGACGTGTGTGCCAGGTACCCCGGCTCCAGCCACGATGCCTACATCCTACAGCACTCGGGCATCTTCCGCAGGTTCAAGCGAGGGGAGTTCATTGGTGGATGGCTACTAGGTAAGTGCAACATGCATGTACCACCCATACTAGACCTCCTCCACTGGGCAACCCTCCGCCCTGGCTTCCTCCACCACAACCCACTATCCAAATCCCCCCGCCCCCCCCTGTACCTGCTCCAAGCGATACACACTCATCTATCTCATTCTGCTTTTCCGCAAAGGTGACCGAGGCTACCCGCAGAGGACATGGCTTATGACCCCCCTGATCCACCCACAACCAGGGCCAGAAGAAACCTACAACAGGAAACATCGCAGCACCCGGGGGATCATTGAGCGCACCTTTGGTTTATTGAAAAACCGCTTCCGCTGTCTGGACCGGTCTGGAGGAGAGCTGCTCTACAGTCCAGAAAAGGTGGCCAAGATCTTTGTGGCGTGCTGTATGTTACACAATTTGGCCCAGCGCAGAGGACAGCCTCTCCCAGCCACCACCAGAAGAGGCCCCAGATGAGCTGGAAGAGGAGCCCCCTCCACCCCCAGCCCACAGAGCAGAGCTCAATGCCTACCAGCTTGGCGTAAGAGCAAGACAAAGACTCATTGAAACAAGTTTTAGGTGAATGTAAGTGAACATTTATTTTGTACATACAGTGCATATGTGTTTGGTCAACCCCACCACCACCACCACCCCCTCCCACACCCACCCCCCTCCCACCAACCCTCACCCTACAGCATGTCCCATCATTTTCCCCTTCCCTTCCCCCGTCCCCTCCTACCCCTCCCACGCCCTTCCTTTGCAGCTGGTGCTGCATGGGAAGTCTCTTCTGAGCTGCTGCTCCCAGTGTCCTCCTCCGTATCCCCACGGCAGCCTGCGGCTTCGGCTGCACCGTGGAAATCGGGCCACCTTCTTGCTTCTAGTGGTCTGGCCACAGGACCCAGAATGGGAGCAGATTTCGCGGGTGCTGCAGGAGTGGGTGCGGAGGCTGAGGAGCGCAATGCCCACCTCTTAGCTGGTGGTTGCTGGTGGTCAGTGGAGGAGGATGTTGATGGCAGGGGCTGCTCCAGCAGCACGGGGGCTGGAGTAGGCGCGGTGCCCTGAGGGCGCAGGTGTTGGATGCTCTGCTCCAGCCGTCTCAGTTGCTGGAGCACCTCCTGGTGGCCTTCACGGTGCGCCTGGAGGAGTTCCTGGTGTGCTCGCTGCTGTGCCTCCAGTGCTTGGCGCTGCAGCTCCAGTTTCTGCTGCCGGTACTCCTCCAAGCGCACGTTGTGGCGGAGTAGCTCCGTGGCCAGCCGCAGGAGTTGCCTCCTTTGGCCAGATGGCCTCTGGCGGGGAGCTGGGCCCTCCTCCTCCTCAACAAAGTCCTCCGGTGCTGGAGGTGCGGCCTCTGCTGGTGCAGGTGGTGGTGGTGGTGGCAGAGGCTGGACAGCTGGTGCAGGTGGTGGTGGTGGCTGGACAGCTGGTGCAGGTGGTGGTGGTGGTGGCAGAGGCTGGACAGCTGGTGCAGGTGGTGGTGGTGGCTGGACAGCTGGTGCAGGTGGTGGTGGTGGTGGCAGAGGCTGGACAGCTGGTGCAGGTGGTGGTGGCAGAGGCTGGACAGCTGGTGCAGGTGGTGGTGGACGCAGAGGATGCATAGCTGGTACAGGTGGTGGAGGCTGGACTGCTGGTGCTGCAGGCTGTGGAGGTTGAGGCTGGACGGATGGTGTAGGGCGTTGGCCTTGTAGGCCACTAGGGCCGGCCTCCTCCGAGTCTTCACCTGTATAGCACAAGAGTGAGGAATAGTGTTGGTGCAAATAACCCACTTTTGTCTTTCAGCATTCATATACATTGGTATGTCCCCCAACCTGATGACCCAGCAAAGAGATGGTGAGGAGGAATGGAATTGACACGGGTACGAAAGAGAGAGCCCCGCAGGCAGCTGGGTAGAGGTGGTGGATGAGCAGCCAAGAGAAGGACACCACTCACAACGTTGTGCTCAAGCTGTTAGTTGTATAAATGTTAAATTGAACAACATTGCAGCATGTGTTGTGTTACTACTGACTTGCTAAACTGCATAGAACTGCTTTATGACCCCCATTACAGGCTCCTTCAGTTGAATGCATGTGGCCCACACTCAGTAGAGCACAGAGGTCACAGGAGGAACTAGGCACAGGTTGGTAATGGGAAAATAGAGGAGTAGTAGGGAAGGACGGCCCCCAAAGTTCTGCCACAGTAGTAACCTACACACACCCATAGGAGCCAACTGGAAAGTAGTATTGGGGGTGCTAAGCCCAGTGACCAACCCTCCTCCCTGCATAGCTACATGATCTTTCCTCATTATTGGGGGTGCTCACACATACACACAGCACCCACCCTGTCCACCCTGTCTGCTTGCTCCTATAACACACATGACCACTACCACTACTCAAATAGAGCTTACAATTAATTCAATAAATATGGGCACACAGGACAGGTAAGAGGAAACCCAATGACAACGGTTGGGATAGGGAGTAAGGGTAGAGAGCTAGGGAGTAGGGGTTACCAGGTCACAACAGCATCATAAAGGTGGCCTGTTAATATACATAAAGACAGCCAGAGATACTTCCCCCCCCCCCACCACCACCACCACCACCACCTACCTCCCTCCTCCTGCCCCCCACTCCTCACCTCCCTCCCCCTGACCCCAACACAAGTGTAGTGCAGCAGAACAGATACCCCAACTGCATAATGAAACACCTACCTGAGTCCTCAGCCTGGCCCGAGGTGTCCAGGGAGCCAATCCCGTGGATGCCCTCCTGGGGTAGGAGGGAGTACACCATCAGCTCCATGGGTGTAAGGTTGGCAGTGTCATTGCCTGGGGGATTGGCCCCCGCCTTCCTGCGAACATCCCTCCTCAGCTTCCGCCACTTCCTCTTGCAGTCCTCCACGTCTCTCCCAGCATGGAAGACAGCATTCAGGCTGTCCCGTACTGCCTCCCATTCCCGCTGCTTTACTGTTGCTGCCAGCCTCTGCCCTGTGGGAGCAAACAGACTCCGGTGCCGCTGTACAATTTCTTGGACCAGGAGCTCCACCTCTGCCTCGAGAAAATTACCCTTCCGGGTCGGCGGCATGCGTGGTGGCATTGTACCAATGGGGTTTTCGAAAATACGGAGTGGGCGTTTATATAGGCGCCAAGAACGCCCATTGAGACGGGGGAATAGGCGTTTCTGATTTGGGCGCTACTTTTTCAATTATACACATAATTCCTAAGCGTGCCCAGCTCAGATAGCGATTAGGAACACATGGTTTCGATTATGAGTAGATAAGTATGGGCGTCTCCACCCGCCTTCCCTTTCTTCATTGCCATATCACCTGCCATTTCCTGCACTTAGACCTTGCCCGTTGTTCGTAATAATCATTTACAGGGTTTTACCCTCACTTATATGAAGGTATGTGTTTAGCTAAGTATGCTTGGGTACACCTGTGTATTTAGGGGGGGGGGGGGCGGAATTATTGTTGGCCCTCAGCCACCACGCCTTCCGTTTCCTGTCTTCCACATCCCCTGATGCTCCCTTCCTTTCTCCCATTCTCTCTGCCTGGTTGTAGCAGGCAGTGTGTGGGGGCCAAGAATTTAGTACAGTCGGCCCAAATCAAGCACCCCTCGGTGAGGGTCATTTCAATCAGGGAGATGTGCAGCTAATGTTCCAGAAGATAAAAGGCGCACTACACAGTCTTGAAACAGACGTTCATGGTAAGCTCTCATTTGTCTGCCACCTCTTCTCTTTGTGCTCATAGTCAAGGAGTGTGCATTCACTGTATGTATGTAGTCTGGAGTCAGATGTTAGGTTGCTCTCGTTTCACCAGGTTCCTGTGCACTGTACTGTGGGGTTGGCAGGTTCTCAGTGGTGTGGGCCAGCTGTTGGAGGTGCTGTATTGGTTCCCGGTAGTTTCCATCTTCCTTGTTTATGTGGTGTACCCCAGTCCCCATTTATCAAGTGGCCACCCATTCTCAAGGTCCATAGGCGGGGGAGGGGAGAATGATTAATGCAATGGATGTGTATAGCACATTATGGAACACCTTCCTAAATTGCTCCATAGGTAGTAGGGTAGGGAACATGCACATTACATTGTTTTTAATCGGTAGCCTGGACAAAATGATCGAGGTGGCTACGTGGTGGTGAGGGAGAGGGGTGTGTGTACAGGTACCAACCCAAAGTAACTGGTGGTGGCTAAAGCCTGGTGGCTGCTGTGGTCTAGTGGTTAGAGCACTAGCCTTGTAATCATAAGGTTGCTGGTTCAAATCCCACCTAAGGCAAGTCACTTCAGGGACAAAGTTTGACACAAACCCAGAATACTTGAATGTAACACACCTTGATCGACTACTGGAGAAAGTGTGATCACACCTGCAAATAATGAGCACCACTTTTATTTGTGCCCTTCCCTAACACAAGTATTACATTGCAACTGTGATGAAGTAACCATCCATCTATTCGGTTTCCCATTGTTTCCCTTTTGCTCCTCAGCATTATATACCATAGCTGATGTATTCAATGTGAAAATATGAGCCAGCTGTTTGTAGGTCCTTCTTGCCCCCCCCCCCCCCACCAATGTGGATTGATTGTGGGTAAGGATATGTGTCCATCAGACAGCAAACACTGTGTATGTGGTACCTGGAGTTATGTGGAAGTGTGTACCTGGTAGATCACACTGTTGGATTATTTGTAGTAAATAATTAGCAGATTTTAGTACACACAGCTTCAGCTTTAGAAATGTTAATTTCTTTCTTCATCTCTCTCTCATTCACCCCTGAATAATTCACTGCTGAGTCACATTAAAGTTGAAGTAACAAAACATCTGTTTACTCACAGTTTGTAGTTAGATTATAATCAGACAGGCTTATATATACATATTACTATACATTTGTATTATCAGCTCCTTCCATGTGCTTAGATGGTAATGGATGCTCACACCACCATAGATCCTCTCAGGTTAGGAGAGATCATGAGCTCCATGTGCTCCATGTGCTGCATGTGCTGCATCTAATCCCCACAGGAAGTTGCATAGCTGTGTGACCTCTCTAAGTAATTCACATCAGAGGTCACAGAGTAATCACAGAGAAATAATAGGTGACAGGCAATGCATGCAAAATACAATTACATTCCAACAAACCCCTTCTCATGCATAACTGTCATGCAATTATTTATTCATACAAAGTCCAAGCTTTATACGCAGATTCACAAAACGTTCTCTGGGTAATGGTTTGGTCATGATGTCAGCTGTCATCTCACTGGTGTGACAATAGTGTAGACTGATGACCCCTTCTTTCGCCAACTCTCGCACGTTGTGGTATTTCGTTGCGATGTGCTTGGTGCGTGACTGAACCTTGTCATTCTGTGACAGTCGGATGCAGCTCTGATTATCTTCCATTATCTGGATTGGTCTCTGTTCAGCTATTCCAAAATCCAGCATAAGTTTTTCAATCCACATCAGTTCTCTGCACGCTTCCGATACTGCCACATATTCAGCTTCTGTAGAAGACAAACTCACAATACTTTGTTTATGACTGGCCCATGAAATTTGTACATTTCCATACATAAACACATATCCACTTGTGGATTTATAATCAGAATGATCCCCTGCCCAATCTGAATCACAGTAACATATTAGTTTTGGATTACTATTGGCTGAAATCTTTAATTTACAATCAATGGTACCCTTTAAATACCTTACCATCCTTTTTACTGCAGTCCAATCTGATTTGGTAGGTGAGCTGACCCTTCTGCTCAAAATTCCTACTGCATTTGCTATATCAGCCCTGTATGTGGTAGTTAGGTATAAAAGTTTACCTATGGCTGATCTATATTGGATGTTATCTGGTAAAGGTTCTCTTACTGTTTCATCCTTCAGAAAATCAGTGATCATGGGAGTGCTTACAACTTGGGCATCTTGCATACCTAAACTTTCAATAAGCTCATTTATTTTCTGCTTCTGGCTTAGAAGATAAGAACCATCATTTTGTTTCTCAATTTCTATACCAAGATAGTATGACACATTACCAAGTTCTTTTATCTCAACATTGAGGTTTAAATATTTTACAATGTCCTTGTACTCTTGCTCACTTTTGCTTGCAATGAGCAGATCATCAACAAAAGCTAAAATGTATGCATATTGTCCATTTGTGCACCTAGTGTACAAACATTTATCTGCTTCACCTTGCTTAAATCCTAAATTTGTCAATATTTCATGCAATTTTTCATTCCAACATTTTGCACTTTGCTTTAATCCATAAAGACCTTTGTTTAATTTACACACTAGCTGTCTTTGTTTTGTATTTATGAAACCTGTTGGTTGTTCCATGTACAAGTCTTCAGTTATATCTCCGTGAAGAAATGCTGTTTTCACATCAATGTGGTTGACTTGCATGCCTTTTGAGACTGCAATGCTCAGAAGTGTTCTTATTGTCGTGTGTTTCACTACAGGTGCAAACACTTCATCAAAATCTTCTCCATATTTTTGAAGATATCCCTTTGCGACTAATCTGGCTTTATACCTTTCCACTTTTCCTTGTGCATTCCTTTTTAACTTGAATACCCATTTGCATCCTATAGCTTTCTTGCCAGGAGGTAATTCTGTAAGAATCCAAGTATTATTTTTATCCAATGCATCAATTTCTTCTTGTGCAGCTTTATGCCATTCAGCAGCTTCTTCTGCTGGCATTTTCTCAATATCATCCCATGTTAAGGGCTCTTGAGCTTCTGCTGACTTTGTTAGGTAAGACAGTCTTGGGGGTGGAACACCTTTGTTTTCCCTGGATGAGCGTCTGACAACAGGTTGGTCTGACCTTTCCGCATCCTCTAAATCTGAGAGTTCTTCTCCAATTGATTCCCCTTCTCCAACTGTACTGTCTTCTTCAATGATCCTTTCTGTGTCTGCTTCCTCTGCCTGTTCCTCGTTAGATACAGATGAGTTGCTTTCAGACATCTGCCTTGGTATGGCATTTATATACACTGGCATGTCTATTATGGTTCTAGTTTCATATTCTGGATGATAAGGCTCATCTGGGATAATCCAGCCTTTATCAACCCTTTTGTTTTCATCAAAATATGTAACATGTCTTATGCCAACAATGCCAGTTTTCAGATTCAAAATTCTATATCCTTTGTGTCCTGGAGCATAGCCAACTAAAATGCCCCTTTCTGTTGTGGAATCCAGCTTATGCCTTCTTTGCTTTGGTTCATGAGCATATGCTGTACTTCCAAATGTTCTTATGTGTGACAGGTTTGGCTTCCTACCATGCCATGTCTCATGTGGTGTGCGCTCAGCGCCTTTAGTTGGCATTCTGTTTTGTAGGTACACTGCTGTGAGAATGGCTTCCCCCCATAGTCTTTTAGGGAGATTGCTATCTGACAGCATACATCTGGTCATTTCCACAAGTGACCTAAATTTTCTCTCTGCAACAGAATTTTGCTCTGGTGTATAAGCTACTGTTGTGATATGCTGAATGCCTTCTTGTTCTAGAAATGTGCGCATGCTTTGTGAAGTGAACTCACCACCATTGTCGGTCTGAAGAACCTTTGGTTTTCTTTCAAATTTATTGCTCACCATGGCTACGTATTTCTTCAGCATGTCTGTGACTTGACTTTTCTCTTTCAGCAAATAGGCCACACAATATCTAGAGAAATCATCCAAGAATATTAGCACAAATTTGTTATTTCCCAATGATGGGATATTAAACGGTCCATATAAGTCACTGTGTATTAAGTCCAGTACTTTATTACTCCTATTTCCTGTGTATGCAGGAAATGAGGGTCTCACACCTTTTTGAGTAACACAGTCTATGCATTTCTCCATTTTACCAGCATTCTTCCTTACTTGCGCCATATGTGAGGCTTCACCTGAAATGCTCAGTTTATAAACATCATTATGCATAAAAGCTTCAGCATACACTTCATCATTTTTAGAGATTGTGCACTTACTGTTTTCAAAATGAATCACAAATCCCTTCTTATCTAATGTAGATACACTAAGCATATTGCAAACTGCTTGGGGAATATACAAGACATCACTTACAGGAATTTCTTTAACTTCATTAGACACTTTGCATTTTAAGAATCCAATACCTTTTGCTTGGATCTTAGCAGTCCCTGCGTTTGCAGTTTTAAGAATACCTTCCTCTGGACACATTTCCTGAAAGAAATTCTTACAATTGGTTAAATGGCATGTGCTCCCCGAATCCAAAATCCAAGTACTTTCATTTGAATTATTATTTACCATAGTCAAAGATTTTTCTGCCATTAGAAAGCCCTTGTGTTTATCTTTGTCCTTCATACATTTCCTGGTTTGAAAATTCTTTAGTTCCATTGGCTTAGGTGAGCTAGAGGGAGTGTTTTGTGTTTCCTTACACCATTTAGATACATGTCCCTCCTTTCCACATGAGTAGCAAATCAGCTTGCCCTTGGGTGGAGTTTTTCCATAGCTCCGCCTTCCTCTGTTCTTTGCCAAGAAATTTGTTTCATTTCTCTCTGACTTGCTTTGAGAACACATCTCCTCAGAATCATTTATTATGCATTCCTGCCTTAGTTTTGATGTTGCCTGTTCAAAAGATTGCCCTTCAATGGCCTCATTTACAGACCTAAAAACATCAAACTTCTTTGATAGTGAGGTAAAAAGAAATGCTCTTTTCAATGCATCACACATGGGAATTCCAGAAAGTTCTAGCTTTTGAAATGAAGACATAAGATGCATAATGTGATCATTACATTTACTTTTATCCCTTAATTTGGTTTCATTCAACTCTGCTAACCAAATTGGTTGCTGCTTTGCATATGTAGTTGCATACATAGTTCTCAGTTTATATAAAATGTCCTTTGGTGTATCTTTTCCCTCCACTAATATGGCTTGTTTCTCTGAGAGAGCTTCCAAAAGCATGCACTTCACATAATAGTTTGCATTGTCCCATTCAGCCATATTTTCAGCTGTTCTGTCTTGGTCTAAGCATATATTTAATCCTTTTGCTCGAAGGAGACATATGAATCTTAGTTCCCACTGCCGATAATTAAACTCAGTTAATCTAGGCACCTTGAGAGAATAGAACAATGGTGAATTTCTTCCCTCAGCCATTTTCTTAGCCTTCTGTCTGCTGTGTGGGGGGAGAGAGAGACAGACTGAATCTTTCCTTTAAAACTTAAGAGAAAAAAATGTGGCCTTTTTTTCTGCCTAGTAATATTTCTCTTCTTTTTCAATTCCTGGCCCTGGGCCCATAACCCTTTTGTTGGATTATTTGTAGTAAATAATTAGCAGATTTTAGTACACACAGCTTCAGCTTTAGAAATGTTAATTTCTTTCTTCATCTCTCTCTCATTCACCCCTGAATAATTCACTGCTGAGTCACATTAAAGTTGAAGTAACAAAACATCTGTTTACTCACAGTTTGTAGTTAGATTATAATCAGACAGGCTTATATATACATATTACTATACATTTGTATTATCAGCTCCTTCCATGTGCTTAGATGGTAATGGATGCTCACACCACCATAGATCCTCTCAGGTTAGGAGAGATCATGAGCTCCATGTGCTCCATGTGCTGCATGTGCTGCATCTAATCCCCACAGGAAGTTGCATAGCTGTGTGACCTCTCTAAGTAATTCACATCAGAGGTCACAGAGTAATCACAGAGAAATAATAGGTGACAGGCAATGCATGCAAAATACAATTACATTCCAACACACACGTCGTGGTACACTATTACTCTCTTATTGATGGCACTCTGTATTGTGGGTCAGTATGGTGGAGGGGTGGGAGGGAGGGCGAGAGAGATGCTGGCTGGCCATTTTTATTAATGAACACAAATATCCATCCAGCCTCCCTGGGCCAACCCCCCTGCACATATGGGCATGCAGGTTGGAATGAACAGGTGGCGTTCTGTTTGGCCAACATTCTCACACATACATCACCTTCTCATTCACACAGCACATGTAATGCTATGCATATTGCTGCCTCCTTCCTCTCAACTCAACAGCACCATTTGGTGATATGTAATGCACAAGGGAGACAAACACACACACACACACTGATAGTTATATTGTAACAAAACATTTATTTCCCCCCACCCCCACCCCTACAAAATAAGCCCCAACAATGCCCTCCTCCCCCCCACAACTCCCCACACAACCCCAACAATTCCCTCCCCCACCCCCCACAGAACCCCCAACAATTCCCTCCTCCCCCACCCCCCACAGAACCCCCAACATTTCCCTCCCCCCACACACACAACCCCAACATTTCCCTCCCCCACCCCCCACCGAACCCCCAACATTTCCCTCCCCCCACACACACAACCCCAACAATTCCCTCCCCCACCCACTCCCACACCCCCAACAGTCCCCCCCCCTATTTCAGTTAAGGGCGGCCACGTCCTCTGAGCAAGGCCCTCTGTAGCAGGGCAATGAGCAGCCCCAGCAGTACCCTTAGTGGGCCCTGGAGCTGCTCATTGCCCTGCCGTAGGGCTCTCACCTCCTGCAGCAGCTGGTGCTGGCCAACTAGAAGCTGCTGCTGGCCATCTACCAGCTGCTGCAGGAGGCGGACCACAGTAGCTGGCCCAAAGGCTGGAGGTGGCCCAGGGGACACGGAAGCTGGCCCAGGGGATGGAGGTGGGCCAGGGGACACGGACGCTGGCCCAGGGGATGGAGGTGGGCCAGGGGACACGGACGCTGGCCCAGGGGATGGAGGTGGGCCAGGCGATGGCGCTGCCTGAGGGGAGGGAGAGGCCTCACACGGAGCTGCAGGTGGGGAGGGGCCCTCATGATTGTCCTCATCTATGATGAAGACTCCCTCCTCCGAGTCCTCCTCCTCCTCCTCCTGGTGGGCCGCCTCCTGGCCTGGCTGCTGCTCCTCCTCCTCCTCATCCATGTCCTCCTGCTCCTCCTGCTCCTGCTCCTCCTCCTGCTCCTCCTCCTCCTCCTGGAGGTGGTGGCCCTCCTCATCCTGCCGCTCAGCTTCCTGCTGGTGGAGCCCTGTGTATGTAAAAAGGAGTGTGATTGAGATCAGTGCATACACCATGGCTTGCATAGTGCAGTAGCTGGGTGGCGTGAGGCAGGGGATGGGGCAGGGTGTGGTAAGGCGTAGCCTATGCCCATGGGGAATGAGCTGCATCAGATGACATGAAACAGAACCCTGGACCCTCCTCTGACACACACCACGCAGGACATGTTGCCATACCAAATTCATTGCTGACCAGCATGTTTGCATTGTGAGATGCAACGAGGGGTTGATGGGCAGTTGTTGTAGGAGTTATTGGGGGGGGGGGCAGTGGGAAGGGTGTTGAGCACAATTCTTTTATGTGATTTAGGCCATAACATGCAGTACAAGTAGGGCCTCAGGCAGCTGTACCAGGACACAGTAATCAGCCACCACAATAAGGGGAATAGTAAAGTGTGGCATATCATCTCATTCATCTCGGGGGGATGGTCGGACGTTGCAGGCACGCTCATGGGAGAACCCCTGCAACCTGCATCCTTGATCTGGGACAGATTGGTATTACTAGGTGGCTATTAGGCACATGGGAAGTGATACTGTACAACACATTTGCTTTATTCATGAAATGTATGTAGTAATCTGTACAGGTGTCCTGTTTTTGAATACTTACGGCGAGCCCTGAGGTGCCTTCGCACCGCCCGGATGAGGTCAGGCCTCTCCCGCCTCACCCGCCGGAACCGCCTCCGGAGGGACTCGAGGTCCCGGTGGACTCCAAAGCGTCTGTAAGATATAAGTTTGGAGAGCAGGGGTCAGGGGTGTTGGTCCTTTTTGTCCTCTGCACACATTCATTTGCTATTCACATACCAGAGAGAGAGGGTCTACAGTGTTGGGGGGGGGGGGCACCTCCATTGGTAGTGAATCATAGGAGCCACCTTTTTTCCATTTTGGGGGGTGGAACCCCCAGTGGAGATGACCCCTCCCTCCATACATATTTGATATTGGGGGTGGGGTGGTGAAGCACCCACAGCAGCCACCGAGTTGGTTCCTATGCAGATGATGCCAGAGAGGTGGCCATGAGGCCAGACAGTACCGTTTGTATACATTATAATGTATGCTTGTTAAACTACTTTATATGTGTTATCATGACCATGTTATAAAGTATGGTATAGGTTTCATTGGTCTCATGCTTCCACTATTCGGAGGCTCCAAAGAGGGGTTGGAAAATGTGGCCTTCACATAACTAACGAAATTGTCACATAACACTAATAGCAAATGTCACATACCTAACCTAACGAAATACATTCTTGTAGGGATGTGGGAATGGTGGTCGTTTCAATAACATACAGATTATTAGTGATTGTGCATGTTCCTATATTACTCATGATCCTTGCATGGACACTCCAGTTACTGCTGGTAACATTGATGACGGAGCTGTTATATGTGTAGGTACAGGAGGGGAGGGGGGTTGGGCCATAACCTTACCTCTCTAACCTTTCCCGGATGCGGGACCAGGCTCGCATGGCCTGCAGCCTGGGGGGCAGGTGATGGTGCTGAATGAAGAGCCTGTGCCGGTGCCTTACACACAGCCGCACCAGCATCAGGCTCTCCTCCTGCCCGAAGTTGGGTTCCCTTCGTTGTGCCATTTTTCCACGTGTTGGAAAAGAAGTGCCTTATATAGACGACCTTGCGTGAGGGACGTCGTTTCACGCACAGCTCCATATATGGATGACCATTCCATATATGGCCCCTATCAGCACGTGGACGCCCTCGTAAGCATAGATGTCTTTGACGTGCACATGCCTGCAGGAGTGTGAAACGTGGCTTCTATAGATGAGTATGACGCACCCCACCCGACCCTTTTCACATATACACAATATACATTTACTGCATGTTCAGTAGGTGTACAGTGCATGCAGATCCGCACATTCAGATGGGCACATATGATGAATGTATGGGTGGAGCAGCATGATATGTCTGTAGTTGACACATATATGCGTTCGTCATATATTTCCGTACCTGGATGGCCTGAACAACATGTACTGTACTTGCGATACACCTATGTACATTATTTTACACACCACGTGATTTGGTCGTTTGCACCTGCAATAGTCGACCGTGTTAGGGCGCCCAATTTAGTCACGCTTATGCGCTCGTCATTTGATTGTTTTCTTACAGGGATAATCGATTATCAAAAAACGCCCACACTATTTTTCCATTATACAGGTCTATTTTTGGACGTTATCGTAAGAACGCCCTAATTCGTACTTGGACGATCTTTCCATTTTGCCCCTCATAGTCTACTTTCTTAGACCACAACAATCAGGAAGGGGGAGGGGGAGTAAAGCAATTAAGGAGATAAAACAAGAAACTCAGAAAGTAAATAGCCTGGCTCATATTCCCCCGTCAAATTTCCATATCCATAATATCTTCTACACATTTACTTGGATAGCTTTTTAGCATCTATAAACTTTTTTAACTGGTCTGGTTCAAAAAAAGTATATTTATTCCCTAAATACTTGATACAGCATTTGCAGGGATAAGCCAGCAAAAAGGTAGCACCCTTAATTTTAACCTCTTCTCTGTAAGCTAGAAACGCTCTCCTGCGATCCTAAGTAGTTTTTATCACGTCTGGGAAAATCCAGATTTTTTGACCATGGAAAAGTTTAGTTGCATTCTTGAAATAAAGTCTTAATAACGCATTTAAATCTTGCTTGAAAACAAACGATATCAGTAAAGTCCTTCGACTGGTTATTTCTGAAATAGATTCTTCCAGAAATGCTGATAAGTCTTGCAGATTTATCTCTGGGCCTTGATTATTATCACTCGGATTCGCTTTGGGGATTTTATCTGGCAAATAATAAGCTCTATTAATAGGTGGTATTGCTGATTGAGGATAGGCCAAAACTTCCATTAAATATTTTTTAAGGAAATCCACTTGGGTAACTCCAATTAGAAAAGGAAAGTTCAGTAACCTCAAATTTAATCTTCTGTTGTAGTTTTCTAAATGTTCCAATTTTAAGGAAGTTTTCATTTTATCTTTTATCAAAGCATCTGTAACAGATTTTAACAATATTATTTCAGTTTTTTGGGTAAATTGTTCAGTCTTAACAGTTTCTAAGGTTAATGTTAAAGAATCAAGCTTATTTGCCAGCAATGCTGTATCCCGAGAAGTTTTTGTGACCGTAGTTAGTTGTTGAATTGCTGCCCAAATAGAGTGTAGAGTCACCGCTTAGGGAGCCTTAGGCTCTGTGATCGAACCATCTGCGTCCTGGGGATGAGTTCTGCCATCTGAGACCCTTTGGTTACCGACTTCCGGTCCCAACGAATCCTCATCACTCATCCGAAGGGCTGCAGGGCAAAGTGGCGGATTAAGCTCTGGTGGGGATAGTGATGTCTCCGTCCCAAGTGGAAACGCCGCTCCTTCGGCGAATCCAACAGCGGGATCCCTCACACCAGTATCCACAGGGGTGCTCGTGGCAAACTGTAGGAGCGTTTGCTGGCCCGGAGGGAGTGATTGGGCCGACGGTAAGACACCCTTTACTGCACCTTTTCGCTTTGTATGCGGCATATTGGAAAAAGGTAATATTGAACAGAGCTCAGCGTTGGCTTCCACAGAGCCTCAAGCCCAAACCGCCATCTTGACTCCTCCTCCCCCTAGGCACTCCCTTGCAATTTGCCCTATTTCATCTTTCAGGTTTACAGAGATTTGTTTCACTTCTTCTCAATCATCATTACTAAATTTAATTTCTGGCATGGGTATCCCCCCCAAACAAACACAACAATGGAAGCGACAAAACTTCTAGATGCTTGAAAATCTTTAATTGGAAACCTTTACTCAACCCAACACAGGCAGTGATTGAGTTACAAAGCCTGCATCAAGAGTCTAAACAAGAATCTATGTAATTGTAAAATTGTAAAATCAGCTAAGGGGCACCCGCACTTAGTGGCAAGAAACCATAACCCATCAATGCATTCTGAAGAGCAGTGCTAAACATTTTGAAATTTATTTATTTATTTATTTGTTGCATTTGTATCCCACAATTTCCCACCTATTTGCAGAGTCAATGTAGCTAACAAGCATCAATCAAGAGTAAATAAACAATTGGTTACATAAATAACAAGTGTAACATAATGGATATAATCAATTCAATAAATCAGAAACGACAGATTATCAAGTGAGTAGTGATGTGTTGGAGTTCCTATTATTAATTATTATGGTAAGTCTTGTTAAAAAGGAAAGTCTTCAATGATTTTCTAAAGTTGATAAGATCATGAATATTTTTCAAATCAAGTGGTAATGCATTCCACAGCTGCGTGCCAATGTAAGAAAAGCAGGACGCATGTACTAGTTTGTATTTTAGACCTTTACAGCTAGAGAAGTGGAGTCCCAAGAATGTGCATGCTGATCTTTTAGCGTTCTTGAGTGGTAAATCAATAAGGTCTGACATGTATGCCAGAGTATTTCCATGAATGACTTTATGAACCAGAGTGCAAACTTTGAACACAGAACATTCCCTAACTGGGAGCTAGTGGAGCTTTTCTCTTAGGGGTCTTGCAATTTCGTATTTTGACTTTCCAAAAATGAGTCTAGCTGTGGTGTTTTGGGCTGTCTGAAGTTTCTTGATGATTTGCTCTTTACATCCAGCATACAGTGCATTGCAATAATCTAGATGACTCAACACCATTGATTGTACCAGGTTGCGAAAAATGCTTCTTGGGAAGAAAGGTTTTAGTTTTCTGAGTTTCCACATTGACTGAAACATCTTCCTAGTTGTCTTCCTAGTTGTATTCTTAACATGGCATTTAAGTGTGAGACTACGATCAATGGTTACTCCAAGAATCTTCAAAGTATCTGAGGCAGGTAGGGAAAAGTTTGGAGTGGTTATGGAGGTGAATTTGTTTGTGTTATATTGTGATGTAAGTATAAGACACTGCGTTTTTTCAGCGTTAAATTTTAATTGAAAAGCATTCACCCATGAATGCATAATTTGGAAGCTGTGGTTGATAACATCCATAATTTCTAATAAATTACGTAGATCATTACATCATCTGCATATATGTACGGATTAAGGCCTTGACTGGATAATATCTTGGCTAGGGGCATCATCATTAGGTTGAAGAGGGTCGGGGAGAGTGGGGATCCCTGGGGAACTCTGCATTCCGGTATCCATGGAGCTGATGTATTAGAGATGAATTTTACTTGGTAAGATCATGTAGTTAAAAAAACCTCTAAACCAATTAAGAACGTTGCCTCCAATTCCGAAGTAATCCAGAATATTTAATAAACTTTTATGACTTATATCAAATGCACTGGACAAATCAAGGCAGAGACCCTGTTTGGCATTTTTTTTTTTGTCTGAGGAAAAAGAAAGAAGTGGCTGTCTCCCCTCAGCACTCAAACACCTTTCCCTCGAAGGGATGAGGCACAAAGTCCAAAGAAGGACTATAGGGGGTGGAATGGGGGGAGGGACTCGGCCACCCGAGTGTAGCACCCCTAACAGTAGAGAATGGGCCTCAGCCTCTGCCAGCAAGCTAACCCTGACGGAGCACAGACAGGATAGCCCGAACCTTTTTTTTCTTTTTGCCTGCAAGAAGATAAGAAGAAAGAAGCAGAAACAAAAAGCAAAAAGAAAGTACTGAGACTGAAGGGCTCACCACACCAACCACCTGCTGGAGACCAAGAATACTGATTCAAACTGAGGCTGATGTCAGAATTAGAGTTCTTGATCTCCAACTGCTGGAAGGCGTGCACAACCCATCAGTCATTTCTGGGCCAGTCCAGAGGGATGCTAAATGGAGTGGAGAAGTAGTTTAGTGGTTAGAGCACTGGGCTTGATATCCATGGGTGCCCAGTTTAAATCCCACTGCTGCTTCTTGTGATCTTGGGCATGTCACTGAATCCAAGCAGGCAAGCACAGCGAAGTTGACACAAAGGATGATGTAAAAAAACGTCCAGTTGACTCAAAGAGGTCACATCAGAAGTTTATTTAAAAATATGCAATGGACCCAGAAGTTTAAAAAATATGCAATGGACAATGGAGGATTAAGTGACATTGTCTAAAGTACAACATGAGCTTGTGAGTCTGACAAAGGTTAAGCTACTACTGAAAAAGGCATAATCAAAATAAATCAGCTTTAGGCACAGCTTATAGAATACCGCTTAAGCGTTTTTTAAAAATGCCGAATGTTTTAGGTGCCATTTATAGAATAGCCCCTAGTGCGGTGGCACCTTTTGCCATGGCTGTAAGTGCACTTCTACTAAGTGAAGAGTCAAAGGTCACAGCTTTGACATACTGCCTTTCTGTGGTACACTCATAGCAGGTTGCATTTATTATATGCAGATACTCTGTTCCTAGTGGGCTCACAATCTAAGTTTTTGTACCCGGGATAATGGAGGGTTAAGTGAATTGCCCAGAATCACAAGGACCAGAAGTAGGAATTGAACCCAGTTCTCAGCTCACTGTACTAACCATTAGGGTTCTCCTCCATTCCAGTTGATGGTTAGTACACACTAATGTCCCAATGATCAGAAGCAAATGCGGGCGCTAAAGGCCAGTAGATCCATACTAGCACCTTTGTTTGCTCCCGACCGATGATCAAAGCTGGTGAGCGCTTGTAACAATGTGCTCGCCATCTCTGAATGCAACAAGCATGCAAATGCATACTAAATAGGGCATCAGCTATTCCTTCCCAATGCTCAGTGGGCAGCGCACCAAACATTGGTGCTGCTCCTGCAGAAAACTCTATGCCAGTTCAGAGATGGCGTTAGAGTTTGTGGAGCATTGGGGAAGAATGGGGAGACCTGTTGTTATGATTGGGGTCTGAACCCCTCTCAAACTTACCTCTTTCCTGGGGGTCAGCTTCTTAGCTGGCTTCTGTTTCTTTTCTCTGTCCTTTCTGAGCTGGCTCTGTCTCTCTGTGCTGGCAGCTTCCAGCAGCATGGCTCTAATTGTTTCACTACACTGCACCTGTGGGTATGTTGCCTGAGTTGCTCTACCTCTCTTTGGGTGTACTGGCTTCAAGTGTTTCACAGTTTTGCATTGGTGTGGGTTGGGCCTCTCTGGGTCAGTGTGCTTTTGCCTAGGTCTAGGGAGTGTGACATCATCAGGGAGGGCCTTGATAAGGAAGTGGTCTTGTTTCCTTCAGGGCCTTTGCAACAGTGGTGTTTGCTGTAGGTAGGGTGGTGCAGTGTGCACTTCTGACGTTGTGTCTAGTTTCCCTGCTTGCTTTTGCTAAGGTCCAGGTTAGTGTTAGTGCAGTGTGCACTGGTGACTGTGTGTTTAGCTTTCCTGTTTTTCCCTTATGGTTCCCCTGCTTTTCCCTCTTGGTTTTGGAAGCATTGCTGTGTGTAGGGCTTTGGAAGCTCTGTTGTTGATAGAAGTACTTCAGGGTTTGGTGTTGTTAGGAACACTGCAGAGTTTGCTGTTAGAAGTACTTCTGGTGTTTGTGCTATTAGGAGCATTGCAGTCTTTGCTGTTGGTGTTTGGTGCTTTAGAAGCACTTTTGGCTTATGTGTTAGCTTCCCTCCTTGTGGCTCCCCTGTCTTCCCTTTTAGTGCTAGGAGCTCTTCTGGTTGCTTGCCAGAGTAGTGCTTAGGAAGCACCTTGTTAGTTGTATCTAGCTTGCTAGAGCAGTGCTTAGGTAGCTGGTTTACTTTTGTGTTTAGCTTATTAGTGTAAAGCTCTGCTTGTAGCTTGGTGCTTAGTAGCACCTGTGTTAGCTTTGTATTTAGTACCCTGCTCTGTTAGTTTAGGGCTTAGGAAGTCCCTTTCTTGAGCAGGGCTTAGGAGCTCCTGTTTAGTATAGGGCTTAGGAAGTCCTTTTGTCAGTTTACTGTTAGGAACACTCCTGCTGGTTTAGGGCTTGGGAGCACGTAGATCAGTTTAGGGTTAGGAGCACTTCTGTTTCCAGTCCTGGTCCCTATGTCATCCGGTATCCAGTAAGTCCTGTCGGCTACTCGAACCCAGGAGCTCAACTTCTGGGGGGCTTAGTAGCTAAGTGCAGGTGAAGCTGTGTGGATCAGTCCAGTGTGCTCCAGTCCCATGTTCCAGTCCTGTGTCCTCCAGTCCGGGGGACCAGTCCAGTGTGTTCCGGTCCGGTGTGTGTTCCAGTCTGGTGTGCTCCAGTCCAGTGTGTTCCGGTCCGGTGTGCGTTCCAGTCCGAGGGATTGCAGTCCAGTGTTCCAGTCCTGTGTCCTCCAGTCCGGGGGATTCCAGTCCAGGTGTTCCGGTTCACTGGGCAGTGCCTGCAGTCCCTGCTGGTGGGCTTACCCAGTGTTGGTTGGTGGGTTTTGCCTGCTGCTGTCGCTCCTCGGCAGCAGCCCAAGGGCTCACGTTTGCTCCAGAGCCCGGCCCCGCGGGCTCTGAACCTGAGAACCTGACAGATTGCAAAGGCCATGAGCCCGGCAAGAACCCCCGCCCAGCTGACCCAGCTGGGGTCCAGCTCCGTCATTGTTCTTGATCCTTCTATGACTCTTCGTCAGTATCGTGGGAAACTTTTGTCTCATCCTGTTTTGAAGAAGACCCCTGAAGCAGCAGCTGAGAGAAAACGTGTCCGGTGGCTTGGAATCGCTGAAAACCCAGTTTCAGATATGGACCCTTTCATCACGCTCTCAGAGTATCGCCGCAGCCTTGTCTTGAATCCAGCTTTGTGGGATACTCCTGAAGGTGTCGCTGAGAGAAGACGTCTTGGGAATTCCACGCTCTGGGCCCAGCAGGGGTCCAGTCCCGTTCAAGCAGCGCGCCCAGACAAGCCTCTGAATCCAGTCCGAGCAGCATGTCCAGCCAAGCTTCAGAGTCCAGTCCGAGGGACGCTTCTCACTGAGCCTCCGATGCCAGCTCAAGGGGCTCTTCCACGCAAGCCTCGGAGCCTGGTCCAAGGGACGCTCCTAACCGAGTCGCCGACTCCAGTTCAAGTGGCGCTTCCACTCAAGCCTCTGAGTCCAGTCCGAGGGGAGCTTCTGACCGAGTCTCCGATTCCAGTCCAAGCAGCGCTTCAAGCCAAGTCTCTGCGTCCAGTTCAAGTGGCGCTGTCTACTGAGTCTCCTAGTACCAGTTTGGATCCCAGTTCCAACCCCATTTTTGATCTGGATCCGTTTCTGACACTCCAGGATTACCGGGTTGCACTTTTGTCTGATCCAGCCCTGAAGAATACTCCTGAAGCTGCAGCAGAAAGAAGGCGTGTCTCCTGGCTTGGGTTCGAAGAAAACCCAGTTTCTGCTATTGATCCCTCTACCAAGCTGTTCTTTTACCGCTTCCAACTCCTCTCAGAGCCAACCCTGCGGGATACTCCTGAAGCCCAAGCTGAAAGAAGGTGGCTTCCTGATTTTTCCCGACAAACTTCTGAGTCCAGCCTGAAGGGCTTTGTCTGCCAAGCTTCTGAGTCCACACTGAGTTCCAGCCCAGTGCCCGAGTCTGTTTTGAGTTCCAGCCCAGATGCTGAGTCTGGAGCGAGTTGGAGTTCCAGTCAAGATGCTGAGTCTGGATCGAGTTGTCGTTCCAGTCAAGATGCTGAGTCTGGAGTGAGTTGCAGTTCCAGTCAAGATGCTGAGTCTGGATTGAGTTGCAGTTCCAGTCAAGATGCTGAGTCTGGATCGAGTTGTAGTTCCAGTCAAGATGCTGAGTCTGGATCGAGTTGGAGTTCCAGTCAAGATGCTGAGTCTGGAGCGAGTTGCAGTTCCAGTCAAGATGCTGAGTCTGGAGTGAGTTGCAGTTCCAGTCAAGATGCTGAGTCTGGATCGAGTTGTAGTTCCAGTCAAGATGCTGAGTCTGGATCGAGTTGCAGTTCCAGTCAAGATGCTGAGTCTGGATCGAGTTGCAGTTCCAGTCAAGATGCTGAGTCTGGATTGAGTTGTAGTTCCAGTCAAGATGCTGAGTCTGGATCGAGTTGTAGTTCCAGTCAAGATGCTGGGTCTGCACTGAGTACAGAGTCCAGCCGAGACAATGAGTCCACGATGAGTGCTGGGTCTGCACTGAGTACAGAGTCCAGCCGAGACAATGAGTCCACGATGAGTGCTGAGTCTGCACTGAGTACAGAGTCCAGCCAAGATAATGAGTCCACGATGAGTGCTGAGTCTATACCGAGTGCAGAGGCCAGCCGAGATACTGAGTCCACGATGAGTGCTGAGTCTACACCGAGTGCAGAGCCCAGCCAAGATGACGAGTCCACGATGAGTGCTGAGTCTGCACCGAGTGCAGAGTTCAGCCGAGATGCCGAATCAGAATTGAGTTACAGTCCCAGGCAAGATGCTGAGTCTGGGTCAAGTTGCAGTCCCGGTCAAGAGGCTGAGTCCGGGTCAAGTTGCAGTTCCAGCCAAGATGCTGAGTCCGGAGCGAGTTCCAGTGCCAGCCGAGATGCTGAGTCTATGCTGAGTACCGAGTCCAGCCAAGAGGCTGAGTCCGAATTGAGTGGCAGTTCCGGCCAAGAGGCTGAGGCCGGATCAGATTGCAGTCTCAAGCAAGATGCTGAGTCCGGTGAGAGTTGCGGTCCCAGCCAAGATGCTGAGTCCGGGTCAAGTTGGAGTTCCAGTCCCAGGCAAGATGCTGAGTCTGGGTCAAGTTGCAGTCCCGGTCAAGAGGCTGAGTCCGGGTCAAGTTGCAGTTCCGGCCAAGATGCTGAGTCCGGAGCAAGTCCCAGTGCCAGCAGAGATGCTGAGTCTACGTTGAGTACCGAGTCCAGCCAAGAGGCTGAGTCCGAATTGAGTGGCAGTTCCGGCCAAGAGGCTGAGGCCGGATCAGATTGCAGTCTCAGGCAAGATGCTGAGTCTACTCTGAGTTCCCACTTCAACCAAGACGTTGAACCCCTCCTGAGTTCCAGCTCCAGCCAAGAGGCAAGGTCCAGTCTGAAGTCCTGTTCGAGTTCCTGTCCGGCTTTAGATTCCAGGATGGGTGTGGGCTCTAGCCCAGTTCTGGCTGCTACAGTGGAGTGCCAGGAAGTCAAGGAAGTTGTGGATTCCTTCAAGAGATGGTTCCTGTTGAATAGGACTCCACTTGTTGCATCCAAGACTCTGATCCTGCCTAGCAGCCGTTCTAAAGAGCCTCGTGGCGGCCAAAGCCATTCTGGTTTCCTAGTTCCAGATGTACTTGTCACGTCCTGCCCAGCCGCCCAGATTTATGTTGTGAAACCCATTGGGAGATTTCATCACAGCTACCCATGGAGACCTAAGTTGTCTTTTGAGACCTGGAGCTCCTGTGGGGACACGGGAGCCTTGAGGGGGAGGTGCTGTTATGATTGGGGTCTGAACCCCTCTCAAACTTACCTCTTTCCTGGGGGTCAGCTTCTTAGCTGGCTTCTGTTTCTTTTCTCTGTCCTTTCTGAGCTGGCTCTGTCTCTCTGTGCTGGCAGCTTCCAGCAGCATGGCTCTAATTGTTTCACTACACTGCACCTGTGGGTATGTTGCCTGAGTTGCTCTACCTCTCTTTGGGTGTACTGGCTTCAAGTGTTTCACAGTTTTGCATTGGTGTGGGTTGGGCCTCTCTGGGTCAGTGTGCTTTTGCCTAGGTCTAGGGAGTGTGACATCATCAGGGAGGGCCTTGATAAGGAAGTGGTCTTGTTTCCTTCAGGGCCTTTGCAACAGTGGTGTTTGCTGTAGGTAGGGTGGTGCAGTGTGCACTTCTGACGTTGTGTCTAGTTTCCCTGCTTGCTTTTGCTAAGGTCCAGGTTAGTGTTAGTGCAGTGTGCACTGGTGACTGTGTGTTTAGCTTTCCTGTTTTTCCCTTATGGTTCCCCTGCTTTTCCCTCTTGGTTTTGGAAGCATTGCTGTGTGTAGGGCTTTGGAAGCTCTGTTGTTGATAGAAGTACTTCAGGGTTTGGTGTTGTTAGGAACACTGCAGAGTTTGCTGTTAGAAGTACTTCTGGTGTTTGTGCTATTAGGAGCATTGCAGTCTTTGCTGTTGGTGTTTGGTGCTTTAGAAGCACTTTTGGCTTATGTGTTAGCTTCCCTCCTTGTGGCTCCCCTGTCTTCCCTTTTAGTGCTAGGAGCTCTTCTGGTTGCTTGCCAGAGTAGTGCTTAGGAAGCACCTTGTTAGTTGTATCTAGCTTGCTAGAGCAGTGCTTAGGTAGCTGGTTTACTTTTGTGTTTAGCTTATTAGTGTAAAGCTCTGCTTGTAGCTTGGTGCTTAGTAGCACCTGTGTTAGCTTTGTATTTAGTACCCTGCTCTGTTAGTTTAGGGCTTAGGAAGTCCCTTTCTTGAGCAGGGCTTAGGAGCTCCTGTTTAGTATAGGGCTTAGGAAGTCCTTTTGTCAGTTTACTGTTAGGAACACTCCTGCTGGTTTAGGGCTTGGGAGCACGTAGATCAGTTTAGGGTTAGGAGCACTTCTGTTTCCAGTCCTGGTCCCTATGTCATCCGGTATCCAGTAAGTCCTGTCGGCTACTCGAACCCAGGAGCTCAACTTCTGGGGGGCTTAGTAGCTAAGTGCAGGTGAAGCTGTGTGGATCAGTCCAGTGTGCTCCAGTCCCATGTTCCAGTCCTGTGTCCTCCAGTCCGGGGGACCAGTCCAGTGTGTTCCGGTCCGGTGTGTGTTCCAGTCTGGTGTGCTCCAGTCCAGTGTGTTCCGGTCCGGTGTGTGTTCCAGTCTGGTGTGCTCCAGTCCAGTGTGTTCCGGTCCGGTGTGCGTTCCAGTCCTGTGTCCTCCAGTCCGGGGGATTCCAGTCCAGGTGTTCCGGTTCACTGGGCAGTGCCTGCAGTCCCTGCTGGTGGGCTTACCCAGTGTTGGTTGGTGGGTTTTGCCTGCTGCTGTCGCTCCTCGGCAGCAGCCCAAGGGCTCACGTTTGCTCCAGAGCCCGGCCCCGCGGGCTCTGAACCTGAGAACCTGACACCTGTCCAACATGCATTTGCATGCTAGCAGGTCCTCCAAATCCTCTCACAAGCAGTCCAGGCCCTGGTGGCTAGTGTCCCCTCTGACACAGCGACACGGGGGGGGGGGGGCAGGAGGTCTGATGGACCTTCAGCCCCCCAACACCCCCCTACATGAGGGCCTGGGGTGCTGGAGATCTGGTGTATCTCCAGCCTCCCTAACCTCCCCAACAACCAAAAATGTAAACCCTGGTGGCCCAAGTGGGCTGCCATCTGAACCCTGAACTTTCCTGGTGGCCTAGCAGAGCCCTCCCTCCTCCCCCCTTACCTTGTTGCTGGAGGAGGGAGTAGCACACTGAGTCCTCACCTGGCACTGCCTTCAAAATGGCGGTGCTCTGCACTGCCTAGTGCATCCCTTATATAGTTGGGAAACCCCACTCAGTGCATCCCAGGATGCACAGGGCAGGGCAGGACGCCACCATTTTGAAGGCAGCACCAGATGAGGAGGGAGTGTACTGCTCCCTCCTCCAGCGACAAGGTACAGGGGGAAGAGGGAGGACTCCGCTAGGCCACCAGGAAAGCTCAGGGTTCGAATGACAGCCCACTTGGGCCACATGGGTTTATTTTTTGGTTGTTGGGGGGTTAGGGGGACTAGGCATCCACTGGATTTCCAGCACCCTAGGCCCTTGTGTTGGGGAGCTGGAGGCCAGCTAGACCTCCTGCCTCCCTCATGTCACTGTGCCAGAGGTGGGGGGTTTGGGGTGACAGATCCAGATTTTTGAAAGCTCGGACCTGTGAAACTAGTGCGTGAGAATTGTGCCTGAGTGCATGCTCAGGTACAATCCTCCCGCACTTTCCCCCTATGATCAGAACTAATTGCACGCCTATATTTGCTACTTTTAGAGCACTGTTTGGAACAGCACAGGGCTTCTGATCATCTGCCTGTAAGTACCTTGTGCTACTTTAATATGCAGTCCACGTTCAATCTCTGCCCATTCTCTGTCCAGTCAACAATCGCTTCGGATGTCTACTGCACTGCCTGTTTTAGCGTGTGGTAGCTGTTTACACATGCTAAAAATCATGCCAACTGCTTAGCACACTATAGTAAGCATGCCCCTTACCAAATAGTGTATAATCTGTAGAATTTAACTAAAATTCAGTATTAATAGGTTTCTCTGATGCAGGATCGTACTGAGCTAGAGTTGTAACTTGTGTGATTTGCCCACTGACATCCCCCCCCCCCCATGCCCGCCTTGACATTCAAATAAGAATCAGCTGGGAGCAATTTTTGCACCACTTTGTATTTGCGATCTGTGTGGCTGCATCAATCGCACAGCCCTTGGTGTGGCGCTGTTGTGATATAATATGATGCAAATCAGTTCATTAATGCAGACTTCGCTGAAAAACAGACATGCCAAATTGTGTTCACACCTCAATGACATATACTTACTTTGTGCCAAGCCCCACAGCAAAACTTTCTCACGCAAGTTGCTTATTTGCAGATGAAGGAAGTTTATGAGGGTAAGTACAGTAGCTGACAACTTGAGGAAAATCCCAAAGTATATCAGCCTCTATATATCTCAGAGCTACAAATGCTTCTTTCTCATAGCTGTACGTTTAGCAACTTCCATTCCATTGTTGCTATTGCAACCCTGAAAAATGAAGAGAGAATCGGTGGGAAAAAAATAATTCTCCAGCTAAACACATGAAATTGAGCATGTAGTATGCAAACAAATTACAAGGACAGACGTCACAGAGAGACTGACGCCAGAATACCCTCAGGCAAATATACCGTACACCCGAGTCAGATAGTCTGCATCTAAAGCTGATAATTATTACACTGTAAAATTAATAAATCACACGTATAATTATGGGACATTACATATCAAACGAAAACAAACATTCATGTGTTACCAAAACCACAGACATAAAAGACAACATTTCAGGATGTCTTTTTAAGCCGACGCTTCTGCAGTAGCTGTTTTGAAAGGAACAGAGCCATATAGGAACAGATCCAAGAAAAACTATGGCAGCATCTTCGCTCAAACCTGCAAGATGCTAGCTCTGTGCTTTGCCTTCACATTTATTCATTTTTCATTCTTCTGTCTTTTTAAGGGGCCCTTTGACTAAAACTCGTTAAGATCTGGGCTTAATGTATTTTAACCCAGATCTTTCATGGCAGTATTGAGGGCATTTTAAAGAATTGTTTTTTGCGGGTCCCAAGCTAATTTTTCAATGAGCATATGGGATTTTAAAAAATTAATATGGGAGCGCTTAGCACCTCCTATTTAGAAGGCACTAATGAGCGGGGGGGGGGGGGGGGGGGGGGGGGATTCTATGAACGGTGCCGAAAGTTAGGTGCTGTAAAGATCTGCATTAAATTAGTATTCTGCAAAGCGTGCTCTGCATGGAATGTCCTGTATAGAGTACTAGATTAGCCTGGATCTCAGGCCTAACTTTGGGCATGGCTCTTATGTTTGCCGAAACGTGGTATAAATTCTGTTGTGCAACTAATACCTAAAACTCCTCAGCTACTTGAACGATTCAATCCACTTATAACGCACATGCAGTGTAAGAATATTAAGGTAAAGGTTTCTCAAAATAAGAGGTAAAATATTGTTTTTCAATGTAGTTTTATTTTGGCACTGATATTTTCTCTTATTTCTTAGTTTTGTCAGACTAAGCAGCATTGCAAAACATGCCACATGTAGGCGGTGGCGTCCGTGTCTAGTTGTGTTTTGAAAAGATAAAAGCCAAAAAATTCATTTGAGTGAAGATAAATGCCAAATATTTTTTTTTCAAGAGTGCAGATGAAAGTTAATATATAAGTCAAAGATACAAGTCAAGTTAAGCTATATATGCTTACTTTCTTACGACTTTCTCTGTTCAAGAAGGAATGAGACTGATCTTTTAGCATTTTCTATGGAAATAAATTATGAAGAAAAAAGGAAAAAACTATGCGTTATAAGTGGATCGAGTCATTCAAGTAGCTGGGAAACCGTAGATATTTTGAGTGTCCCCGCTATAATAGCACAGTAAATGACGGCAGATAAAGACCTGTATGGGCCATCCAGTTTGCCTAACAAGATGAACTCATTTTACATGGTATGTGATACTTTATACCCGAGTTTGATTTGTCCTTGCCATTCTCAGGGCACAGACCGTAGAAGTCTACCCAGCATTGTTCTTGTACTAAGTTCTGAAGCTAACGTCGAAACCTCTTAAAATTTACACTCCAGCCCATCCATATCTATTCAGTCACGATAAGGGCGTAGACTGTAGAAGTCTGCCCAGCACTGGTTTTCCTTCCCAATTACAGGCATCGCCACCTAATCTCCGCTAAGATTCCATGGATCCATTCCTTCTAAACAGGATTTCTTTGTTTTTATCCCATGCATGTTTGAATTCCATTACCATTTTCATATCCACCACCTCCTGCGGAAGAGCATTCCATATATCCACTGCCTTCTCTGTGAAAAAATACTTCCTGACATTACTCCTGAGTCTGCCCCCTTCAACCTCAATTCATGTCTTCTAGTTTTACCACCTTCCCATCTCTGAAAAAGGTTTGTTTGTGGATTAACACCTTTCAAATATTTGAATGTCTGTATCATGTCACCCCTGTTTCTCCTTTCCTCCAATATATACATGTTCAGGTCAGCAAGTCTCTCCTCGTACGGTCTGCAACGCAAATCTCATATCATTTTTGTAGCTTTTCTTTGCACCACTTCCAGTCTTTATATATCTTTAGTAAGATACGACCTCCAAAACTGAACACGATACTCCAAGTGGGGCCTCGCCAATGACTTGCAGAGGGGGCATCAACACCTCCTTTCTTCTGCTGGTTATACCCTTCTCTACGCAGCCTAGCATCTTTCTGGCCATGGCTGTTGCCTTGTTGCATTGTTTTTTCACCTTTAGATCCTCAGGCACCAACACCCCTCCTATCCGGTATCTCTCTTTTGGGTTTCTGCATCCCAAGTGCATCACTCTACACTTCTTGGCATTAAATTTTAACTGAAGTCGAATTAGATTAAAGAAACCTTGTTCATTATTTTTATCGTTTTTCTTTTGCTATTAATTGTGTATGCTATACTAAAGTAAATATATATAATTATGTATAGTGCTCAGTTTCCATACAATACACCGGCCTTACTTGGCACTTGGTAATAACGTCCATCATACATCATCACACTACAACCCTCCCTACCTTCCTAAAGTACAGTTCAAAACCTCTTTAGGTTCTTAACATTTACAAATGGAACTTACCTTAGGGTTGTAGATTCTTAGATGACAATCTTCCTTGTGAAGATTACTGTTGTTTGTAACTCCGGTATAATGAAAAATACACTTTAAGTGACCATGATGTGCTCCGTGATTCTTTTTATATTTATATGCATTCAAGCCTCATTATTAGTTCTTCCGCATTACTGCTTTAGTTCGCAACATGGACCACATTTCGCCTATACCTGGCGTCTTGAGGAGAACTTTAAGTATCTGTAAATATACAAATCAAAATAAGTCGTTTCAATAACATGTTGCTTGTGCACCATTAAACATCCAATAATCTTCCTTTTGTATATATAATCAACAATCATGCTCTTTTTATGAATATCTATATTTGCTTTTATCATAATATTTTTGTGACATACCTGGAATGAAAATGGATTCCACTTGAGATTGTCAAACCAAAAAACACTGACACTTGCGCACTGTGTTATTTATACGTCATGACTGATGTCATCCCCATCCCTCCTACAAATGTATCCATTCTATCTCCCGGTTTAGCCCATGCGGGATTACCGTATTCCACTGAAAAATAAATTGTTGCTCCTTTCATAGCAGGACCTTTGTAATATCTCCCCATATGGTAAACAGATTCAGGTGAGAACTGTATATCTTAAATCTTGTAGTTGATGATCCATTGCACCCAATGATGTACCAAAGGGGCTTCTTTCTTCTTTCTTCTTAGATTGTTGATGTGCTCCACTATTCTCTGTTTTACTTTACGAGTGGTATAGCCTATATACCATTTTCGGCAGGGGCAGATAATACCATAAATTACCTGTCATAATTCACAATCCATAGAAGATTTAATCCAATATGGTTTGCCTGAGATGGAGTGCGTTATCGAATTGGTCTGCCACAATAAACACACTTTGTACAGGGTCTATGACCCCGGTCCTGTGCTCTTTCTTTGGTTATTGATGGTGCTGGAAGATGTCGCTATAGCAGTTACCCAATGTTTCTTGCTCTTATATAAGCAAAACGTGGTACTTCATTGAAATTATGAATTGATAGCATTGGCTAGTGTTTTTTGATGATATTTTTATTTGTCCCACTTGTGTGGAATATGGTATTATGCACGTGAATTGTTCTCTCTGTGTTTTAGCCTTTGCTACTGGCTGGTGTAGCCATTGCTGGTGCTTGCTTGACGCTTGCTTATGAGGAAAGTTTCAAATTCCACACACAAGATCTTTATAACCGATTTAGAACTAGAGGTTATCCCCTGAAGATAATTAAGAAAGCTCATAATGCCCCATCCTGAAAAAGTAACAAAAATAAATAAATAACATGGGCCCAATATTCAGTCCACTGGAGTTAGCCCGGCTAACTACCACTGTCGGTGCTGAGCCCAGATATTTAATAATGCCAGGCCGTTTTCAGTGACTGACATTGAATATTCAGATATTCAGAACTAGTTGGTTAGGTTTGAACTGGCCATAGGTAGGCTTGGTATTCTCGTGGCCAAGTATGGCCGCCAAACGCGCTGAAAATTGGCCAGCCAAGTCCTGCTGAAAATTTGCGGATAGCCGGTTATGGAGCATTTAACCGGCCTGGTGCTGATCCTGGCTGGTTAAATGCTTTTGAATACGGGGGGCATATGATTGTGTGCTAACAGGCAAATTACCACAAAACATTTTAATACATTTTGCAGTAAGCCTTTTTTGGCATATTAACCATGCACTATGGCTTAATGGCTGTTAGTAAAAGGGTCCCTTAGGAAGTGAAGAGCAGTGACACAATAAGAACGTCATAGGTTTAAATTGCCAGTTACTCAGGATAATTGGTTGCATTAATGAAACTGTTGGTCACAAACAGCAAAGAAAGGAAAATTTGACAAAATGCAAACAAACTTATGAGACTGTTATTTTAAGGGACGTCTTTATTAGAGTGCACTAAACAAGCCAATTATTGTTTCTTTTTGACTGTGTATGTATTTTTGTTCACTGCCTTAGGTAAGAGCAGATTATAAATACAAATCTAAGTCACCAGCTTAACTGACTGGACCACATAGGAAACTTGTTTATCAAATTTAAAATCTTTATTTAACCAAAATTCCCAAGTTTTTTTTCCCATTATAGCAGTTCCCTTTTTTCAAGGCTTGAAGCTAAGTAATCTTCCCTTTCTTGAAAACCACATGTAGCATGTCTTTGTTAAATTCAACTTTAATTCATATTTTTCTAAACTAATTAAACAGCCATCTAACTTCTGTAAGGCTTGGATCTGATCCTGGTCAAAATCCAACCACAATTGCACATCGTCTGCAAATATATGGCACTATAATTGGGTAGCTCCTGGCTCTTCCCCTGCTCTCTCCCCCCTCCCCCCACCCAACACTGCCTGGATAATGTTGAAGTGATCTGACCAGATTTTAAGTGATAGTACCTAGGAAAGTGATGCTTAAAATCCGGCTGTGATCCAGTGAGTGGGATTTATCAAGAGAAGAACCACTTGTACCTAGATAAGATCTACTGAATATCAGGACCATTGTGTTTAATCAAGGCCTAAGCCAGTGGTTCCCAAATCTTTCCTGGGGGAACCCAGCCAGTCAGGTTTTCTGGATATCAACACCAAATATGCATGAGAGAAATATGCATGCAGTGGAAACAGTATGTACAAATCAATCTCATAAATATTCATTGCAGTTATCCAGAAAACTTTGACTGGGGTTCTCCCAGGACAGGTTTGGAAACCACTGGTCTGTGCTCAATACGATGGTGACTTTGTCTCAGTCAAGAATATTCACGCAGAGCTGGAGAGCAATGTCTGGTGTTTAACCCGAGTCCCTGAAGAAAGTATTGAAACCCGCGGCGTCGGGCGTTACCAGGGGAAACCTTGTGGATTAAGCGTTGCGGACTATGGATTCTCAGACTGAGTGTGGATTAAATTAATACAAGAAAGCATGGTGAAATGATAAAAACAAAATGACTAAAAAGATAAGTTCACATTTATGTTTATTATTATAATTTTTGGAGCATATTGCACACTGAGAACGTTTACATTGAAATAATAGCACATACGGTTATTCAGAAGAGATTGCCCTAAGAAAGAAGTGCTATACCACGGCAGAAACAAATGAGTTGGCCTTATAAGTGGTAAATTGTCTGAGGGCTCTCTTCCACAATTTTAAGTGCATGTATATGTTTGCGTACGGTGCTATTTATCTGCAAAAGAGCATTTTATCTTTGGTTAAATAGTTTCAATATGATCTATAGAGCATAAAAGCACTATGAGCTAGATTCTATACATGGTGCCTGAAAATTCCGCATGAACAAAAATATGCCTAGGCATAGTCTCCATAGTACGCCTAAATTTTATAGAATAGGCTTAAATTTCTGCACAGTATATAGAATTACACTGAGCACCTCTCCATGTGACCAAATCTAGTCACGGCCATTTACACCATGTTTTGCTTGGCGTAAATCTCAACACTTAAATTAAGTGCATAGATTTTAGAAATGCCCATGCTCCGCCCATGGCCACACCCCTTTTCAACTATGCAACTTCAAATTTACCATGTTACAAAATACGGTTAGCGAGTTGTGCATGTATATCTTAATGCCAATTAATTATGATAATTGCTTAACATCCATTAAGATACGCACGTTGTCATAGAATATGCTTTTGATTTCCACGTGGAAAATAAGGCACGATATATAGAATCCTGGGGTAAGTGAAAATATTTATCCTCAGGAAAATAGTTTAATAGTAAGTATTCCTTAAATGTGTATAAAACCATAAAATAATAAACATATTTGGTCAATCCTTATTTTCACTTCTCAATGTTTTTATGCTCTAGAGTTAGAAACAAGTTAAACCTCACATTCACTTCCCATCACGTGCCAAACATATTGCAGAATGTGCTGACACCCATGCTTGGAGCATTCTGATTCAACTTTTGCCTATATGAAGAAAGGTTTCTGCATTTTTTAGCCTTTCTTCATGAAAAACTGATGAAAGGCATAATGAGATTCTCAAAGTAAGGAGAAGGGTTGACTAAGTTTTGAAAAATTTGTATGTAAATGTCTGGGAAGCTTCAAATATGAAGAGTCGACCTTTATTTACTGTTAGAGATGTCTTTTGTGAATTACCTGTGTTGACCAATGAACTGCCAGCTTGAACTGTCTACACCTATGCACCTAGGAACTAATGGATGTGCATAGAGGGAAAAAAATTCAGTTTGGGGGGTTTTCAGACTTTTTACTAATTTTGGAGTATTTTTTGGTTTGTTTCAAATATTTGTTTTTTATGCTCATTAGAATAGTATCATTTATTTATTTATATCAAGATTTAGTTACTGGCTTTTTGAAGAAAATCATCCAAGGTACTGATGCTTATACAAGGGAGTACAGCAAGTTTAAACCAGACATAGGTAATAAACCAAAAATATTCAAATTACAGCACATATTCTGACAGTGATTTCCAAACCTATCTTGGGGGAACCCTAGCCTGTCAGGTTTTCAGGATATCCTCAATTAAAATTCATGAGATCGATTTGTTTGCCCTGCCTCCTTGGTATGCAATTTTTCACAGTCCGCATGTGTTTTGACAACTTTGAATAGTTTTCTGTCATCTGCAAATTTAATCACCTCACTCGTCGTTCCAATTTTCAGATAATTTATAAATGTGTTAAATAGCACCGGTCCCAGTACAGATCCCTATGGCACTCCACTATTCACTCTCAATTGAGAAAAATGGCCATTTAACCCTACCCTCTGTTTTCTGTCCAGTAATCTATTCCTAATCCACAGAAGGACATTGTCTTTTATCCCATGATTTTTTAATTTTTTCCAGAGTCTCTCATGAGGAATTTTGTCAAAAGATTTCTGCAAAATCTAGATCTACAGTGGGGTTCCTCCAAGACAGGTTTGGGAACCCTTGCATTATGGCACAGTACACTAGTCTAAAGTAAACAAAGAGGGGCATAATCGAATGGGGACGACCATCTCTAAGGGTGCCCATCTCTAAGGACGTTCCGGTGAAGGGGCAGGAAAACCCATATTATCAAAACAAGCTGGGCGTCCATCTTTTGTTTTGATAATACAGTCAGGGACACCCAAATCCCAACATTTAGGTCGACCTTGGAGATAGTCATCCTTAGAGATGCTCGTCCCCAGTTTTCGGCGAGACTGGAAACCGAGGACGCCCATCTCAGAAACGACCAAATCCAAGCCATTTGGTCGTGGGAGGAGCCAGCATTCATAGTGTACTGTTCCCCCTCACATGTCAGGACACCAACCAGGCAACATTGGGGGCACTGCACTGGACTTCACAAATTGCTCCCAAGTGCTTAGTTCCCTTACCTTGGGTGCTGAGCCCCCTAACCCCCCCTAAATCCACTCCCCACAACTGTACAACACTACCATAGCCCTAAGGGGTGAAGGGGGCACCTACATGTAGGTACAGTGGGTTTCTGGTGGGTTTTGAAGGGATCCCATTTACCAGCAGAAGCGTAACAGGTAGGGGGGATGGGCCTGGGTCCGCCTGCCTGAAGTGCACTGCACCCACTAAAACTGCTCCAGGGACCTGCATACTGCTGTGATGGAGCTGGGTATGACATTTGAGGCTGGCATAGAGGCTGGCAAAAACATTTAAAAAAATTTTTTTAGGGTGGGAGGGGGTTGGTGACCACTGGGGGAGTAAGGGGAGGTCATCCCTGATTCCCTCCGGTGGTCATCTGGTCAGTTCAGGCAACTTTTTGAGGCTCAGTTGTGAAAATAAATGGACCAAGTAAAGTCAGCCAAGTGCTCATCAGGGACATCCTTCTTTTTTCCATTATTGGCCAAGGACACCCATCTGTAAAGCACGCCCCAGTCTCGCCTTTGCTAAGCCTCCGTCACGTCCCCAGGAACTTTGGTTGTCCCCACGTCAGAAAGCAGTTGAGGACGGCCAAAATCAGCTTTCGATTATGCCGATTTGGGCAACCCTGAGAGAAGGACGCCCCTCTCCTGATTTGTGTCGAAAGATGGGCGTCCTTCTCTTTCAAAAATAAGCCTGAAAACCACCTCAAATACGCGAAAGCAAAAGACAAACTTTTTTCTGATATTCTTTAAAGTGAGAATGGTGCTCAGAATATAGTGTCTGTGATACCTTGTGACCATAAAATCATCTGGCAATCAGAAAGGCACCCTTTTATCAAGCTGCGCTAGTGGCTGTGAGTGCGGTAATGCTGACATAGCCCATTCAAGGTAAATGGGCTTTGTCGGCATTACCGCATGATAGTCACTAGCGTGGCTTTGTAAAAGGGGGAGTAAATTCAGTCATTGCATCAGATAGCCCTGCCTGGCAAAATACTCTTCTCCAAAAGACAAGGAAGGAAAAGAAAAAGACAGCATAATTCAATTGAAGAAATCACTATGTGGCAGTCTTTTCAGGATAACATTCACTTCAGGCAGGAAGCGTGCAGTAACGTGCCAGGACAGTTTATGCAAATATTCATAAATCAACAGAATTCTTCTAAAGCTTCATCTCCAAAACAATTTCCACAGAAATCCACAAAAGTTAATAGAAACTGTAAATCCAACAGTATGCTATTGCATGCTACTGTAACAGTTAGAGAAGTGGTCAAGAGGTAAAAGCTGCATCAAAAAGCTAAATTTTAGTCTAGATTTGAATATGGCTAGGGAGGGAGCATGATGCACTGACTTAGGAAGTCTCTTCCAGGCAGACAGCACAGCAAGACTGGAGTCATCAGTTAGCAATGGAAGAGTAGGCCACAGATTAAAGAAATTTACCAGGTAGATGGAGTTCACCAGGAAGAGTGTAGAAAGTGCAGAGTGAATGCATTTGAAGAACAATAAAAGTAGATAGGAAGTGTGTGTAATGACTTGTGGAGAAAGGTTACATGGTTGCAGGAACTTTGAAGGAAAATAACTCATGCAGCTGCATTTTGAATAGACTGCAGTGGAAAAAAGATGGTTTTGTAGAAGATCCAGGAGAAATAGTTTGCAGAAGCATAAGAAAAAAAATGATGAGAGAGTAGGTGAACATTTTGGTAGAACACTCAGAAGGAAAGGGATTGATTTTTAACACAGAAATGACATGCCATAGCAGAAGTTTGGATATGTATAGAGCAGAAACATCTAAGATGAGCCCAAGGGTATAAACCAAGTGAACTGGAATGATAAGAGTGCCAAACACAGACCTAGAAAAAAGGAAAATGGAGAAGTGGATGGGGGGGAGGGGAGGGAGATAAGGCGTTCTGTCTTGGCTGTGCTTTTTAAGGCGAGAGTGGAATATCCAGGCAGAGAAGTCAGAGGAGTTTGCCGAGTTTTGGGAATAGATTCTTGGGGAAATGTCTGCTGTAGAAAGATAGATCTGGGAGTAATTAGCATAAAAACAGTACTGGAGACCATGAGAAGGTAGAGAAGCAAAGGAACAAGTGTAGAAAGAAATGAGATGAGGGCCTAGAATCAAGCCTTGAGGTACACTGACCAGTAGTGGAACACCAGTGGAGGAAGAACCATCAGAAGATATTCCAGTTATTTGTATTATACAGGGTAAACCTAAATATAGTTTATGAATCTCAGGGCATTCAAAATGGCGGTTGTGGTTTGAGAGGTTGAGGCACATCTCTTACCTGCTCTGATTCACAATTGATAATGGGGAAGCATATGGGTGTCCAGAAGCAGAAACCTTCTAAGTCTTTTGCTCTGCCTGTTGCTGGCTCAATTGATTCCTTTGTGAGATGACCAGAAACTCAAAATTTCAATCTGGAGCATTCCTCATTGGAACATTCCTTGTTGGAACTGTCTGCCATTGGTGGTGGAAGTGAGTGTTCCTTAGGGCCAGAGGTCACCTTAAACCCAGAAGAGAGAACCCTGCCATTGCAGCCGGTAGTGACAAGTTCTCTGACCCCATTGAAGCGACATCTTTGCTTGGAGGGGATGTGAAGGATCGTCAGAGTTGGGTGGAGTTCTTTGCAAGGGAGTGTCTGGTTGAGAGCATAGAGGGATAGCCCAAGAACCTGGCTGGTTTGTTCTAATCTCAAGATGGAAGATCTGGGGTGCACATGCCTATTGCTGCTGAAGGTGAATTAAATTTAACATCTAGCAGGTTGGAAAGCATTCCAAAAAAATTAGCGTTCCACAAAAATTACCTGAGACTCTTACTAAGAAAGCAATAGACATGTCTGTAGATTCAATTTGCATACCAATATCTGATTTGGCAAAAACAGTTATTCCAGTTATCAATTCTATGGCACTGCAGATAAAAATATTGGAATCTAAGATTAGTCAGCATGACGATCAGATGTCAAAATGTAATTCTTTACTGGAAAAAGATGAAAAAGAATTGAACTAGAGGACATGAATTGAGGTTGAAGGGAAGAAGACTCAGGAGTAATGATGGGAAGTATTATTTCATGGAAAGGGTGGCAGATACATGGAATGCCCTCCCATGGGAGGTGGTGGAGATGAAAATGGTAATGGAATTCAAACATGCGTGGGATAAACACAAAGGAATCTTGTTTAGAAGGAACGGATCCATGGAATCTTAGCAGTGATTGAGTGGCAACACCGGTAATTGGAAAGCAAAACCAGTGATGGGAAGGCTTCTATGGTCTACACCTTGATCATAACTGAATAGATATGGGTGGGCTGGAGTGTAAATTTTAAGGGGCTTCGATGTTAGCTTCAGAACTTTTAGAACAAGAACAGTGCTGGGTAGACTTCTATGGTCTGTGCCCTGAGAATGGCAAGGCGACTGGATGGACCATTCAGGTCTTTATCTGCCATTATTTACTATGTTACTATGATGCTGTGCAACAAGTTAAATCACAAATTCAACTAGTCCAGAAGACATGTATAATTGATTTAACTGCAGTTTGTGTTAAATTGTAATCCCTAGAGAACTTTTAGAAGTTCTACCTTGAGATTTCTGAACTTTTCACGTTTGGAAAAGTTGTCTGCTATAGAAATGTCTAAGATATTTTTTTTGAAGTTTTATATTTAACTTCAGAACAACACCATCAATTAATGTATATTATTTAACAGAGAAAAAAACATGAAAGACAAGTAACTTTGGGTGATTTAACCTTAGATTCAATGGATGTAAGAGAAGCTATGGATATTTCTGGAAATTCCTCTGGAACATTGGTAGTGACTCCTGTTAACTATTCTGATAGGGATTTTTTTCCTTAAAACATATTTTAGATTAAGAGAGAAATTATGTTTTGGAAGGAAGAATTTGGTGTTCCAGGATGTATCTTGCAGAGCCGTAGCGAGGGGAGCTGACACCCGGGGTGGGTCGCCGCTGCGCACCCCCCCTCCCGGGTGCAGCACGGCGCACCCTCCTCCCACTGGAGCGCACCCCCCCGGAGCGCATACCCCCCCGGAGCGCATACCTGCGGTGAGGGACAGGCGGGAGGGCCGATCCGCCCCGACTGCACGTTGCTGGGGTGTGTCAGCTCCGCGCAGGTTCAGTGCTCTCTCTGTCCCGGAACAGGAAGTAACCTGTTCCGGGGCAGAGAGGGCAGTGCACCAGCGCGGAGCCGACACCCCTCAGCGGCGGGCACCCGGGGCGGACCGCCCCCCGCCCCCTTCCTACGCCACTGGTATCTCGGGAAACTCAGAATATGTCGGAAACTGTTTTTGTTAATGAGACCGGGAGTGCTTGGTTTAGGAGCCTCCTTTCAACTAAAGTTTCCTTGTAAATGTATTATAGTATATCAGTCATATAAATATGTCTTTTGGGAACCTGCACATTTGACTTCATTTTTGTCAGCAAAGGGTTTGCCTGTAATACGCTCCCTACCTGAATCAGTTAAGGAGGATTTTATTCCTATGGGCCCTGCTGCAGATAACTCAAGCTAAGCTTTAGTAAAAGACCCTCTGGGTTCTTTAACCTCCTCATGACTTAATGCTTTTGTGTACAATAATTATTCCTATTGTTATTCTCCAATACAGGTATTGGATCCCTATAGTTGTGGACTAGAATTGAGAATGGATAGAATTTAATTACTTTGGGGTCCTTTTGCTAAGGTGCGCCAGTAGATTTAGCGCACACTAACAATTAGAATGCGCTAAATGATAAGATACCCATAGGAATATAATGGGCTTCTTATCATTTAGTGCGTGTTAATCATTATTGCACAATAAGTTCATTAACATCCCTTAGTGAACGGACACCATAATGGGCTTCAAATCATTTAGCGCACACTAAATCCATTAGTAAAAGGACCTCTGTATGTCAAAGTTTTTCTTGTTTTTGTTCTCCACATCCTTCTTTACTGTTCACAGTATGAATGCGTGATTGTTTTTTCAAACTTATAAATAAAAAATTAAAAACATAGATATGACTGTCTTTGGACCCAGAATAGATGTTTGAGTCATAGAACTGAGGCAGTAAATAGATCAAAGAAAAAAAAACCAGGTATCCCCTTGTTGCATGAAATGTACATTTAAATTCAAGTTCAGCTAAGATACTTTACTTCCTATTAATTTAACGCTAGGTCAATATGTAATAGGGCATTTCGTTTAAGGGAATTGATATGAGACTTACAACTGGGAAGGGTTCAATTTTTATGATCTGTTCAAAGAACATTTTAAACCTGGAGGTAATGGTGTGTGTGGTTCAAGATGTTCCACAGATTGATTCCTTAGAATTAATATTGCTTTATAGGCCTCAAGGTAATTGGACAGAAGAGAACTCAGAACTTTATAATATTATTACTCTATATCCTCTCTTATTCTCAAACTTTGGGCTCCTTTCACAAAGCTGTGGTAGTGATTTCTGTGCCGCAAATGCAACAAATCCCATAGGAATTGAATGGGCTTTGTCGTATTTGCCACGCCAGGAATCACTACTGGGGCTTAGGAAAAGGAGCCCTTTATTATTTAAGAAGATTTAAAGAGGACACTTTAGATCTGAATGCATCAAATTTTCTTGAGTTTAAAAAAAAATCTGATTGCAAGTAACATCTTATGAAGCTCAAATTACTAAAGAGAAGGGTCATGCTTTAGATTTTATTGCTCATTTTCAGTGTTCATCAAAATCTGAATTAATGAAATAATCACCAGTACATTTGCCTGACCAATTCATATTGGATTTTATTTTATATTTGTCCATAGTAACATAACATAGTAACATAGTAGATGACGGCAGAAAAAGACCTGCATGGTCCATCCAGTCTGCCCATGACAAACTCATATATGTATACCTTACCTTGAATTTGTACCTGTCCTTTTCAGGGCACAGACCATATAAGTCTGCCCAGCAGTATTTCCCGCCTCCCAACCACCAGTCCCGCCTCCCATCACCGGCTCTGGTACAGACCGTATAAGTCTGCCCTCTCCTATCCTCACCTCCCAACCACCACCCCCTCTTCCCCCCAACTGCTCCGCCACCCAATTTCAGCTAAGCTTCTGAGGATCCATTTCTTCTGCACAGGATTCCTCTATGCATATCCCACGCATGTTTGAACTCCGTTACCGTTTTCATCTCCACCACCCCCCGCGGGATGGCATTCCAAGCGTCCACCACCCTCTCTGTGAAGAAATACTTCCTGACGGCAGATAAAGACCTGAACGATCCATCCAGTTTGACCAACAGTCACACTTATTATCAAGTCATGATTAAACCAGCAGTGAATGTGATATAAAATACTTGATCATTGTCTTTCTTTGGCATTTCTGGGATACAGTCCATTGAAATCTGCCTGGCCTTGTCCTTAGTTTCCAAGTGCTGAAGTTGACATTGAAGCCCACTCCAGCCTATCCAAATCTGTCTTGTCAGTTGTGGGACACAGATCGTAAAAGTCTGCCCAGCACTGTCCTCATGCCCCAAATTACTGGAGATTCCGTCAAAGACCTCACCATTCCATCCTAAATCATACTGCCATACGCGGGACTCAGATTGTACAAGCCTGCCCAGCAGCAGCAGCAGCCTTGCTTCTTTACAGCCAGAGTTGCTATCTAAAGCAACACTCGACATGCAAACACATATACAACCATTTAAGGTTTTTTTTAATACACCTTTCATTTTCTAATTAGAGATCTCTGTCCAATATGAATAAATATGCAATAAGATCATATATAACTAGGAGCAAAATTAATTCTAGATTTTTTTGATCACAAGTAATTCCTTTTATATCGATGATGGAGCTAAACAATTTCTCTATATTGCAGAACTGGATCAATCTATTATAGTAGTTTAAAATAATTCTTATCACCTGATTGCAAAGTAGAAATCACTCTGTTTCTTGGTTGACTCATTCTTTGCAAATGTTAAAACGGAATTGGCATCTTGCTGAATGAACATGGCAAAGTTTATGCAGGATTTTGAAAACAAATGGATCCAACATAATACTTTTGAGATGTCTATAAAGATTTGAGTCTGCTATATTGATGACATCTTTATGCTATGGACGGAAACAGAGGAAAATCTACTGTTGTTTCACTCTTGGCTAAATACCTGCCATCCTAAGATACAATTTACTTTGAATTACCACACTGCCCAGGTTTCCTTTTTGGATATCTTGGTTTGCAAACAGGAAGAAAGGTTTGTTACCACCGTTTGCAAAAAAGATACTGATCAAAATTCTTTCCTACATTTTTCTAGTGACCATCCGCCTATTTTGAAAAAAAGCCTTCCTTTTCCCAATTTCTGAGATTTTGGAGGATCTGTACTGAGACAATAGATTTTAAGAATCAATCAAAAATTTTAACATGCTGTTTTAGACATAGTGGTACCCCAAACAAGTGATACAAAAAGCGTATACACGTGCGAGATTCCTAAATCGGGATTTGCTTTTTGAGAAGAATTGCAAACAACTCTGAGAAATGTGTTTTGGAATATACACTTGATATTGATAAAATTTTAAAGAGTCTTAAGAAACATTGGAATATTCTCTCTAGCATTCCCGCTTTTGCTGATATGCGACTTCGGTTTGCTTTTAGCAGAAATTCCAATTTGAAACAACTGATCAGCCTGTCAGATATCTTGAGAATAAAGAAAGACGTTTTTAAAGGGCAACATTTAACATGCTTACAATGTCAGATTTGCTCTGTCACCCTTGAACTAAATACCAACTTTATACATCCTTTTACCCGAAAAAAGTATTTTTTGAAATACAATACTACTTGTCTCTCAGACTATACAGTATATGTAATCTATCTGATCATTTGCCCAGTTTGAAGGTCTACTTGGGCGAACCATTGCAAGCATACATAATAGAGCACAAAAGCTGTCTCAAAAGACAAAGGAGGTAAGCTCCTAGAGTAGAAGAACACTGTTTAGAATTCGGACATATTTTTTCATCATTGCTGGTTTGTGTTATTGGCCATATGCCTGAAGGATCCTATAATCATTTAAAATTGTTTTTACAAATGGAGCAATAGTGGATCTTTACTTTAAAAACTGAAGAACCGGATGGGTTGAATCTCAAGATGGACTGGAAAAACTTTTTTTGAGGAAGTTTGGTATTTCCTATGCTTTAATGTGGAACTTTGCAATTCTTTTTGAGAAAGTTTGTTCCTTCCCGTGTAAGATTGGAAGTGACGTCCTGAATAATGCCTTGAATTAGGTCTTTAAGGAAATGATTCTGCGGCCATGTTCTTAGGATCCCTGCGACATGAAGACAGTTTGTGCGCTATGAACTGGCAAGTATTTTTGTATTCTTAACTATATTGTTTTTAAGCGCTGAGTTCTGGATCTTTTTAGTTTTCACATATATTTTTTAAAAGGACTTTTTTCTGCTCACCCTAGGTTGTTATATTGACACTTCCTTTTTTTCTTTTTTTAGATTGGTTGTTCACGCCTTGAGACAGCTCATTATAGTGAAACTCTGGCCACAGTTGGTGTAATTCACTCATAGACACACTTTTGAATCTTCACTAATGTTAAGAAGCTAGGGGGCCTATACGTGCCGAACACGTGCGAATTTGGAACTACCGCCCAGCTACCACGTGGCCCGGGCAGTAATTTCATTTTTTACGTGCGTCCACTATGCGCACCGGAAAATTTTCAGCAGGCAATGCTAACCGGGTGGTATTTGGCAGTGTACGCATGCTGATGATTACTGCCTGCTTAACGCGTGAGACTTTACCGATAAATCAATGGGCGGTGGTAAGGTCACAGGCCCAAAATGGAGGTGCGCCAATTTTTATTTTGCCACGTGTCCATTTTCGGCCAAAAAAGGCCTTTTTTGCAGGTGCACTGAAAAATGGATCTGTGTGCGTCCAATACACGTGTCTACACCAGTGCAGGCCATTTTTCAGCACACCTTAGTAAAAGGATCCCTAAGTGTTTGTTTTTGGCTGGATCAATTGAAATTGATTACTCTGTGGAGTTTAAACAATGTTTTGTGTGAAAGGGTTTTTTATGCCGATGAAGAGAACTGACCTTGTTAAGTCCTTTTTACCCAGTAAGTGTTTCTGTTGGGTTGAGGCGTGGGTGCTGAGGCTTTTTCCCTTTCATACTTTTTTCTACTCCACAGAGGGATATCTAATATAATAATTTGCTCCTCCAACATTCCAATGTGTCTCACTGGGATCGTAACCACCTGCTGACATCACTCCTCCAACGTTCTCCTCCAATGTTCCAATGTGTGTCACTGGGATTGTAACCACCTGCTGACATCACTCCTCCAGCGTTCTCCTCCAACGTTCCAATGTGTGTCACTGTGATTGTAACCACCTGCTGACGTCACTCCTCCAATGTTCTCCGTCCCCCTTCCCTCCCAGTTCCATGGGACCCATGGGAGGGACGGAGGGATAAATCCTTCTTATCTGTTCCCTTCTCCACTACTGCCAACTCCAGACTTCGCGCCTTCTGTCTCACTGCACCCTACGCCTGGAATAAACTTCCTGAGCCCCTACGTCTTGCCTCATCCTTGGCCACCTTTAAATCTAGACTGAAAGCCCACCTCTTTAACATTGCTTTTGACTCGTAACCACTTGTAACCACTCGCCTCCACCTACCCTCCTCTCTTCCTTCCCATTCACATTAATTGATTTGATTTGCTTACTTTATTTATTTTTTGTCTATTAGATTGTATGCTCTTTGAGCAGGGACTGTCTTTCTTCTATGTTTGTGCAGCGCTGCGTATGCCTTGTAGCACTATAGAAATGCTAAATAGTAGTAGTAGTAGTAGTAGTAGGGACAGAGGGAGGGGGGACCATGGAAATGGGAGGGAGAGAGGGGGACACTGGAACTCAGAGGGGGGAGGGAGGGAAGGGGGCCTGGAACTTGGAGGGACGTGGAGGGGCAGGGGAGAGATGCTGCACATGGATGGATGGATGGAGGGGGCAGGGCACAGAGGACATTGCCTGCATATGGATGAATGCAGGGGAGAGAGCATAATGCAGGGGAGGGAGGGGGACCCTGAAACTCAGAGGGAGGCAGGGAGAGGATGACCCTGGAACTCGGAGGGAGGGAGGGGGACAACAACCCTGGAACTCGGAGGGAGGGAGGGGGACACGACCCTGGAACTCGGAGGGAGGGAGGGGGGGACGACACTAGAACTCAAAGGGTGGGAGGGAGGGGGGACCCTGGAACTGGGAGGGAGGGGGGCCCTGGCACACACTCTCATGCTCACACACACACTCTCTCACAGACACACTCATACCCAGTCTCACTCTCTCTCTGTCACACACACACACACTCGCACATTCACTTTCTCTCTCTCACACAGTCACTCTCACACACACTCTCTCAAACATACACACTCCGAGGAAAACCTTGCTAGCGCCCGTTTCATTTGTGTCAGTAACGGGCCTTTTTTACTAGTAGTATATAAACAGTACTCTGTATATTTATGAGAGAAGGTATTATGTGTGAAAGTTCAAACAATCCTCAGAGTATTTCTTAATTTCTTATATAAAAATATGTTTGGTTGGTGTGTCCCCCAAATAGAGTATCTCCATGAAAACAATTTGGGCAAAAGCAACAACAAGGAATAATAGGAAAAGTAAATAAAAAGAAAGTCATTATCCCAGTCCTGAGTAGATTCATGTCTTATACTCCTCTCTGATCCTCTTCTGCGGTCCTGATAGGACTCAGAAGTCAGAAATAAGAGAACAAGATCCTCATGGATAAATTCTGGCACAAAAGAGAGATCAAATGAAAGAACAAAAGAGTCCAAGGGGTTTAGATATGTGCCCTCAATTTATTCATAAAATCACAACAAATAACAGTCCAAGCTTCAGAGGATCAGTAAAAACAGTAGGAGGAATAAGACTCGACAAGGCCGTGATTATATTTTTATTAATTTATTTCTTTATTGATTCTATTATAAAATAGGCCCATAGCCTTGGGCTGAGTAGCAGCCATGGAAAAAGATGGTTAGTGTTAGTAGGGGTGTGGGGGATATGGAAGAGGAGATGGATGGTGGTAGGAGAAATGTGATCAGAGAGGAATTGGAGGAGAACTTGTTGGTAGGCAAAAAATGGAATCAGCGGGAGCAGTGAGTGGGAGGGGATTGGTTCTGGGCGGGAGGGAGGGGTTAGTGGGGATTAGAAAAAAGTAGCTTGGTGGAAAAATGGGATTGTTGCATGGGCGGATTAGGCAGGGAAGGATGAGGGAGAATTGGTTCGGGAAGGAAGTCTTCCCTCCCATCCCACCTGGGTTGGTCAATATTGGGGTAGTGTTTCGGTAGGTGTGGTGGGTTTAGGATGTGATATAGGGGGAGTTTCTTGTTGTCGCAGCAGTGGGGTAAGGGACGGTTCACCAGGTGGCCAAGGTGGAGCTCTGGGGGTACTGAAAGCGAAAGTTATAAGAATTAGCATGTAAGATTGGGAAGGAGAAAAGGTTCAAGTGTGATACTGCCTTGAGCTGAGGCGGGACTTGGTGACACCGCAAGTCTTGCTTAAATATCTATTAGTTATGAACTATTTATTAGTGGGATAAGGCTAGGTGGATACCGACTAGTCTTAAAAGATGGGGCCGGGAGGTTATGGCTGCTCTGGTGGGCTGGGAAGAATAAAGTTGAATTGTTGTTAAATTACTGCAGTATTGTATTGTTATATGAAGAAGTTTAATAAAGCTGCAGCCGGAATGCTCCACATTTGAATTGCCTTGTAATGAATATTTTCCTTGATGAAGTGTGTATTGGTCACCTGAGTGGTGCAGGTGGATGCTGTGTGAGTGCCAAGGTTATGAATTTATTTCTTTTGAATTGTCCTTTATTCCATCAGTTGTGTTATGTGATTAATTATCCATTATACAATGCTTATATTATTATTTTGTCTTGAAAACTCACCTGTTAGAATAACTTTGGATTATTCTAAGTAGTCTAATATAAATGCTCTCAGCCCAGTTCTCAGGACACGCAATCACTTGATGTCAGAATAACCACAATGAAAAGCCATGAGATAAACCTACATGCCCTGTCTCTTGTATGAAAATCTATCTCATGCCTTTCATTGTAGATATCATGAAAACCCTACTGATTGGGTATGTTCCAAAGACTGGGATGAGGACCACTGGTCTAAGAAAAGGTTTTACTAATTGTAAAATGTTTGTGCATGGTTTAAGGTACACACATTTTTCTATCTGTATTATATTAGTTCTGTTTTCTCTGTGTTGAAATTAGTGCTAATTTATGACATCACCAGTGTTGAAATATAGGAAGGATAACACGTAGGTACATACAGTAGGGGAAAATAGTGAATATTCGTGTTTCTTTGCATAAAAGAAACACCATGACTCTCTTACTCAACACCCTCACTTATCACCCCTACCACTGCAATTTCCCCACCCTTAGCTCTCTGTTCGTCTGTCCAATTTAGATTGTAAGCTCTGTTGAGCAGGGACTGTCTTTTCATGTTAATTTGTACAGTGCTGCGTAAGTCTAGTAGCGCTATAGAAATGTTTAATAGTAGTAGTAGTAGTAGTAAAAGGGAGAATCACTGTGAAAATGATTTTTTTAAATGCTGCCTATGCCATTGTTGGATGTAAATGCTAATAATAGGCTCTTGGGTTTGTCATTTTTCTAATTTGCATTTTATGCTGGGAGAAGATTGTATTTTTTTCTTGATCCATCTGAATCACATGGGTGGAGCAACTTTTCTCTACACAGAAAAAAAGGATCTGGTTGGTATAATGTACTATGATGTGCTGGTGAGGAAGGTGGGGGGAGGGGAGGCCTAAGGCTTTTTCATTAATTGAAATTAAACCTGGAACATTAAATAGAAGTTTTCAAGAGTTCTTCCTGTCAGTCATCACGTCTTGGTATTGGATATGCGACAAAAAAAAAAGGTAGTGGATATGAAAATAATTTCAAAGCAAGAAAGACAAAAGAGTAGAGGAGGCTTGCACATGGGTCAAAACCCTCCCAATATGGGTAATCACTCCATGTTACTACCATGAGAATACTATTAGGGGATCAGAGCTGCGATTTTGAACCTGGGCAGTCATGGAGCAGGAACAGAGAGGGGCAACTCCTTACCCATCCACTAAATGACCAGGATCCCACTAGGTAAGTCATCGGGGGAGGGATCAGTGGGTCAGGTATTTTGGAGGGATTGGATCAGTGATGGGTTTTGCCCCGGTGGAGGGGATTTGCTCTAAAGAAGGTGTCTGGATAGGGGCCTTATAATGGGGGGGGGGGCTGACATTGGGACATTTGATTGTGGGGGTTCAGCAGAGGAGGGGAGGTTCTTGATGGGGGAATCAGGGGAGGGGGGAATTGACAGTGGGAGGACTTGAGTTTCTTGTATTTTTTAGGTTAAATGTGGGCCCCATTTCACACACTTCAGGTACAGAGCAGGTGCATCTGAATGATCTGCCAAAGCATGTGATGCACTTCTCTGCACCGTCAGCCATGTGTGGTAAATGTTGGCTAGGTGCTGACCACATCCTGAACATTTATCACAGAGGCTTTCCATTTACCTAACTTTAAGTTTTGCACTGAAGTTTAGTAATCAAGTCTCTAAGAGTTTTCTTCTGCATGGGATACTTACAGTTAACAGTAATGACATATTTTGTTGCATACTTGTTTCAGTAAGGATATAGCATGTGTAGTATTAATTTGCAATATGTTTATTTTAACCCCAAGGATGGCCTATTTTTGTTTAAATCTAGTTTTGTCATGCCCCTTAGAACTATAGTGCTGTAAATCTTTTCTTGACACCAGCTGGAGAGTTTTTCATATTTTATATACCCCTGCAGTAACAGTCTTCAACCACAAAACATGTACCGGGTTCCTCCTAGAACTCTGTAATTTTGAGTTCTAGGTCTGACCACTAGGTGTTGTCATTGCACAATAACTGGAGCTCCTTCCAATTAGGGCTGCGAATGCTGCTGTCTCCCAGCTAGCCTGGGGAATGAAAAAACCTGACCCAGATATATCACCAAGAGCTTTTTTTTAGACTGGTATCCCCAATAGGCAAGTAAATAAATGGTCACTGGGCTGGAAGAATAGTCTTTCAGTCTGAAATAGGTTGGTTTGAAATTTGTATACTTCTTTCTTGTTGTAGCTTTTGCAATTCATGCTATGGTACTGAAGCACCCATTCATTTTACTTTAGAAAAATGGATTTAAGAAAGAAAATCTTGTCTACTAAACATTTTACAAAATATCTTCTTCACAAATGTTTCATGTAGAAAATGTGTGGGTGTGATATGCATGCACTGCACGCTGCATGCATTAAAAGGATGCAAGATACTGTACATGTGACACGCACAAGGCATGCGTGTTTTTCTGCATGAATTGGAATGCAACTGGAACACTGATGACCTAGACTAACTTGGATTGAAGAAAATCAAACTTCGTATTGCTGAGCATCCCTGGCAGTACCACATGGTAGAGCGCTTGTGCCTTTAATAAAGTCAGATTTCCCAGAATGAGAAAAAAAGGGTTTACTGAAGAGAGTTCTTGGAATAGCTTTTATAAAGCACAATGACTATTATCCAATTCCAAGGTAGTTTATAAAGAGATTATTCATAAAATTGCTATATAACCAAAACTTGAATTTTCAGTATTACTGAGATCTGGAGGATCATACTAAGGCCAACAACAAGCTAGTCAAGCTTTTCAAGTAGAGAATGACCTTGGCAAATAGATCAAAGAGAAGTTGCTAGTAATTATCACCATTCCACGTGGTATTAATCATGCTGATCATTTTGGTGTCTCATTGGAATATTCCCTAAAGGAAGGTTTGTGGCAGACAATGAGAATGATGAAAGGCAATAAAAAAATGTAATGTTGAGAATACTGTCTATGTAAAATGTACTTTTTATAAGAATTATACATAGGGTCGGCTCAACCATTATATGAGTACATATTGGGCTTGCAGTTTGCATAATTTGTCTTGTTTTATCGCTGTTCATATGTTAGCTACCTTCCCAATGCATCTTACTTATTATATTGTATTTTTATGGTTCCTTCTTGTACACTGACCTTTTCTTAGTTGGATTTTTAATTCTAAACTATGTAGATAATTTTTGATTAGCACTATATCAAATAAAAATGAAACGTGAAATGTAACAACATAAAAATATTGCATCCCAAAAACCTTCAGCCCAATTTTCAAAACCATCTGTTATCTGAATGATTGGGGAAGGGGGGGGGGAGAAGAGAATGGCACTTGATATACCACCTATCTGTGGGTACAATCACCTATCTGTGGGTACTTATTTTGTACATGGGGTAATAGAGGGTTGAGTGACTTGCCCAGAGCCACAAGGAGCTGCACTGGGAATTGAATCCAGTTTTCAAAGGATCAAAGTCTGTTGTACTAACCACTAGGCTACTCCTACACTGATTGGGGCCATCTGCTGATTTTTAGCTGCAGTATCTGAATACTGCCACTGAAAATTACTAGAGACTACTCCAGTGCTATCCAGATAGCACTGGATATGGTGATGGTGGTGGGAGGGAGGGGTGAGTGTACACAGTGTGAAATAATCTGGTCAGAAAAATTGCTTTCCTATGTTGCCTGGATACTTATCTGACTACAGTGATGAATATTGTTTTCCAGATAGCTCTGGTGACCGGTGGTCTATTCAGGCATTCAGTGCCACTATCTGGATGCAGGCCAGCATTGATATTCAGAAATATTGTTAAATGCAGTAGCTGGTTCTAAATGAAACACTAACTGTGGAGTTAAATTATTGACCTGCCTCAAAAAAATTCCAGTCAATATTCAGACTGTGGCGGTTAGTATTTTTGATAGTGCTGACCACTGTGGGGAGAATTATGCCTGGATATTCAGTATGGCCATAGGGGCCAACTTTTCAAAACTTTTCAATGATTGGTTGTGCTGAAATTTTTTTTTACACAGGTGGTGCATTCCCCCGTCCCTCCCCTCCCCTCCCCCTCCCTCCCCTCCCCTCCCCCTCCTTCTCCTCCCCTTCCCCTCCCTCTCCCCTCCTCCTCCCCTCCCCTTCCTCCTCCCTCCGAGTTCCAGTCCCTCCCTCCCTCCCTCCCAGTTCCAGGCCCCCTCCCTCCCTTCCTCCCTGTTCCAGGCCTCCATCCCTCCCCCCTCCCTTCGAGTTCCAGGCCCCCTCCCTCCGAGTCCCAGGCCCGCCCGTCCCTCTGAGTTCCAGGGTCCCTCCGAGTTCCAGGGCCCCCTCCCTCCCTCCCTCCCTCTCTCCCTTCGAGTTCCAGGCTCCCTCCCTCCAAATTTTAAAAGTCATCTTACCTCGTCAGGGTTACGGCAGCAGCAACAGTAAAAAGCGTGCAGGTTCGGCGCTTCAGCCTTCCCTTCTCTCAGCTCTGGTCCCACCCTCATTTCCTGTTTCCGTAAGGGTGGGACCAGAGCTGAGGGAAGGGAAGGGAAGGCTGAAGCGCTGAGCCTGCACGCTCTTCACTGCTGCTGCTGCCGTAACCCCGACAAGGTAAGATGACTTTTAAAATTCAGAGGGAGGGGACCTGGAACTCGAAGGGAGGGAGGGAAGGACTTTTAAAATTCTGGGCTGGTGAAGGGAACTTCCAGTGGGTGCAATGTTGGTGGTGCTCGAGCACCCACAACACCCACGGAGTCAGCACCTATGGGTATGGCATTGCAAATTCAGGTTTTTGGTGGCATCCAGAAGTTATCTGGGTATGGGTAATGTTCAGAGCTGTACCTGGACAGCTAACCAGGCATATTTAGGATTATATTATTTGCAATCCAAGATTCCTGATTAACTATCTGGGACTTGGTATTGAATATCTGTTGTGTCTGGATAACTTCTAGGTTTGCCCTGGCTCCACCATCAGACCACCCTGGCACAAACTAAATAGTAGTTGTCAATGCTAATGTTTATCCAGGGCTTGAGTTATAGCAGATAGTATGGTTGCATAGAGTGCATGGGAGGCAGGGGCACCAAAACTGTGTCTTGTGCATTAGTTGCTCTTGCGTGGCTGTGACTCAATGGGAGGGATGGGAGTGCTTGAGGGCATGCTGCACAGGTCATGTTTCCAACTCAAGATGCTCCTGTCTGGTTAGTAGCCACTGAATATCAGGGGTTGGGCCAGCCAAAGTGATTTAATAGGCAGAAGCTTAATTTGGAATGAGTAAGCATGCATTCCATGGATTATTTTTAAGGTCTAAACAAACGTGGATAAAGGTGAGCCAGGTCACATAATGTATATGGATTTTCAGAAGGCATTGGACAAAATCTTTCATGAGACACCCATCAGGAAATTAAAAAGTCATGGGATAGGAGGCAATGTCTTACTGTGGATTGGAAATTGGCTTAAGATAGGAAACATGGAGGGGCATTCTTGAAAGAAACGTCTAAATCAGAATTTGGATGTTTTACAAAGATATCCAAATTCTAAACAGGAAAGAAGGTCATTTTCGAAAAAGATGGATGTCTATCTTTTGTGTTCAAAATGCTATGGACGTCTTGTGATTTGGACATTTTGTGATTTGGGCGTCCTTGTTTTTGTCCATTTTCAAACAAAAGATGTCCAAAGGCAAGGCTTTCAAAAGAAGGGAGGAGTGGCTTAATGGTCAGTGCAGTTGGCTTTGATCCTGGCAATATGGGTTTGATTCCCACTGCTGCTCCTTGAAACTTTGGGCAACTCAAATGCACAAGGGGCACTTTTGGATATGACATCTAAGTCTGAATTTGGATGTTTTTTGTAAAACGTCCAAAATCAGAACAGGAAAGATAATTTTCTACAATAAAAAGTCTATCTTTTCCTTTTGAAAATGCTGTTTGGAAAAATGTTTTGTGATTTGGGGGAGTAAGGGAAGGTGATCCCTCAGTCCATTCATTGGTCATCTGGTCATTTGGGGCATTTTTGTGTGTAGTAGAGGAGTAGCCTAGTGGTCTGTGCCACTAGGTCTGTGCCTGGGGAAGTGGGTTCAATTCCCACTGCAGCTGTTTGCTATGAAAACAGGTCTAGCTCAAAACATCTAAGCTTTAGTCTTGAACATTTTTGTTTTGTTCCATTATGGCTGAAAGACGTCCAAGTCTTATGAACACCCAAGTCCCACCTTGAACATGTCCCTGGCACGCCCCCTTGGGATTTGGACGTCTTTCTGACGGACTTCAGAGAAAGATGTCCAAAAAGAGGTTTCGATAATACTGATTTGGACATTGCTTTGAGATAAACGCACAAATGCTGACTTATGTCACTTTTTGGGCGTCTATCTCTTTTGAAAATGAGCCCAAAAGAATAGTACTAAATGGTCAGATTTCCTTATAGAGAGAGAGATCACTAGTGCAGACATGCCAAGTCATATGCATTCAGTGTGTGACACACACATTCGGACCCCTTCTGCAGCTCACATGCTTATGGGGCCCGACCTCATGCATTGGCTCCAGGCTGCCCCCATGGGTCTGGCAATTGTCTCCCTCTCCCCTCTCCCTCCACCACTGGTCTGGTATCTGTTCTCCTCTGTCCTCAAAAACCAGAGAGTTGCAGGAAGTGCTAAAGGCGTGTTGCTGCTTATGGCTGCCAGTCCTTCTCTCTGATTGGTCCTGCACACAGGAAGTTGCATCAGAAAAGGTGGGACCTAGCAGAGAGAAGGATTGGCAGCCAGAAGCAGCAGCACGTCTTTAGAACTGCCCTCAACTTGCTGGCTTTTAAGGATGGGGAGAGGAGGGGAAGGTGCCGGATCAGTGGTGGGGGGAGGGGAGAATAAGAAAGCTGCTGGTCCTGCAGGATGGGTGGTGGGGTGGGGGAGAGAAGATACCAGACCCATTGTTGGGCGGGAAGCCAGATCCATGTGGTGGGATGAAGGAGAGAGACATACTAGATCCATGGGAGGGGATGAGGGGAAACAGATGCTGGACCACTGGTGGGGGAAATTAGAAGAGAGAGAGAGACTGGACCAACAGAGGGAGGGAGAGGGATAGAAAGATACTGGATTGCAAAGATGGGCAGGGAAGAGAGAGGGAGCGATGTTGGCGGCCATGGGGTGGGGTTGCCATAGGACGGAAAGAAGGAGGAGGTATTCTGTGCAAGGGACAGGACAGGGACACAGAGGTGCAATGCTGGACACGGGGAGGGGAGGAAGGGTAACAGGGATACTGAGAAGGCAGATGAGGAACATGGCAGGAGGATAGAAATAGGGAGATACACAAGGGTTGTTGGATAGGACAGATAAGGGATGCAGAGAGAAGATGGTTGGTGGACATGGAGAAAAAAGAAGTGCTAAATGGACAAGGAGACTCTACCAAAATAGTTAAGAGAAAACAGAGGAAAGCAGAAACCAGAGATTGGGACCAATATCATAAGAAAAATAAAATGACCAGACAATAAAGATAGAAGACTGGTTTTGGACATGCCTGGGTCCTGCAAGAAAAACCTTATTCATTGGCCTTCAGTCTCCAGTATAGTGCTGGTAAATCTCCAGCTTTGGGATGGATCATCCTTGGTGTGTCTGAGTGAGGTGATCATATTTACAGATGGCAAAAAATGTAAATAATTCATTAAGGGGTCCTTTTACCAAGCTGTGGTAAAAAGTGGGCTCAGCATGCCCTTACATGGATCTTTCCTGTGTGCTAAGGCCTTTTTTACTGCTGCCGGAAAATAGCCGATCTTCCATTTCTGAACTAATGGCCATGCACTAATGTTGCCATTAGCGCACAGCCATTACCAACAATTAGCACTTGAGCCCCTACCGCCATCTATTTTGTAGGTGATAAGGGCTCACGCACTAATCCTGCACCAGTTAGCTGTCGCTGCTACCTGATTAGTCCTGCTGTCATGCCCACTGTTTGCCCCCCAGACATGCCCCCTCCCAGAAAAATTCCCCCAAATTATTTAGCATGTAGTTTGTACACACACATTCGGAACTTACCATGGGATGCCTCAGCACATCTCACGGAAAGCCCTTTTAAGCTGTGGTAAAAACACTCTAGTGCTTACCACAGCTTAGTAAAAGGCGCTCTAAAAGAGCAGAGGATTGTGAGGTATCTTAGAAAGATGTTGTGATGCCAGGAGATTGAGCATCTAAATTGAGCATAAAGCCCCATTTCACACAGGATATTTAGGGGCCCTTTTACTAAACTGCATTAAGCCCTAACATGTGCTTAGTGTAGGAAAAACAAGCAAAGGGGGGATTCTATATATTTGGCCCCTAAAAAATCTGCACGGTAAATATATCTGCACAAGCACATTCTATAACCGTGCCAAGATTTAGGTGTGGTATATAGAATATGCCTAGGCGTAAATCACAGTGCCTAAAACTATGCACATCCATTTACACCAATGAAAACATGGCATAAATCCCAGCACGTAGATTTACACACACTGGGCCATATTCTATAACAATGTGTGTACATTTTGGAATGCCCACAAAACGCCAATTTCCCCACCTATAACCATGCCCCTTTTTGCCTGCGTGCATTAAAATTTAGGCACAGAATGCACTTAGGGATTTGTGTGTGTAAATTCTAATTATTACCAGCTAGTGCTCATTATGGCTTGTTGAGCTAATCAAGTTACGCATGTTGTTATAGAATCTGCTTGGATTTCGGCACAGAACTCTAGGCAAGCTATATAGAATCCAAGGGAAAAAGCTTTAAAGAGTTGTGTGGTATTATGCCTGTAGGCACACGCTAAGCACACATTAACTATTTTCTAAAAATATTTTTTGCAAGGGTTGTGTCATGGGCAAAGAGTGGATGTTCCTGCTTTATTTGGTTAGCGCAGTCGCATTAGCATACACTAAATGGATAACACAGGGTTAATGTAAGAACACTTACCTAAATAGGAGGCAGTAAGTGCTGCCATGCTATTTTCTTTATTGTCACAGACACAGGATAGTGAGCCCTTAGGCCACAGATGGACCCTAACTGCACCAGAGAAGTCCCCTGGGCTGGCACAAGACAGGCATCAAGGCAGGAACATGAGGCAAGGCTGGAACCAAGGCAGGAACTTGAGGCAAGGCTAGAACCAAAGCAGAGAAGACAGACAAGGCTAGGTAGGACAAGGCGGACAAGGCAAGACCAGGGCTAGAGCAAGGCAGGGCAAGACAGACATTACTAGGCAAGACAAGGCAAGACACGACAAGGCAGGACAAGGCTGGGCAAGACACAGCAGACAAGGCTAGAACTGGACCACAACAAGGCAAGCAGGGCAAACAGGGTTAGAACTGGATCCAGACCAGGCAAGACAGAAGGGAAACTAGGCTAGAACTGGATCCAGACAAGGCAAAGCGAGGGCAAGGCAAGATCTAGGTCCAAGCAGGCACCAGAGCAGACAAGGCAAGGCTAGACAAGGCAAGGCAAGAACTAGAACCAAGCCAGACAGATCCGGGCAAGGCAAACCTAACACAACTAGAACCAGGCTGGACAAAGCTGGACAAGGCAGGCAGGGCTAGAACTGGAACCAGACAAGGTAGAACAAGGAAGAAATGGAACCAGACAGGGCAAGGCAAAGCAGGAACTCAGAATGGACAAGGCAGGACTGGAACTTGGCAGGAATTCAGACAGAAGGCAGAACTACAGCTTGGCAGGAACTTAGGAATGACTGGGTCCAAGGTCCAAGGCAAGGCAAGGCTGGTACTCAGCAAGGCAGGAACCAGAAGAAGGCAGGAGCAGGAACAAGGCAGGAACAGGAAGGCCTCTTGTGAAGGCAAGGAAGAGAGGCCTGAACCTCTGTTAAATATCCTGGTGTTACGGAACTCCCAGCTGTAGACACTACAAAAGCAAGTCTTCAGAGCACAAAAATGCTAGAAACAGCCAAGAAGAATGCCTAAGGATGCCGTCCAGAGGAGTGCAGGTAGGTCGGGTGCTGGTCACAGCTAGAGCCATGACATTTATTTTAGTGCACAACCTAAAAAAATATAAAATGCCAACTTTAAAGTTGTGGTAAATCTAGTCTTAGACCACCGGAAATTCCTGGGTTAGAACGTGCTAAGCCTTGGTTTCATTGCACCTTAGTAAAAGGGCTCCTTAGCTAGAAATTGGGATATCCAGTTTGGGATGTTCACAGTGCTCTGAAAATGCTGAAGACACAGTTTTCTGTAAAATATGCATAAGGATGCTGGTAGAAACATTAATTTAATTTCGCAAGCATAATTGTCGAAAACAGACAGTAAGACACAAGCCTTTCATGTATAATTGCTGATAAATATATTTGTAAGTGCTTATTTTGCAACGTACCTGTGTATTTGCCATTACTTACACTGGAAAAGTATAGGATTTCAGAAGACTCTATATATGAGAGGAACCAATTAAGAAGTCAAGTGAAAAACTTTAAAAACAATTTTTTTTTATGTGTGTTAGACCAGGGGTGGGCAATCTCAGTCCTTGAGAGCCGCAACCCAATGAATAGGCATGAGATCTATATAGATACAATGTAGGCAGTGCATGCAAATAGTTCTCATGCCTATTCATTGGGGAAATCCTGAAAACCCAACTGGGTTGCGGACCTTGAGGACCCCTGTGTTAGACTCTACTGAAATAAGCACATTAGCCCCTCAATCACTGGTGAAGACCCAAAGTCCAAATAAGCAGATCAAGTGTAAATACCAATAGGGACATTTTAAAGATATATGAATCTTGCCATTGTAAAATTGGGAATGCATATATAGATTTTTGAACTACTCAAATCACATGCATAACATACCCCCTTAAATTATATTGACCAGGGCTGATCTGGGGCAGGCAAGAAAATGGTGATATTCAACACCATTATCTGGATAAATATTTAAGCAACTTAGGACAGAAAAACTGTATAAATTACGGTTGGAGAATGTTTCTGCCTATTTTTATTCACTTGAGACAAAGACATATTCAGAGAAAGAGTACAGTGAGATCTGGGGGGAGCCATGAAATGCACAAGTAAATTTATACTGATTCCTGAGCATGTGTAAATGTACAAGAGTGCATTTACCCATGATTTTTGTTGGTTTAGTGAGATTACTATATTAAGGCACATAGGGTTATTATCAGGCTCATTTTCGAAAGAGAAGGACGCCCATCTTTCGACAGAAATCAGAAGATGAGCGTCCTTTTCACAGGGTCGCCCAAATCGCCATAATCGAAAGCTGATTTTGGGTGTCCCCAACTGCTTTCACGGGGGCTTGTCAGAGGCGTAGCGAAGGCGGGATTTGGGCATGCCTAGCACATGGGCATCCTTGACCCAAAATGGAAAAAAAGGGCGTCCCTGACGAGCACTTGGACGACTTTACCTGGTCCTGTTTTTCTTACGACCAAGGCACAAAAAGGTGCCCGAACTGACCAGATCACCACCGGAGGGAATCGAGGATGACCTCCCCTTATTCCCTCAGTGGTCACTAACCCCCTCCCACCCTCAAACAATATCTTTAAAATATTTTGTGCCAGCCTCAAATATCATACTCAGGTCCATTGCAGCAGTATGCAGGTCCCTGGAGCAGTTTTAGTGGTGCAGTGCACTTCAGGCAGGTGGACCCAGGCCCATTCCCCCTACCTGTTACACTTGTGGTGGTAAATGTGAGCCCTCCACAGATATCTAGGAGTAAATAAATCACCCAAGGCTGCATCAGTTTGCTCTTTATTAGATACAGTACCTTATCAAGTATTTGTACAATTAACAGATCGGCGATATCTCACTGGGAGTACAGAATATTGCTACATGAAATTACCTCTATATCTGAGACTTCAAAGAATATACAAGCAACATGTACAACCAATTGGTTATGGGAATATAGTACCCCAGCTACACATAGGTGTTCTCTGGGTCTGAGTCTCTAATGATTTATTTTACCAGCCAAAGTCAATTAGAAGATATAAAAGACTTAAGGCTACTTATGAGAAAGCAATTGGATTACTTGCCAATTCATATACAATTGATTGGTTTCTCATGTGAGATAGCAGCCCAGCTGGGGCTGTCTCTCTCCATTGAAACAGGAAGTACAATCACTTATATACGCTCAGTAACATAACAGGTCATACGTAGACAATCTGACAACAATCCCATCTATTGGATATTCTACTATAATGGTTAACACTGATTGGTTATGGTAATGTGTTGATTAGTATTTACTGGAAAAGCTTAATAATAGACTAGCTTGTACTGGAAGACATGTCATCTTCCTGAGGTGCCATCTTGTTGCTAAATGATGTTACTCTGTTTTTCCACTCACACCCATTCCTCATTCTGCTGCCTCAGATTGTCACAACAGATCAATCACACTGAAGTTCAGGTTAAAGTCATGGGCCTGTAAGATGTTTCCTCATTTTAGATCCTGAACCAAAGTCTGAGACCTTGAACCAAAGCTCATAGCCGTAATAATAATAAACAGAATGTGTTTTTGTATTTATTTTTCTGGCGGGGACATGTCAGGAGCAGAGAATAGACCTGGATACACTATCCAGTTAGTGCAGCATTCACAGATCACAATGTTCTGTCTGGCTCAGAAAAAGACAGAGAATCTTTCATATAGTTGGTGAACACCCCCTATGTAACAGTTTGTATGATATGACCAAGGCCTTAAATATTTCTCTCCAAGCAACCAGCAACCAATGAAAGTTTCACAATACTCATGTTTTTAAAAACCTTTTCCTTGAAATGTTCTGAGCAGCGTAGTTTAAAATAAAATGCAATTTTTGGATAGTTTTGTTTGAAAAAAACTATAAAAAGTTAATTGTTGTAATCTAAGTGTGAGAAGACATAGATCTGGACAATTGCTCAGATATCTGCACACTGCAAGCCATTTTATGGTCTGCAAAATTATCTTACCTCCCCCTCCTCTGGGAGCATCAGGCTGCCAATCCATGGCCTGATTCTCCTGGGCCACACTGTGTAGGGTAAGCACCAGCAAAAAACATCGGTGGCATAGGAACCTCCCCCCCCCAAACCAAATGCCCCTCTAGGTGGTCTCCTCATAAAACCTTCTCCCCAAAATGACCCCCAAACCAACTAGCCCCCCAGGCAATACCGCAAGGCAATAACCCCTTAACCCCTCCCCCACCCTCACAAAGGCACCAGTGACTTGGGATTCAATTTGAATTTTATGACCTGGTCCTTCAAGTATAACCTGTGATTCATAGTGAACCATATCTAAATAGTTACTTTCAAAATACTCTATGCTGGATAGTAAAATGCCAATGATATAAGAAAAAAGTTTTAAAAATGTTGTTTAAATCAGCTGCAATTACATCATGCCGAATTATAATCAATAAAATTAACAAACTGAAATGTCAATCACCCGGTTGAATTAATGTCAGCCGTGGCAGGGGCAACATAAAAGAGTGTCTAGTAAATCCAGAACCACCTGAGAATGTATACAAAATAGAAATTGATCCCCCAGAGACACCCACAAGTTTTCCATATATTTCCAGTCCTCAGGATTATCACAAAATCATCACAAAACCAACCCTGAGAAGTTATAACATTTTTGACCTCAAGGTAGGAAAACAAATCAGAGGAAGGGAGAGCATAAGTCTCCTGTAGATCAGCAAAAATAAATTTCCCCCTACTTCTAGAAACTGGTGAAAACATTGCAGACCTTGGGATTCCCATTCAGGAAAAGATCACCCCATTCGGCCAGGATGTTCATTTTAAAGGCAGCAATACACCCCCACCAGGAGAGCCAAGAACCTCTCCACCGATCCAACTCAAGACAAGAGAAATTTGTCTAAAAAGCCATCCATAGTTCAATTTATACAGAAGCTGTAAATCTCAAAGGATCTGAATACCCAAATAACAAATCTCCTGCTCCGCCCACTGGAAAATGCTGCCACAGTCTCCTCATCAACTGCAAGACCCAGAATCTCCATTTTACCATAATTAACTTTAAATCTAGAAACTTTGCCATAATCCCCCAATTCTCGCAAGAGTACTGGGAACGTCAAAAAAAGGTTGCCGCACATAAGTAAAACATCATCTGTGAATAATGCCACCTTATGATGCTGAGGTCTGGTCCTAAAACCCAAAACATCTGGATGATCATGAAGGCACTGAGCTAGTGGCTCGATAGACAAAGTGAACAGCATGGGCGAAAGTGGGCAGCCCTGGTGAATGACCCGACCAATAGAAAATGCATTGGAATAACTCCCATTTACTTTAATCCTAGTAGAGGGATGCACGTACAATTGTTTAAGCCATGTACAAAACCCCCCACCACAACCCATCCAATCCAACAATGCCCAAAGGAAGTCCCAGTGAACCCGGTCAAATGCCTTCTCCGCATTCAGAGATAAAAGAACCATCCTTACTGGGTTTGCTGGGAGCCCCAAACTACATTCAAAATCTGAAGGATATTGTCAGCCACCTGATGCCTGAGAATAAAACCAGATTGATCAACATGAATTAGACCTGGTATAACTAGCTTTAAACACTCACCCACAATTTTCGCTAGAATCTTTACATCAACATTTAACAATGATATGGGGCGATAGAACCCACAGCTCATTGGGTCATTGTTAGGCTTTAATAAAACTGTGATCCCTGCTTCTGCCATACTGGGGGGAAAAGACTGACCCCCCCAAAATGCCATTACCCACCTAAAGCAGAAGACTCCCAATTTCTCCAAGAAATAACATAAAATTTGGCCAAAAGGCCACCAAGACCAGAGCTTCCTGCTTTTAAGATGTTTAACCACCCAGAGTAACTCAGTGGGAGAGATAGGCACTCCCAACTTCACCTTATCCAACTTAGGCAAGCAAGGAAGATTAATACCTGCCAAATAATCAAACTTTTTTTAAAAATAATTGTATTCTTGTTTTAATATTAATTTTCTTAATTTGTTGTGTAAGTGGCATTGAACCTGAGCTTTCTTGTGAAAATGCAGGGTAGAAATGCCATCATAAATACAATTTAAGAAGTATTTTTTAATGATTGAACTAGTAACACATGGTTGAGTTAGCTAAATTTAATCACTAGAATTCACAAGGAAGGCAAGTTTAGGTCTTGTTTAATAAGCCGTGTTAAGGAGATCTTTTACTAAGATACATTAAGAAATGGATTTAGCGCATCCTAACATGGGACTTTCCCATGCGCTAAACCCGTTTTGCACGATCACTGAAAAAACTTAGGGGCCCTTTTACTAAAGCACACTGAAAAATGGCCTGCGGTAGTGTAGACACGTGTTTTGGGTGCATGCAGATCCATTTTTCAGCGTGCCTGCAAAAAAAAATGCCTTTTTAAAATTTTTGCTGAAAATGGACATGCGGCAAAATAAAAATTGGTGCACATCAATTTTGGGTCTGAGACCTTACCACCAGCCATTGACTTAGTGGTAAGGTCTCACGCTGTAACCGGGTGGTAATGACCTATGCGTGCCAAATGCCACTTAGCACGCATGGTGGATGCATGCCAGAACATAAAAATTATTTTTCAGACACGCATATTGGATATGCGCCAAAAATGAAATTACTGCAAGAGCCACACAGTAGCCAGGTGGGAACTCCAAATTGGCATGCTTTGGGTGCACGTAGACACTTACACGGCTTAGTAAAAGGGCACCAAAATGCGGGATCCCTTAGCACCTCCTTGTTTATTAATGCTTCCATGACAACTCTCTGCTCATTTCATGCCCTTACCGCACTCCCCCCTAAAAATAAATAGAAAAAAATTATTACCGTGTGAATACCACGCACAAACAGGTAAATTATCGCAGGTTGAATTAGCATGTTAGGGCTTAACACACTTTAGTAAAAGGGCTCCTAAGACAATAATGTGTTGTTTACTGACAAACATGCATTAGATGGCAATAAACTCTGAAAAGCTGAAGCGATGATCCATAGCAGCGAGTACTCGAAATGGGGCAGACCAGGAAACAGAATTCAAGTCAATAATTTTATTGATGAACAATCACAGACCTGATTTGGCTTTGTTTTGCCTAGGTAGACTGTATCATGGTTCATAAAATATCTTTATAACAAATACAAAAAGTAAAAACATATATAAACATATAAAAAGACAAAATTGCAATTCTAAAACATAGACAATATTTGCCCTAAACGGTATTAATTATGCACTTATATTGAATGTCACTTATTATAATTTTAAACAAAAAAAGCCTCAAGCCCAGGGTACCATTAATTTGGACACAACCTGAATTGGCTTTCATCACTGGCTCCCACCTCCTCCGAAAACACCCGCAGAGCAAAACAGCTCCAAAATGGAGAATAAAGATCTGCAGTAAAAAACGAAGGGGTTCAAATGTGACAATTTTATCATCAAAGTGCACAAGCAAAAAACCAAATTGTGCTTCTAACCTTTAACTTGCTACAATTGGAAGAATAGCTTAAAGATTGAGTCATACATAGATGGGAACAAATAAAAGAAAGAACTTGGCTTCACCAAGGAAATACTGGCAAAACACCATCTCAGAGCTATTCTCAATTATGCATACCCCCAATATCCATGATGTCTCATCTATAGTCTGAAAGAACTAAAAACACAGGTTAGAATACTAGAAAGATCTTGGAGCAAAAAAAAAAAAGACAAACTCACACTCAAAGAGTGGAAACAGTTACAAAGAAAATACAAATACAACATCAGACAAACCAAAAGAACGTACTACAGAACTATAATAGGACCAAATTACAAGGATACGCCCAACTCTTTTCACTTGTAAACAAGCTCCTAAACACCACACAGGTCACCTTGAATAGCATAGAAACCCCATCGGCAACCAATCTAGCGAACTATTTCAAGGAAAAAATCATAAAGCTCCGACGCATGATATCAAGCAATACCACTGAGTACACAAGCATCCTTGAATGCTTAGACCCAAAACCTGGGGAATATCTAGCCGATCGATCATGGACCAACTTTGACTTGATTTCAGTAGACGAACTCACACACTGGCTCAGAAAATATGCCAAATCTCAATGCAAACTTGACATCTGCCCTACTAGCCCATTAAGAGCCACCCCCAAACAATTCAAAAAAGACCTCACGAACCAAGTAAACTACAGACTCCTAAATGGTCTCTTCCCCATGGACAAAGGAAATATCCTTCTCACTCCACTGCCAAAAGATGCTAAGAAAAGCACAATGGACCTAACCAAATATCGACCAGTTGCTTCTATCCCGCTCATAACAAAATTGATGGAAGGCATAGTGACGAAACAACTCACGAAATACCTAACCAAACACTCAATTCTACATGAGTCTCAATCAGGATTTCGATCAAATCATAGTACTGAAACTGTACTAGTGTCTGCAATGAATTCATTCAAAAAAACAATTGCAACCAGCAAGAACATACTCGTACTACAATTCGACATGTCTAGTGCTTTCGACATGGTGGATCATGGAATATTACTACACCTATTAGAATACTTCGGAATCGGAGGCCCAGTTCTCAAATGATTCAAAGGATTCCTCACCACCAGATCCTACCAAGTAACAATGAATAATGACAGATCACCACCTTGGACACCGGAATGTGGAGTTCCTCAAGGATCCCCCCTTTCACCAACTATTTTCAACCTTATGATGATACCACTAGCCAAACTTCTAGCCCCTACAGAACCTTAACCCCTACATATAGGCGGATGATGTCACGATCCACATCCCGTTCGAAAGTAACCTAAACGAAATAACCAATGAGATCAACCAGAGCCTCCAAATCATGCACTCTTGGGCGGACTCATTCCAGTTAAAACTGAACGCAGAAAAAACTCAATGTCTAGTTCTCACTTCCCAATACAACACAAACAACTACCCTACCATAACCACACCATACTGCACACTTCCTATCTCAGAAAATCTGAAAATTCTTGGAGTCACTATTGATCGAAACCTCACACTCGATACCCACGTGAAGAATATAACGAAAAAAATGTTCTACTCGTGGAAACTCAAAAGAATAAAAACTTTTTCCCCAAGAAACATCTTCCGTACCCTAGTACAGTCATTAGTGATAAGTCATCTGGACTACTGTAACACTCTGTATGCAGGCTGTAAAGAACAGACCATTAAAAAACTCCAAACAGCCCAGAACACCGCAGCCAGACTCATCTTTGGAAAAACTAAATACGAAAGGGCGAAACCTCTAAGAAAGAAACTGCATTGGCTCCGGCTCAAGGAACAAATTGAGTTCAAGATCTGCACAACCGTTCACAAAATCATCCACGCAGATGCCCCACTCTATATGTTAAACCTAGTGGACCTACCGCCCAGAAACGCCAAAAGATCGGCCCGCAAATTCCTCAATCTGAACTTCCCCAGCTGTAAAGGAATTAAATACAAACAGTCATATGCTACTACTTTTGCGTATAAAAGCATTACCCATGGCCCTGAAAACTATGGACAATCTAACCAGCTTTTGCAAATCTTTGAAGACACATCTCTTCAACAAAGCCTACAAAAGACATCCTTAATAAATCGTTCCTCAAACTACTCAGGTGCATCAAAAAACACCTCTCACACTACCTTACCTAACACCTTTCATCTAAATCCTCACCTACCTTCAGCCTGTTATCGATTAAGATCATGTAATGACTACATCATAACAACACTCTGTAAGCCACATTGAGCCTGCAAAAAGGTGGGATAATGTGGGGTACAAATGCAATAGATAATAATAATAATGTCTTCAAAGTTTTTTCAAAAAATCTTTCTCAATATCTTTCTTGACAGATAAAGGATTCCTTCTGTTTCACTACTTCATCAGGAGAAAATAAGAAAATGATCAGTTTTCTTCCTAAATAGACGTCTTCATAGATTACTCCTCCTTAATTTGACATCATTTCCTCTAGATTAAAAAATGTCAGTAGAATGCTTCCCATTCCAATGGACCATTCAGTCCTTTGGGGGATACCATCTGAAGGCGGTATATTCACCTTTGTTCTTTTTGATGTAAACAGCATGATATGTCACTCCTTCTACCATTATCTCTTAATTGGTCAATCACAGTACATCGTAGTTGGTTGAATGTATGACCATTGTTGACACAGTGCTTTATTAAGGGTATATACAATTTTTCTTTTTGGATCCTGTGTTTATGTTCTATTAAATGTTTTTTCAACATATGCTTAGTTTGTCCAATATATCTCAAACCACAAGGACAAGTGATCATATATATCACTGCCCTAGAAGTAACGTGGAGGGGCATAATGGAACAGAAACGCCTATCTCCATGGGCGTTAATCTCCGAGAACGGGTCCGTGAAGGGGCGGACCGAACCGTATTATCGATAAAAAATAGACGCCCATGTTTTATTCGCCAATGTGTGAGCTGGGCGTTTTTGCTTTTCAGCGATAATGGAAAATGAAATCGCCCAGCTCAAAAGCGAATAAATCCAAGGCATTTGTTCGTGGGAGGGGCCAGGAGTCGTAGTGCACTGGTCCCCCTCACATGCCAGGACACCAACCGGGCACCCTAGGGGGCACTTTTACAAAAACAAAAAAACAGGTAAAAGAGCTCCCAGGTGCATAGCACCCTTCCATTGTGTGTTGAGCCCCCCAAATCCCCCTCAAAACCCACTGCCCACAAGTCTACACCATTACTATAGCCCTAAGGGGTGAAGGGGGGGCACCTACGTGTGGGTACAGTGGGTTTGGGGGGGTTGGACGACTAATAAGCATTAAGCAGCACAATTGTAACAGGTAGGGGGGATGGGCCTGGGTCCACCTGCCTGACGTCCACTGCACCCCCTAACAACTGCTCCAGGGACCTGCATACTGCTGCCTGGGAGGAGGGTATGACATTTGAGGGTGAAAATAAAAGTTGTGAAACATCATTTTTTTGTGGTGGGAGGGGGTTAGTGACCACTGGGGGAGTCAGGGGAGGTCATCCCCGATTCCCTCCAGTGGTCATCTGGTCATTTAGGGCACTTTTTGGGGCCTTATTCGTGAAAAAACAGGGTCCAGGAAAAGTGCCCTAAATTCTAGCTACAAACGCATCCATTATCGGCGAAGGGCGCCCATCTCTGTTTGGGTGATAACCACGCCCCAGTTCCGCCTTTGACACGCCTTCGACACGCCCCCGTCCACTTTGTCCGCATCCGCGTCGGAGTGCAGTTGAAAGCGTCCCAAATTCGGCTTTTGATTATACCGCGTTATTCGTTTTTGTGAGATAAACGCCCATCTCCCGATTTAGGTCGGAACTTGGGCGTTTTTCTCGTTCGATTATAAGCTGGATAGTAACATAGTAGATGACGGCAGAAAAAGACCTACACGGTCCATCCAGTCTGCCCAAGATAAACTCATATGTGTATACCTTACCTTGATTTGTACCTGTCTTTTTCAGGGCACAGACCGTATAAGTCTGCCCAGCAGTATTCCCCGCCTCCCAACCACCAGTCCCGTCTCCCATCACCGGCTCTGGCACAGACCGTATAAGTCTGCCCTCCACTATCCACACCTCCCAACCACCAACCCCTCTTCCCCCCACCTGCTCTGCCACCCAATTTTAGCTAAGGTTCTGAGGATCCATTCTTTCTGCACAGGATTCCTTTATGCATATCCCACGCATGTTTGAATTCCGAAGTACAGTTTGTTGAGCATTTCACAAAATAAACTAAAATAAATAAATCCATTTCTTATGTATATGATCCCAAATTGTATTAGTTTCATCCATAATATCACACATAATACAGCTCCCACATTTTACATGTCCAGAGGACATAATATCTTTTTGTGACCAAATATCTGAATGATACAGAACATCTGCCAAATTAGCCCATCTTCAGTAAGACACCATACATTTCTGATCAGCAAAAATCTCATGTGCTGCTAAAATATTCCAATGTTTGTAAATGATCTTAGCTATCTTCGGTGATAGGGAACTATATTGCATTATACATGGAATGTTCTGCTTTAAAGGTTTCTGTTGTTTAGATTCCAATAAAAAATTCACGAGGGTGTGGTTTAACCAACCAATATAAGGCCCTGAAGGGGGTACATTCAGGAGCAACCTCAAGAAGTATGTTTATGTGGAAAGGGTGTTATATATGGAGGAGATGGTAGAGGATAAAAGAATAATAGACCCCAAGAGAACATGGCATAAGCATAGAGGAAAGCGATAAGATAATGTAAGCATGACATTAAAAAATGTGCTTAAAATGTCTTGCTTGAAAAATTCAGTAATAATTGTTGGAGCAGCCAGAATGAATGACAAAGTTGGTAATATGATATGTTGAAAGTCAAAGTGGAAATGCAGGTAACCAGGCAGTCAAGTTTGTCAGACAGGTTGCTATTATAGAACTAATTAGCAGCTGGGTGTGTCTGGTAGCTTGAAAGAACAATGATATCCTGAAATTCTTGCAGAATCCTGAGGACTCATAATTGTAAGCATCTGGAAAACTACTCAGGGAACCCAGGAGGCTACGTGCTAACACAGAGAGTTAGTTATAAGTTTATATATATATATATATATATATATATATATATATATAGATATATATAGATATATATATATATATATATATATAAAGGGAAAAGCAGAATGCTAGGTGTGAGTTAAATAGATCGTGCATGATAATTTATTTATTTATTGGCGGAGGACAAGTAGGAAGTAGTTTAAATATCCCCCGCCTAGGCCGTCAGTTGTTACAATTAAGACAGCTGGCGGTCTTCTGCCAGGGTTGATTTACTCATACTACCCCTCTCCTCCAGTCGCTTCACTAGCTCCCTGTCCATTTTCGCATCCTGTTCAAACTTCTTCTACTAACCTATAAATGTACTCACTCTGCTGCTCCCCAGTATCTCTCCACACTCGTCCTTCCCTATACCCCTTCCCGTGCACTCCGCTCCATGGATAAATCCTTCTTATCTGTTCCCTTCTCCACTACTGCCAACTCCAGACTTTGCGCCTTCTGTCTCGCTGCACCCTATGCTTGGAATAAACTTCCTGAGCCCCTACGTCTTGCCCCATCCTTGACCACCTTTAAATCTAGACTGAAATCCCACCTCTTTAACATTGCTATTGACTTGTAACCACTTGTAACCACTCGCCTCCACCTTCCCTCCTCTCCTCCTTCCTGTACACATTAATTGATTTGATTACTTTATTTTTTGTCTATTAGATTGTAAGCTCTTTGAGCAGGGACTGTCTTTCTTCTATGTTTGTGCAGCGCTGCGTATGCCTTGTAGCGCTATAGAAATGCTAAATAGTAGTAGTAGTAGGTTTTGGAAGGTGACTACCAGTTTCGCGTATGAGTGATAGCCAATTACTCTCCTCTCTTTGAAGATAACCGGTTTCAAGATAATATTTTTACTGTTGCAGGTGCTGTGAAGAGACATATGGTCCGGCTCCTTATGAAGCACAGAACGAAACAGGAGCTTGCTGTTGGGCGCAGACATTCGTAATTGCTCCAGCACAAACCACAGATAAGTACTTTTACAGTACTCTTTTTGCACAGCATTCATATGAAAGAATAATCATTGCTAGTGTTTAAGAGGTTTTTCAGACTAATGAGGATTCTCGCCAGCGTGAGCTTAAATTTAGCCACGCAGAGCAGAGCGGTCAGTTGTCCTGTTAAAAGTGTTGTCAGCTGATACCGAGTTTCTGAAGTCTTTTCCTCTATTATCTTACAGGTATTAATATATTAGAGAGATCAGCTTGCCCTAGTAGATATTGAGGGGCATAATTGAACGAAAACGTCCATCTCCATGGGCGTTTATCTCCGAGAACGGGTCCGTGAAGGGGCGGACCTAACCGTATTTTCGAACAAAATAGACGTCCATGTTTTATTCGACAATTTGTGAGCTGGGCGTTTTTGTTTTTCAGTGATAATGGAAAATGAAAGCGCCCAGCTCAAAAACAAATAAATCCAAGGCATTTGTTCGTGGGAGGGGCCAGGATTCATAGTGCACTGGTCCCCCTCACATGCCAGGACACCAACCGGGCACCCTAGGGGGCACTTTTACAAAAACAAAAAAAAAGGTAAAAGAGCTCCCAGGTGCATAGCACCCTTCCCTTGTGTGTTGAGCCCCCAAATCCCCCTCAAAACCCACTGCCCACAAGTCTACACCATTACTATAGTCCTAAGGGGTGAAGGGGGGCACCTACATGTGGGTACAGTGGGTTTGGGGGGTTGGACGACTAAGCATTAAGCAGCACAATTGTAACAGGTAGGGGGGGATGGGCCTGGGTCCACCTGCCTGAACTCCACTGCACCCCCTAACAACTGCTCCAGGGACCTGCATACTGCTGCCAGGGAGGTGGGTATGACATTTGAGGGTGAAAATAAAAAGTTGTGAAACATCATTTTTTGTGGTGGGAGGGGGTTAGTGACCACTGGGGGAGTCAGGTGAGGTCATCCCCGATTCCCTCTGGGGGTAATCTGGTCATTTAGGGCACTTTTTGGGGCCTTATTCGTGAAAAAACAGGGTCCAGGAAAAGTGCCCTAAATTCTAGCTACAAACGCATACTTTTTTTTCATTATTGGCGAAAGGCGCCCATCTCTCCTCAGCCGATAACCACGTCCCAGTTCCACCTTCACCTCGCCTCCGACACGCCACCGTCAACTTTGTACGCTTCCGCGATGGAGTGCAGTTGAAAACGTCCAAAATCGGCTTTCCATTATACTGATTTATTCGTTTTTGTGAGATAAACGTCTATCTCCTGATTTGGGTCGAAATCTAGGCGTTTTTCTCTTTCAATTATAAGGTGGATTGTATGTTCACATAATATATGGGCAAGTACCAGGCGAATTGTTATTTATTTATGTATAAAATATCCAAGGTTGTACAGTGCAAAGGAGGAAAGATGATAAAATATCTAGGACAACAATTACATCTTACAAATGGTCATGCACTATGTCTCGCAGCTGGGAAATAGCCTTAAAAAGTGGAACTCAAAGTGAGTATTGGCAGACTCTGTGGAGTATGATTTAGTGGCCAAGAGGCTATTCTATATCTTTCTTGAGATGCGGCGACCAGAATTGAACACAATACTCAAGGTGCGGTCGCACCATGGAGTGATACAACGGCATTATAACATCCTCACACCTGTTTTCCATACCTTTCCTAATAATACCCAACATTCTATTCGCTTTCCTAGCCTCAGCAGCACACTGAGCAGAAGGTTTCAGTAGGGCAACTTAGCTTCAGTTTTCAGCTTCAAACTCCTGATAGGGACCCATTTCACCCTCCGGCATTTTCAAGGGAGATTTCAGAAGCATGCCCTTAAATCAGCTGATGTCCTCTACAAAACAAACATAACAAGTATCAAAAAATGTCTATCAGCAACTGAAAAATGGATGGTATTGTTCATTATAAACTTACTTCTCATTCTCTTCAGAACATATTCACAACATACCCTTTTCAACATGGTGCCTGAATATATAATAGATGCTGTCAAAAAATGCTCCAATCAGCAAGGGGAATTTCTTACTATGGAAACAGCTATAGGACAAACTAGAGACCCTCAAAATCTGTTAAAGAAATGTTGCCCATTCCAACATTGTATTTAAACCTCTGGGCTCCAGGATTTGAAGGTGATGAATCCAACACTGCTCACAATGTCTCAGCAAACAATCATGATTGCCTCCCCGATGTGGTGCTCTAACTTGTTGCAAACCAAAACACCTTAATTCAGAAAATGTATGGTTCATCATAACACAATGTGTGACAAGTGATGCTCTTTCCTTGCAATGGGAGATACATGATTTGTGTTTGTTAACTCAAATTTGTAACCTCGTAATGGTCTTCCCCACATAAAGTTTGTTGTTGGTGCATCTTAAAATATACACTGCAAAGGTCAAATGACAGTTTATTTTAGATTTCAGCTGGTACCTCTTTAAGTCTGTAGGATTAATAAATTCCATACATTCCAAAGTAATATAACAAATCCTACATTTTCCACATTTAAAGTGGCTGCTGCCTATTTCTGAAGCCTCTGTTGACTTTGCCGGTAAATCAGTATGACTCAAAAGTTTATTAAGGTTGCGTCCTCTAGAGAACACAATCCTCAGCCGATGCTGACAAAAAATCCTGTGTGTCTGCATACTGTCCCTGTGTTAGGGGTCCTATCAAAACATTGATGTTTATCATACTTTTGTTTTATTTATATTTTTAATATGACATTTTAAAAAATTCCATATAAAAATGCTCTGTTTATTTGTTTATTTAGTGTTATTTATGGTTTGATAGGACCCTTGATGAAGGCATTAGCTGAAACATGGCCATTTTGGGTTGTTTGTTTTTAATAAAGGCTCATTTTGCCACATTGATCCTCAGCTACTTCTGTTTGTCGCACAAGAGTTTGGTGGCAAAAAACATAAGAGAGGCAGAGACAGAAAAACATGCAACGAACAATATAGTCCAATATTATTTTGCCTGTAAATGTGCATCAAGGTCTTCAAGATTGCAAAAGACAGTGCATTCAATCCAGTGTTCAAACAATACAGCAACTGCTAGAGTGCATGCTGAAGCAGATGCAGTAAAGGCACGTGTCTCTTGTAGCCAACAAGAGGAAACCCCAAAGCTAGAAAGAAAAAGACAGAAGAAGAGGAATAAAGGATACCTGCTAATGCTGCTCCTAATACAGGAAGGGGATACAAGATAGATCTGGGAAGCTGCCATCAGCAAAAGAATTGACTATGCATCACTGATCCATACCTTTTGCACCTGAGCAACCTCACCCCATACAACTGTTCAAGGACAATAAAGCAAATAACTACTCTATGTAAGCCCCATTTTAGATGGGGTTACTGAAGACAAGGAGTCCTGGTGGAAGGTCACTGGGGGGAGTGACTGGGAGGTCCCTGGGTGGGAGAAAGCCCAGCCCTAGGGGTGTGTTTAGGAAATAAAATGCAGCAAAATGGTGCAGGAAGAGAGATGAGTGACATGTTGGGAGGAGTTAGAGGGAGATAAAAATGTTAACATGTGGGTGCACATGGTCTTTTGGTGCCTGAATATTCCCCTGCTAATAGGTCCAAGAGGAGGAGAAGGGGAGTCCGTGAGGAAGATCTGAGGACCTTTGGCTAGATGAAAAAAGAGGCATCATTGTCTGCAAAAGCAGAGACTGAGAAGTGAGCCCTGGAAAGGGGTAAAGAGGACCAAATCCAGGAGCAGGAGATGAGAGATGGGGAAAGCCCATCTCATAAATGAGGCTGGATTCAGAGATATGGACCAGAGTGAGAAAGTAATATAGCCGTTGGGAGGTTGCCATAATAAGGGATGGGCAAGGACAAGAACTGTATAAATTGTACAAAGTTGAATTGCATTCCTGTAAATATTTTCACAGTGGACAAGAGGATTTCACTTTTGACTGTGTTGAGCTAATATCTTCACGCGGCTTGAAGAGTGCTTCCGTTTGAACCCTTCAGAAAATCACCCACTGGATTCACTTCAGTTCAACTAGCTCCTCTGTATGCGAGACCACATTTCATGTTGCCCTTAATCAGGAGGAGCAACACCTGAAACCTTCGGGAATAAATATCCAAAGAGGGAATCACCTTCAACCGTCCCCAACCGAGCCATTTGCATGGACCTATCTGGGGATCCAGGAAACAACGGATCCACTAGTGACTGTTGTTGTTAAGGGAAACAACGGATTTTTTTCAACATATGACTATTGCTGATGCAAGAGATTATAATCTGAACAGACGGTTGGATAATATTGATCTACTGTCAGGATTGATCTTTGAGGACTGGGTTCAGAATATGAGTGATAGTATATGTGATTGGATTATAGGATGGTATAGGTCATGGTATGAACGGTGAAGTGAAAGGCATGGATGAGTGAGTTCCTTTGAATCTAAGGAAAAAAGCTTGGTATGTACTTTTGTCAATGATATATAATTAAATAATCATTGTTATGGTATAAAGGAGTACCTTTATTGATGTGCAGGTTAGGAAGGCCCAGAAGGACTAGCAGTAGCAACCAAGGACAGCTCATTGTTATAGTGGAAGGTACAGGGTTATTGAGAAGAACTCTATGCAGGCTTCAGAAGAGAACAGTTAGTGAGCTTGGGAAAGCTTAAGAGCTTGAAAAATGTGTTTGGGATATTTACAATTTGCAGGTGGAATCCCATGCAAAGTCACTTATGAAGTCATGTGAGCATCAGAATTATAGGCTGGAATTGCTCAGGGCAATGAGAAATAAGATCGGCAGAGATACAAGTGAGAGTTGAGGGTCTCAGAGGACAAAGGCCATTGATGTGCAATGTGCTCAAATCCAACAGCAAGTTCAAGGCAGTAAGAAGCAAGGTCATTGGAGGACCGGTGGGGATTGAGATCAGCTGAATCATATGCAGAGCAAAACTAGATCATAAAAGATGTAGGCATGACTTGGGAGCTGAAATATAAGCAGAACTAATATGAATGGAAACAAAAAGTTCTAGAGCTCTGTCACTTTGATTAGTTTTGTGTCATCTGCAAATTTAATCACTCATCATTAGCACATAAGCACCGCCGCGCTGGGAAAAGACCAAAGGTCCATCAAGCCCAGCACTCCGTCTCAGACAGCAGCCAATCCAGGCCCCAAGAACCTGGCAAAAACCCAAACTTTAATAGCATTCAATGGACTTCTCCTTCAGGAATCTGTCCAGACCCCCTTTAAACTCAGCAAGGCTAGCTGCCGTTACTACCTTCTCTGGCAATGACTTCCAGAGTCTAACTACGCGCTGAGTAAAGTAAACTTTCTCCGATTTGTTTTAAACCTACCACATTCTAATTTCATCTTGTGTCCCCTGGTTCTATTGATAATGGTAATGATACAGGAGTGTGTATCAGATATCAAGACCAGGTGTACCTCCTCTCTGGCTCCAAACACTTTTTGCTTACACAGATCCAATTTGATCATGGTATGATTCCAAGATATGGCTCTGGTGTGAACAGCAGTACAATACAGTCCACATACTGGGTCTGGAGGAATACCAGAGATTGTGCTCAGAAGCAATGTAGGCCTTTCACTGGGTCCACTAAATCACAACGGTCTAAGATAATCCTTGATTTCTTGAACTGGGATAGGTAGGTCCAGCACAGAGGGTTGTGGATATCAAAATCCAGGATTTCTCCTGGGTATTTAGTAGTAGCAGCATCTCTCCCTCTTTTGGTAGCAAATGAGGCAGGCTAAGGCCTTCTCCTTCTGTTGGCTGCAATGTTGGGTGACCAGTGAATTGCTCTACTTCATGACATGTGGCTCAATGTCAGTGCTTGGCATGCAGGCTCCTGGACTGGTGGAGTCTGATATCAAAGCACAACTGATTGGCTGACTTGTTACTATGAGGCACTCTCACTGATCCTCTTGCGAGACCCCTCCCCAGATGGTTTCAGAATTTTGCGGGCTTGGGAGAGCTTCTAGTAGGTCATACCATCATCTTAACACCTCAGTGTCTGTTAAGGCAAGCATTTGTGGGCATGATTTGAGTGCTATGTCTACTGCCAATTAAAGTGAGTCCACTAAATCACTACAGCTTCAAAACACTGTCCTTTTATAGTCATAATTCTGGCAGCTGTTCAAATTAAAAATGACAAGAAAACAACCCAAAATTGTTTTATTAGGGACTCTGTTTAGGTCCACTTGTGTAGCTGATCCCCCCCACCCCTCCCATCAGTTGAGACTGATGAGGCAGGTACATGTGTTATTTATTGGAGTCTGTGACAAGACACAAGCCAGCTTATAATTGAAAAAGAAAAACGCCTATATTGCGACCCAAATCGGGAGATAGACGTTTATCTCACAAAAACGAATAAAGCGGTATAATGGAAAGCCGACTTTGGACGTTTTCAACTGCACTCCGTTGCGGATGCGGACAAAGTTGATGGGGGCGTGTCGAAGGCGTGGTGAAGGCAGAACTGGGGCGTGGTTATCAGGCGATCAGAGATGGGCGCCTTTCGCCGATAATGGAAGAAAAATATGCGTTTTTAGCGAGAATTTAGGGCACTTTTCCTGGACCCTGTTTTTCCACAAATAAGGCCCCAAAAAGTGCCCTAAATGACCAGATGACCACTGGAGGGAATCGGGGATGACCTCCCCTGACTCCTCCAGTGGTCACAAACCCCCTCCCACCACAAAATATGCCGTTTCACAACTTTTTATTTTCACCCTCAAATGTCATACCCACCTCCCTGGCAGCAGTATGCAGGTCACTGGAGCAGTTATTAGGGGGTGCAGTGGACTTCAGGCAGGTGGACCCAGGCCCAGCCCCCCCTACCTGTTACAATTGTGCTGCTTAATGCTTAGTCATCCAACCCCCCAAACCCACTGTACCCACATGTAGGTGCCCCCCTTCACCCCTTAGGGCTATAGTAATGGTGTAGACTTGTGGGCAGTGGGTTTTGAGGGGGATTTGGGGGCTGAACACACAAGGGAAGGGTGCTATGCACCTGGGAGCTCTTTTACCTTTTTTTTGTTTTTGTAAAAGTGCCCCCTAGGGTGCCCAGCTGGTGTCGTGGCATGTGAGGGGGACCAGTGCACTACGACTCCTGGCCCCTCCCACGAACAAATGCCTTGGAGTTATTCGTTTTTGAGCTGGGTGCTTTCATTTTCCATTATCACTGAAAAACAAAAACGCCCAGCTCACAAATTGTCGAATAAAACATGGACGTCTATTTTTTTCAAAAATACGGTTAGGTCCGCCCCTTCATGGACCCGTTCTCGGAGATAAACGCCCATGGAGATAGACGTTTTTGTTCAATTATGCCCCTCAAGGTCTCGTCCATCAGCCTTTCCCTATGCACACAGAAAAAAAAAGTAAAAAAAAGGTTCCCACAGTTTGGTGTATATTCTCTGTGTAGCCTCTGGACATGCACATGCAACCCACAGTGGAAAAAAACACATAGGGGAGGCTGGTAGAAATTTGCATAAAAATACCAGTTATGGGGCCTTCCTAGTCCCACAAAAATAAATAAAAGTAAAGCAACTGTGTTTCTATGAGTCTTGTTCCTGAAAGCCTTGTTTCTGTGTGTATTGTTTCTGAACCTTGTTCCTGAAAGCCTGACTCTATAGACACACCTTCTCTTGGTGTCTGTTACAGTTTGATTCTACCTCTGGCTCCTGCTTTTAGTCTAGCCCTAGCCCTGCTCTAGACTCTTGCTACAGTTAAACCCTGTTCCTGCTTTCTGCTATTGCCAAAGCTCTGTTCCTGCTTTCTGCTATTGCCAAAGCTCTGTTTCTGCTAAAGCCAAGACCCTGTTTCTGCTAAAAACAAGCTCTGTTCCTGTTCCTGCTAAGTTGAGTCTGTTCCTAAATCTTGTTTCTGTTGCCAAGCCAAGTCTGTTCCTGTTGCCAAGCCAAGTCAGTTCCTGAATCCTGTTTCTGTCTAGCCAAGTCTGTTCCTGTTGCTAAGCCAAGTCTGTTCCTGGTTCCTGCGACTGCCAAGCCACGTCTGGCTACTGCCTTGTCTATATGCTTGCTTCTGCTTCCTCTTGTTGCCAAGCTCCTGCTTTGACTGCCGTGTTTTGTGCCTAGCCTTGCCTTGTCTTATTCAGGCCAGTTCTGTCTGGATCCAGTCCTTGTCTTGCCGTTTTCTGGACTCAGTTCTAATCTAGTTCTGTGTCTTGCCTTGTTCTGCCTTGCCTTGTATTGCCAGGGTCCAGTCCCAGTTTTAATCTAGTTCCAAGTCTTGCCTTGCCCTGTCTGGGTTTTAGTTCTAGCCCCTTTGCCTTGCTTTCCTTGCCTTGTCTGGATCTGGTCGTTGCTTGTCTATTGTACTTTGCTACCTCTGCCTTGTTTTATCTAGTCTCCTGGTTTATTCTAGTTCAGTCTTGCCTTGCCTAGTCCTGTCTTGTTCTAACTTCTGCCTTGTGCCAGTCCATGTGACTTGTCTGCCTCAGCTCTGGCTGCGGTCCAAGGGCTCACTATACCTGAATCCATGACACGTGGAGGGGCATAATCGAACGCGAACGCCAATCTCCATGGGCGTCCATCTCCAAGAATGGGTACGTGAAGGGGCGGGACAAACCATATTTAAAAAAAAAATGGGCATCCATCTTTTTTCCGATAATACGGTTTGTGCCAGCCAAATGCATCGGATTTGTGCGGATTTGAGCTGGGCGGTATCGTTTTTCAGTGATTATTGGAAACCAAAGGCGCCCAGCTCAAAAACGAACAAATCCAAGGCATTGGGTCGTGCGTGGGGCCAGGATTCATAGTGCACTGGTCCCCCTCACCAGGGCCACCGAGAGGGGGAGCAGGGGGGACAAAAGTCCCTGGGCCCGGGCCTCTGGAGGGGGCCCGGCGCCACCGCAGTCAGGCCCACCCGCCGTCGCTCCCGAACTAACTAACCTTAAACGCCTCCTTCCTTTCCTTTCACCACCTTCGCAGCAAGCAGCAGCAGGGCAGACCACTCCTTCCTTCCGTGTCCCACCCTCACCTGACGTAATGTCCATGAGGGCGGAGCACGGAAGGAAGGAGAGGTCTGCCCTGCTGCTGCTTGCCGCGAACGTGGTGAAAGGAAAGGAAGGAGGCATTTAAGGTTAGTTCAGGGCCCGGTAGCGGGTGGAGGAGGGGGGCCCGGCAGCGAAGATGACCTCAGGTGGGGGGGGGCCCGGGGGCAGCCTTGTCCCGGGCCCGGCTCTGGCTATCGGCGGCCCTGCGCCTCACATGCCAGGACACCAACCGGGCACCCTAGGGGGCACTTGTAACAATTAAAAAAAGTTAACTACCTCTGAAGTCCATAGCTCCCTTCCCTTGGATGCTGAGCCCCCCAAATACACCCCAAAACCCACATCCCACAACTCTACACCATTACCACAGCACTTATGGCTGAAGGGGGGCACCTAGATGTGGGTACAGTGGGTTTTGGGGGCGGTTTGGAGGGCTCTCATTTACCACCATAAGTGTAACAGGTAGGAGGGGGATGGGCCTAGGTCCACCTGGCTGAAGTCCACTGCACCCACTAATAACTGCTCCAGGGACCTGCATACTGCTGTGATGGAGCTGGGTTTGACATTTGAGGCTGGCATACAGGCTGGAAAAAGCAAGTTTTTAAAGTTGTTTTTTTTGGGTGGGAGGGGGTTAGTGACCACTGGGGGGAGTCAGAGGTGGTCATCCCCGATTCCCTCTGGTGGTTATCTGGTCATTTAGGGCACCTTTTTGGGACTTGCTTGGGAAAAAAAGGGTCCAAAAAAGTGACCCAAATTCGCGCTAAAAACGCCTTTCTTTTTTCGATTATTGGCCAAGGATGCCCATCTCTCCTCGGCCGATAAACACGCCCCAGTCCCGCCTTCACCACATCTCAGACACGCCCCCGTCAACTTTGGCCATTTCCGCAACAGATTGTAGTTGAAGATGCCCAAAATCGGCTTTCGATTATTCTGATTTGGGCGCCCACGGGAGAAAGACGCCCATCTCCCGATTTGGGTCGAAATATGGGCCTCTTTCTCTTTCGAAAATAAGGCGGTTAGTACTCCAATTGCTAAGGGATCCTTTTACAAAGCCACGGTAGTGATTCCCGGTGTGGCAAATACAACAAAGCCCATTCAATTCCTATGGGTTTCATCACATTTGCCGTACGGGAATCAGTTTCATGGCTTTGTAAAAGGAGCTCTAAGTTTGTTTCTGAGGCAGTGGAGGGTGAACTAACTTGCCTATAGCGACCAAGTATATTAGCTGGAAAAAATAGGATCTGAATGTTGATTTTGCTGGTTCAAAGCTTTCCACTCTAACCACTAGATTTATCTTCCACATAGGCAATGGAATAGGGTGGGATAAAGTGGCTATAGGGTTGCCCAACTTTTTGTCCCTACAGTACTTAGGAGCTAGGGAGCCCTTTTACTAAGTTGCATAGAGGGGCATAATCGAACGGCACCGGCCATCTCTATGGGCGGCCATCTCCAGAGCCGGCGCCGCAAGTGGGCGGAGCCAACTGTATTTTCGAAAAAGATGGCCGGCCATCTTTTTCTTCGCTAATATGGTTGGGCCCGGCCAAATGTCAGCGATCGCCGGGTTTGAGATGGCCGGCATCGGCTTTCGGCCATAATGGAAAATAATGCTGGCGATCTCAAACCCGGTGAAATCCAAGGCATTTGGTCGTGGGAGGAACCAGCATTTGTAGTGCACTGGCCCCCCTCACATGCCAGGACACCAACCGGGCACCCTAGGGGGGCACTTCTAAAAATAAAAAATAAAAAGCTCCCAGGTGCATAGCTCCCTTCCCTTGGTTGTTTAGCCCCTCAAAACCCACTGCCCACAACTCTACACCATTACCATAGCCCTAAGGGGTGAAGGGGGGCACCTACATGTGGGTACAGTGGGTTTTGGGTGGGTTTTGGAGGGCTCCCATTTACCACCACAAGTGTAACAGGTAGTGGGGGATGGGCCTGGGTCCCCCTGTCTGAAGTGCACTGCACCCACTAAAAACTGCTCCAGGGACTTGCATACTGCTATCAGGGAGCTGGGTATGACATTTCAGGCTGGCATAGAGGCTGGCAAAATTTTTTTTTTGGTGGGAGGGGGTTGGTGACCACTGGGGGAGTAAGGGGAGGTGATCCCCGATTCCCTCCGGTGGTCATCTAGTCAGTTGGGGCCCCTTTTTGAAGCTTGGTCGTGAAAAAAAAGTGACCAAGTAAAGCCGGCGAAATGCTTGTCAAGCCTGGCTTTTTTTTTTCTATTATCAGGTGAAGCCAGCCATCTCGTGACCATGCCCCCATCCCACCCCCGTCCCGCCTTCACTACCCTACCGACACGCCCCCTTGATATTTAGCTGGCTCCGCCACGGAAAACAGTTGAACCCGGCCAAAATTGGCTTTCGATTATACCGATTTGGCCAGGTTCAGGAGATCGCCGACCATCTTCCGATTTATGTCGGAAGATGGCCATCAATCACTTTTGAAAATGAGCCTGATAGGCACCTACAAGCGCCCAACATGTGCCAATTTTGAGTCACCACCTGGCTATAGCATAGTCCTTGTGGTGATTTCATTTTTGACGTGCGTCCGCTACATGTGCCCTAAAATAATTTTTATTTTCTGGCACGCGGCAGAAACCGGGCAGTAATCGTCATTCTACGTGCGTAGCTGATTACAGCACGGTTAATTCGTGAGACCTTACCGCTAACTCAATGGCTGGCGGTAAGATCTCAGACCTAAAATACACACGCCAATTTTTATTTTGCCGTACATCCGTTTTTGGCAAAAATAAAAGCCTTTTTTACAAGTGCACTGCCTGCACATGCCCAAAAACATGCACCTACACTAGCGCAACCCATTTTTGGTGCACCTTTGTAAAAGGGCCCCTAGGGGTCTTGGAAGGTAGGAGTAGAGGTTGGTTTGATTGTCCTTCCTCCATCACAAAAAGGTGTTCTGATGCCTTTATTTCTGTTACCCACAATTATTCACTGATAAAAATCATGAAATTGTACCAACATTTATTTTTGCCTTTAACTTCTCACATGATCTCATGTGAATAACTTCATTAGAATTTCAAGTTATGATTTAAAACCTGGAAACATTTTTAGGATTGTAGCCTGGGCAGATGACTGGAGCTCATTGTCTTACAACAAATTATAGTTCATTAAATGCAGTCATTACTTCCTCATTAAAAAGCTATAAAAGGGCAATGATCATAAGTGAAGTGACAGTCTCAGGATACACTGTATATTGTTTAAGCTAAGATTCAAATATTAATTCTTTAAAATGTTTAGACGCCGAGTATCATCAATACCGAACAATGATGTGATTGAAGAGCCCACTGCCTGGGTGAGTACAGTAGCAAATCTGTGTTCCATATAACAAGGACTGAGTAGAAACAGTGATATGGAAAATCCTGAATGCTGTATATTTTCATGCTAATCTGTTAAATGCTTAATTGCTGATTTAGAAAAGTGATCACAGACTGAAAAGAAACAAGTGACAATTTTTGGCATACTAAACAATTAAGAACAAATTGTTTGTTGAGAATAGCAGGATAGTCAATTATCCTCATTTTCTAATTTATTTACTTCATTATGAGTCAAATATTTTCAAAAGATTTTTTCAATTTTGTGTCTACGGGAAAAATGTTTTACACATCTAGTTCATTTTTAAGAAATGTTACTTAAGAGGTGAATCCCTTTCTTTCCACTAAATTATTATCTGGACTAACAAAATATCTAAATGAACCCAAGTATGTATAAATATATGAATATAAATAAGTAGATATTATAACTGATAGATCTCTTACTGATGTAATGGTATCTTGATTTCATCCATGGCAGAGTAGAGGCGATAATGCATTTATGGCAAAAACTAGAACATTATGGGTTCCTTTTACTAACGGGCGGAAGGGGTAGCGTGGACTTGGCACATGACAAGCCGTGTCTACCGCTGGGCTCGCCTTTGCTGCGCGCCACTTCTGGTGTTAGAAAACACATATTTATTTTTGTGCCCTGTGGTAATTGGGCAGTGCTGTTGTTAAGTTCAAGTGGATAAATCCTTTTTGATACTGTCCTACATGTTTTAATATGACATTGTTGGGCACATTTTCAAATACATTTCAGTAGAAAAAAAACCCCACAAGGCCGTGTGTACAAAGATAAATCCAGCATTTTAAAATATCAGACCCTTAAACAAAGATGTTTTTTGCATAAAAGAGAGTGATTATGAGCTGATCAGTGGGTCAAAACCAGGGCCTGGAATTTGATTCTATTGAGTCCACAGTCCTGTATCTGCTGTGGTTAGTGTATCATTTATAAGAACACATTTAATCAGGATGTAACAATTCATGTATAGTGCAAATTTTATTAGGATCTGCAATCATCTCCTTAACACACTGGATCTTGATTCGATCAATTATCTTGTATTCAAATGTTTGTAATGTTTACTAGTTGAGGGTTTTGGTTTCTTTCCAAACTGGTATAGCATGTTGTAGAGAGAGCCGGTGGTTGGGAGGCGGGGCTGGTGGTTGGGAGGCGGGGATAGTGCTGGGCAGACTTATACGGCCTGTGCCCTGAAGAACACAGGTACAAATCAAAGTAGGGTATACACAAAATTAGCACATATGAGTTATCTTGTTGGGCAGACTGGATGGACCGTGCAGGTCTTTTTCTGCCGTCATCTACTATGTTACTATGTTACTATGACCTCCTTAAATCCTAATCTATGAACTGCTTTATTGGAATAAGAATCACCCAGAACTAAAGGAGCCTCCTTTATGGAACTCACACACGCACATGTGAACATATGCATGAATATAATTTTTTTTTTAAAAACCCAATCCTAACCATTTTCCAGTGCCTTCATATCTCCTCTGGCTTGTCCTGAAAGTTTGGTGCAGATAAAACACCAAACAAAAGATTATATGCACAGACATACTCTGCAATCTCATACATCATCTTTTCTTTTAGAAAGTAGGGTAAAGGTGACACCTCCCAAACATGATTTTGAAATCTCAAACCATTAAATGCAAATCAGGTTCCACAAGTCAACCCTCATGAAAAGTGACTTGCATATCACAGGAGATAATCACACAAACCCAAATGAATCACCGATTCCAGCAACAGATTCCAAAGCATGATAAACAGATCACAAATTCTAGATTGGCCAAACTGTAGTTTCCTGTAACCTTAAAAAGACAGATTAGAATCAGCCATGTCATTTGTGATACGAATGTGTAGTTTTAGCCCATACACATTGGTGCAAGTTTCAAAGGGAAACAATGAATGCTGTTTCCATCTGAAAATTAGCAGCCACAAAAGCATGATAGAGCACCTGCTGTTTGTACATGCTTCTGAAAATGTCAAAAATGCTGGCTGTTCTTTTTCCCTTGTATAAACTCATCTTCTGTAAATGCTCTTTTCTGAATGGGCTAAAGATATGCATAAGATGGAAACGAAGCATAGGAGGGAAAGTTTAATCAAACCATTTCAGTTGACGTGCTTTTAAGAACTGATTGGTGGTCAAGGTGCCAATTCTATAAAATAGATGATAACATTTACTCGCCAGATACTAGGGCAGAATACTAGCATATACATGTCTATGTGAGTGCTATTCTGTAAACATATATTTATTTATTTATTAGGTTTTATTTACCACCTTTTTGAAGGAATTCACTCAAGGCGGTCTACAGAAAGAATAATTCAAACATGAACAATAGGCAATTGCAGCAGTAAAAATATTCAAATAACAATACAAAGTATGGGCATAGTATACTACTTACATTGTCAACACAATATGTAATAGAACATTTAGATTGACAGTAAAGGGTATAAGCAAAGGTAGAACATATAGATAGGTAAGAGAGTAAGAAGAGTGGAGTGGAGTGGAGGAGTGGCCTAGTGGTTAGGGTGGTGGACTTTGGTCCTGAGGAACTGAGTTCAATTCCCAGCATAGGCAGCTCCTTGTGACTCTGGGCAAGTCACTTAACCCTCCATTGCCCCATGTAAGCCGCATTGAGCCTGCCATGAGTGGGAAAGCGTGGGGTACAAATGTAACAACAAAAAAAAAGAGCTAGAGAGTAAGGCAACTAATTTAAAGAAAGTTGCACATGATGTCAGGGAGATGGTTAATCTATAGATAGGTAAAAGAGTAAGAGGAGTTAGAAAATAAGGTGACTAATTTAAAGAAAGATGCACATTGCTTACAGGTATAGAAAATTATATTGCAAGCCAGGGGTCCTCAAATCCAGTCCTTGAGGTCCACATCCACAACCCAGCCTGGTTTTCAGGATTTCCACGATGAATATGTATGAGATCTGTTTGCATGCAATGGAAGCAATGAATGCAAATAGATCTCAAACATATTCATTATGGAAATCCTGAAAACCAGGCTGGGTTCTGGACCTTGAGGACTGGGTTTGAGGACCCCTGATGCATGCATTTGCAATCTAGGCATAATCATTTACACCAACTCTATGGCTGGTGTAAGTGTTCAGACGTAAAATACATGTGTGCATCTGACATGTTAAACTAGTAACTCTACAAAAGAAAGTAGCTGCATATGCTCCTTTATAGAATAGGTGCCTGACTCTTATTTGAGAATACCCAGTTGCTCTGTAAGGGGCCCTTTTATGAACTGGTGGTAGGGCTCCTGCTGGGGTAGTATGCAGCAAATAAGCACTACTTCTGGGTGTGCCCTTTCCCACACTAGAAAAAAAAATTTCTTTCTAGCACAGGTGAGCAGGCAGTAGGTGTGCCTGGCAGTAACTGGGCAGTGGCATGTGCTGCCCGATTACCACAGGACCCCTCACTGCCTACTAAATAAGAGATGGTAAGGGCTCAGGCAGTAGATGGCCACACGACAGTTTTTCAATTAGCGTATGGCCATTTACCATCACCATTTCAAAAATATCTTTTTACACACCACAGTAAAAGGTGGCCTCGGTGAGCAGGAATCCCATGCAATGACACCACTGTGTGCCATCTTTCACTGCCGCTTGGTAAAAGGGCCCCCAAATGTTTTAGTATGTGTGCATCATCTGTGAAGGTAATCTCACTCCAAAGGGAAGCACTGTCAATGTACACTGATGCATGAAGAAAAACACCATTACACTTATTTAGCAATTAAATGTAAAATGAGACCAAATTGTTTACTACTACTACTACTTAGCATTTACTACTACTTAGCATTTCTATAGCGCTGCCAGGGTTACGCAGCGCTGTACAAGTTTAAACACGGGGAGGGACAGTCCCTGCTCAAGAGAGCTTACAATCTAACGGTAACAGACTACGTAGTCAGTGTAGGTAACAGGAATGGGGAAGGTGGTTAGGCGCCAAAAGCAAGGGAGAAGAGATGGGCCTTGAGTAAGGACTTGAAAATGGGCAGGGAGGGCGCATGGCGTATGGGCTCAGGAAATCTGTTCCAGGCATAAGGTGCTGCGAGGCAGAAGGGGCGGAGTCTGGAGTTAGAGGTGGTGGAGAAGGGTACAGATAGGAGTGATTTGTCCTGAGAGCGGAGGTTACGGGTGGGAACATACAGGGAGAGGAGGGTAGAGTGGTAATGGGGGGCAGCAGATGGAGTGCACTTGAAAGTCAATAGGAGAAGCTTGAACTGTATACGGTAGTGGATTGGGAGCCAGTGAAGCGACTTGAGGAGAGGGGTTATATGAGAGTATCGGTTCACGCGGTAGATAAGACGTGCGGCGGAATTTTGGACAGATTGAAGGGGGGATAGGTGGCTAAGCGGGAGGCCAGCGAGGAGAAGGTTGCAATAGTCAAGACAAGAGGTAACGAGCGAGTTTAGCAATAAGACAAGGTGAGGCATTTTAGGAGAAGCAGTGTAGCAATACTGATTGATTCAGACTGGGCAAATATTGATTTAACCATTCAAAAGCTCCAGAGAACACACTGCAACTGTAAAATCAATCAACAACAAATATATATGTGTGTATATATATATATATATATATATATATATATATATATATATATATATATAAATTTCATAAGTAAATGTGATGTGCCTTGCCTACTAAATGAAGAACAAGGCAAAAACTATGAATTAAGACCTGCTGTGTATTATATGTGCAGTATGTAAATGGAATGAATCCTTCTTTGCTAACATTTCAGAGCAGCATTAAGGTGAACACTTGCTGCATTGCCATTTACCGGGGAGTCTTTACTGCCACCTATTTAGGAAGTGGTAAGGACCTACCACACTAACCCAGTAGTAACTGGGCAGGACACGGGGCTGCCCGATTACCGCTGGGTAAGCCCCTAGCTCTAAAAAAAATAAGAGTATTTTTTCATTGCCATTAATGGTGTATGGTGGAGGCAGTCACTACCGCTGGGCTCCTGCAGTAGCCCAGCAGTAGTGTAGGATTGGCATGTGGCAAACCAGCGGTTACGGGTACCATCGCTTTTGTATAAGAGGCCCTATATGTGCTGACTCATTGTCAGTCTTTGCTAGAAAGGGCTGGTGGAAAAGACTATCCCCCCCTGTTTACAAGGCTGCATGGGCTGTGTTGACATTAGCATACCACCAGTTGCTAGTGTATCTTTGTAAATGGGGGAGGGGTATAAACATTGATGCCATGACAGTGAAAAAAATTGTGGTTAAAGTGACAATAATCTTATTGATGAAAGGATACATAAATGCATAAATTATTATGGATACCTGTCCCAAAAGGCATAAAAAAAAAAACTATCTTCCCAAAATGTAAAAGAAAATGGCTGCTAAAACTGCACTTAGGTGGCTATCCGACGATATTCAGTGCCGGATAGCTGGCTATCCAGTACTGAACATCGCCGGTTAGCTGCTTAAAGATAGCCGATTATATCGCACACTATAACTGGTTATTTGCCTATTTATAAAGGCAGACTGGACAAATTCGGCAGCTATATTTGGCCGCTGCAATAGGTGGAATAACTTTGGCCGGTCTGACTTTAAAGTTCTGAATATCAGCTTGGTCGGTTAAAGTCAGATCAGCCATAGTTAAACCTGATATTCAATGCTGGTCACCGGAAACAGCCTAGCATTGAATATTCAGGTTTAGCCCAGACCGCGGAAGACTGCTTGGCTATTTTCCGCGGTCTGAAAATCAGGCGAATTACTTTATTGGTGATAGTCAATGTCTTTGCTGCATGTTTTTCACATTTGTATGTTGTATCTCTTTAGGGACGTCAATGTTGGCGCTGGTGCAGATATTTCCTGCTTAGTTTCTTGGCCTCTTTAATTACCGCAGCAATAGCAGTGTTGATCTTGGCCTTGCTCTATGTCAAAAACAACAAGCCTTCATCAAATCCAGATGCTTTAGTAAATTCACCTGTATTAGGACTTGGCGCTTGTTTAAAGGAAGCTCCTTTTAATGTTGACACCAAATTTCTATTCCTCAATAATCTGCACAAAGCTAAGGTATGATGTTTTTTTTAACATTGTGATTTACAGTTTAAAGCATTGCTAATGTGTTAAGCTAAGGTTGCCAACTAGATCCTGATTCGCCTGACTGGATTGATCCAGTCCTGGGTTTACCCCATTGCAGGCAGGGACTTGTAATCTTGCTTTTCTTAGGCAATGCAATGAGGAAATCAGACCTACAAGTTGTCAGGTGAATGTGGATCCAGTTGGCAACCCTATGTTAAGAGCAGATGGATGGTCAAACCTTCAAAAATCTTGTTTACATATGAAAAAAAGATCAGAAATAATATTTCAACAACTTTTCTCACTGTAAAAATCCATATTTACTATGGGCTCCTTTTACTAAGCCGCGCAAAACTCTATGCGCGCCCAACGCATGCCAAAATGGACTTACCGCCCGACTACCGCATGCCTCTTGCCTTAATTTAATTTTTGGTGCGTGTCCACTAGGCGCGTCTGAAAAATATTTCGGATGTGCGTAGTGGACGCGCGCCAAGTGGCATCTGACGCACGTAGGTCATTACCGCCCAAATTCTTTACCACTAGGTCTATGGCTGGCGGTAAGGTCTCAGATCCAAAATGGATGCGCGGTAATTTTGATTTTGCCAGACGCCCATTTTCGGAAAAAAATTTAAAAAGGCATTTTTTGTAGGTGCGCTGAAAAATAATTCTGCATGCATCCAAAACCCGCGCCTAAACTACCACAGGCCACTTCTTACCGCGGCTTAGTAAAAACACCCCTATATTTCCCCCATAAACATAGAATGGCAAAACAGCCTTTGAATGTGGTAGAGACTGGAAATGGAGCTTAAACCTTACATCTGAGGAGTTTCATATTCTAGGGGATTAAGCGCTTTAACCACTTAGATATACTTTCATGTAATTTCATTTTACTAATTACTTTTTGTGGACAAAGCCTACTACCAACATTTGTTACAGTGAGCCTAATATCATACATTTATTTATTTAAAAAACCACCCTCCTGCCCTAAAAGGTCACAAAGACATCATAAATATTAAATACACCAATAAATATATATATATATATATATATATATATATATATATATATATATATATATATATATATATATAAACCCTATTACAGTCTGACCTATTGCTAATAACCCCCTTTTCATCATTTGGAAGCCTAGTTTTGTTACACACTGAGTTAGAAATCGCGTACAACCTTTTTCTTCATATAGAACTGAATAATGAAATTTGGATAACGTGGGATACAAGTACCAATAAATAAATAAAAATAAGAGTGAATCAACTTTTCTGTGATCAGCACCTACAGGCCTAGATTGGGTGGAGTGGAAGCAGAGTTGTGATATACATACATATTTTATCTACCAACAACACAATGAAGGTGTCAAACCCACAAACTGATGACACTGTGTATAATCACAAGATTTTTATTCTTAATATTCAAGACTCAACATGGGCCATGTTTTTTCCATTAGGCCTGCATCAAGAGTCTAAAATATAAATATGTCTATATAAAAATATACATAATGAAAATAAAACGTATTGGCAAGTCGTGCAGGCCTAGTGGGGCACTGCAGTGGACTTCAGATAAAAGGTTCCAGGTACACATCTTACCGTTACCCTCTTATATTATATGGTGAGCCCTCCAAAACTCACCAAAAACCTACTATACCCAACTGTACACCACTACAATAGCCCTTATGGCTGCAGGTGTCATCTATATGTGGGTATGGTAGGTTTGTGGTGAGTTTTGGAGGGTTTACACTTTCCACCACAAGTGTAAGAGTTAGACTGGGATATGGACCTGGGCCCCTTTCTCTACAGTGCACTGCACCAGCCACTAGGCTACTCCAGGGAGCTGTTTGCTGCTCCAGTAGGACTAGCTATAACATCTGAAGCTGTCATAGAGGCTGGTATGTACTGTTTCTTTCACATCTTTAGGGGTAGGGCAGCGTGAGGGTGAGGGTGGTAGTGGTAGGGGATCAGTGACCACTGGGGGAATAAGGGAGATTCATGCTTTAATCCCTGCAGTGGTAATTTAGGGTACCTTTTCTGAGTTAGTTGTGATAAAAACAGGTCTAGACCAAAATGTTTACATTGTAGCCCTGGACGTTTTGGCTTTGCTCCATTAAGGCAGCAAAACATCCAAGTGTTAGGAACGCTCTAATCCTGGCCCTAACACACCCTCTTGTGATTTGGACTCGCTGCAGACGAACCGCATAGATAAACGTCTGCAAAACAGGTTTAAAAAAATAGCGTTTTGAGTGTTTTGGCAAGCAAGTTTATATAGATTGAGTCTGGATTTTCCCTTGACGAAGAATATAAAGTTAAAATCAGTTTGGGAATGTTCTTTCCTGTATCAAAATCCAGCAAATTACTTTATATTTTCTGTTTCAAAAAGCCCTTAAAACCTATTTGTTTCAGAATCAATGATTATCCTATAGGCTTTTATGTACATTGTGAATTTTATGATTTATTGTAGTTGTTTTGATAGTAATATTTTTTAAATGTATGATGTATAGTCCTTCTGATGAGAAGTCGGTTTTATGTAATCTGCTTTTAGCTTGGTTAAAGGCTACATATAAATGCTATAATACAATACGAAATGTCAAAATGCTGCTTTATGCTACTTTTTAAACTTTTGAACTTTGGAACATATTTTAACACAAGGTTAAGCAATGGATTGAAGTGCTGATAAATTTGATGTTGTTCCTAAATAACACAGAACCATCATGTTTGTATTTATTCAGGCTAATGTGTACCAAGGAGGTTTGGTTAGTTGCGCAGGATACTTGGGAAATTCTACCCAGTATTCCAGTATGGAAGCAGCAGCTTTTGGAATTAGCATCAACACTTATCAATCCAAAATCTCAGTGTGCACTATACGGATTTTTGGAGGAGGATTGTATAGCCCTGCCTGGACTATGAATGGCAACATACATGGATATGTTTCACAGGTAAATTGTATAAAGATGTTAAATATATTTATTTCATTGTTGTTTTTGTCAGATAGTTAGACAAAACAAGTGCTTGGAAGCCTTTCAGTCATCAGACTTTTAAATATTACAGTTTTCAAGATGACAGTTTTCAAAAAGCTGTGAGCGGCAATTTTCACAGTACCTAATGGGTATCCTTTTGAAATTTTGCAGTGCCAGAGCAACACAGGGATATTTGTAACTGATTTGAAGGAGATGCAAGATACATGGTGTGGAAGAGTAACCTAGGGGCCCTTTTACTAAGCTGCAAAAGCGTCTACGTGCACCCAACGCATGCCAAAATGGAGTTACCACTCGACTACCATGTGGCTCTTGCAGTAATTTCATTTTTGGCATGCATCCGATACACGTGTCTGAAAAATATTTTTTATTTTTGGGTGCATGTAACGGACGCGCACCAAGTGGCATTTCGTGCGCATAGGTCATTACCGCCCAATTACCGCTTGAGTCTTTACCGCTAGGTCAGTGGCTAGTGGTAAGGTCTCAGACCCAAAATGGATGCAAGTTGATTTTCATTTTGCCGCACGTCCATTTTCGGCAAAAAAGGCATGCTAGAAAATGGCTTGGCGCTCACCCAAAACCCACGTCTACCCTACCGCAAGCCATTTTCAGTGCGCCTTTGTAAAAGGACCCCCTAGTGGTTAGAGCACCTGGCTGACAACTGAGAAAGCTGCTTGTGATCTTGTACAAGTCACTTACCTCTTCATTGTTTCAGTTGCAAAATTAGATTGCAAGCCCTCGGGGACAGGGAAATACCAAACTGTAACTCACCTTGAGCTGCTACTGAAAAAGGTGTGAGCGAAATCTAAATAACTGGATTAAAGCATGTGTCAGAATGTTAAACTGAAATCTCTGCGAGCCCTTTCACTAAAGTGCATTAGGCTGTTAACGCATGAATTAGCGCATGGTATGTGCTATTGCACAAGTGCAGTAACAGTTTATATGCTGGTTTAGCAGTTAGTATGGGCACATTCAAAGATTAAAAACATTTTGGACTAGTTTCTAAATAAGTGCTTCTATAAATGGTGCTCCAGGTTGGGCGCTGTTTAGGAGATGCGTCTAACTTTTAGACACAGGGATTTATACCAACTGAAACCTGGTGTAAATCCCTGCGCCTAAATTAGGGACAGATCAGTCGTATTCTATAATAGTGTTTGCAAATACTTGGAAAGTCTATGCCCCACCCATGCCTCTCCCATGACCACACCCCCTTTTCAGATCCACACACTAGAGTTTATGTATACATCTTTATAGAATACACTTAGCAAGATTCATGCATAAGTTTTTATACTTTTTATGAAAATATTTGCAAAGTGAGAATTTGACTTTGTGCAGATCCTTAGTTCTAACCTCTGTGGAATGCAAAATAACATATAGCTACAACAATAACAACAAATAAAATACAATTACATCTGATATAGAAGTCTCAGAAAATCCAATAGTTTGCACTGTTTGAGGGCTTTCTAAACTGTGCTGCAAGATTTCAGGAAATTTATTAAACAGTTCTATGCTTTTATGAAGATATGGTCATAACAGATAAACCCTGAACACCGTGAAATTTGTGATTTCTGATATTATTATCTTTTATTATTATTTTGTCTTTCAAGGGTGCTGTGTGGGTTGGCATAGTACAAAATTCAACTGAACCACCTGTCACATTCAATGTTATAACTGGACAAGTAATGTTCATCCCACAAGGTTTCACCTACTGGATAAGGAACACTGGAAATACAGATGCCTTCATTGTGATGTTTTATAGTACAGATGAAGAGATCATAACTTTGGATGTCAGTGACGTGCTTTTCTTCACTCCGAATGACATAAAAGCATTAATGGTTTGTATATCCTTTTCTATATTATAGTCATACGAGCAGATATTTATTTATTTATTTATTTAATTGCATTTGTATCCCACATTTTCCCACCTATTTGCGGGCTCAGTGTGGCTTACAATACATTGTAAATAATGGAAATACAATTTGTTACAATTCAGTTATGGATTACATTGTGGGAAGTTATCATTTGCCATGCTGCTTCAGTTCAATTCAAGAACTCTTTCCCTCTTTCTCTCCCCCCTTTCCCCCCGCTCACACATATACCCACTCTCTTCTCCTTTTTCTTTCTTTCTTTCTTTCTTTCTTTCTTTCTTTCTTTCTTTCTTTCTTTCTTTCTTTCTTTCTTTCTTTCTTTCTTTCTTTCTTTCTTTCTTTCTTTCCCCCTAAAGCACTCTTCCCTCCTTTTCCTCCTTCCTCTTTCTCTCTCTCTTCCTTTATAGCCCCCTTCCCTGCACAACACACCATTCCCCCCCCCCTTCCTTTCTCCCTTCCTCCTTGGGACTATGTCTCTGTTCCCTGCCTCCTCTATCATCTTCAGCCCCCATGATACACTTGTTCTTGTGGCAGCCTTGTATCATCTACCTGCCTGTTCCTCACCGGCTAACGCATGCCTGAGTACATTGTGCTCTGGCATCAGGCAGCCAACCCTCTCTACTGCTATTATAGATGGGCCATTATTGAAAACTGTGAAAAGAATATGTTGCATATTTTTCAAACAACTGTCATGCATAAGAGAAGAAATTTGGTCAGGAAGATCTAGAAGTCAGTAATCAGTCAGGAAGATCTAAAAGTCACTAATCAGTGAAGGACCTGAGGGACATCAAATTAACTCGATACCAGTCAGAATGACAAAATAAGTTGGAAAACTGAAAGTATGCTTTAGTGTATACAGAAAAGTATCACTAGCAGGAAGAGGAAAATTCTGTTACCTATTTCCAGGCTTCTGGTAAGACCTAGACCTGTTTTTATAACGAATAAGGCACAAAAAGATGCCCTAAATGACCACTGGAGGGAATCAGGGTTAACCTCCTCTTACTCCCCCCGTGGTCACTGACCCACTCCCACCCCCCTAAAAATGTGATTAAAAATGCTACTTCCCAACCTCTATGCCAGCCTCAGATATAATACTCATGTACAATAGAGCAGCATGCAGGTCCCTGGAGTAGTCTAATGGTGGATGCAGTGCACTGAACATAGGTGGATTCAGGCCCATATCTCCCATATCTTTTACACTTGTGGTGGAAACTATGAGCCCTCCAAAACTCACCAGTAACCCACTGAACCCATATATAGGTGCCCCCTTCACCCATAAGGGCCATTGTAGTGGTGTACAGTTGGGGGGGGGGGGGTAGTAGGTTTTGGAGGGCTCAGCAGACAAGATAATGGAGCAGTGCTGAGATGTGTAATTAGGAGCGTTTATTTGAAGTCCACAACAGTGCCCCCTAGGGTGTCCCATTGCTCTCCTGGTGTGTCTATGTGGCCAGTCTATTAAGAATGCTGGCTCCTCCTACATCCCAATGGCTTGATTTTGTGCGTTTTTCACTTGAACATTATTTTTCTGAATATGGACCAAAAAAATAAATGCACAGAGCACAAAAAAAAAAAAGATAGACATTTTTCTGTTTTGAAAATGGCTATAATCCCCACTTGAATTTTAGACATTTTTAGCAAAACATCAAAAGTTGGACTTAGACCTCATATGGAAAATGCCTCTTCACGTCTTTGCTGTTATTTGATATTTTTATTGTATCTTATGATATTTTATTTTTGTATTGTCTGTTGTTTTGGTTTGGTTATTATAATTATGTATGTTATTGCTTGTACACCGCCTAGAATTTTTGATGTAGTCTGGGCTACTAATTTTTAAAATCAATCAATCAATCAATAAATAAGAGATCTAATGCGAGCATTCACATATCTAGCAAGCTTCAGGATAGCATTTTCTGCAGAACGAGAAACTCAGGGTCCAAGGTCATCAGGTGAAATTAGAGGAACAGAGGCTCAAAAAGAATATAGGAGAATGTTATCACAGGAGAGTTCATAAGTGGCCTCAAGTATAAGTGATAACAGCCATAACAGGGACAGCATTTGAGGTAATAGATATGGAAGGATCATGACAGGATAAGGGAAAGTGATGACTACAGAAAGATTGAAGCCAGAAACAGCATAGTAGGCAGCGCATGCCATATAATGTGTGAAGGGATTTAGTGAAATCTGATGCTTTGTTGTTTTTGGAAGGCTGAGATGTGTTTGTGAAAGGAATGATTCACAGTGAGGTGAGGTGAGGTGCAGTGCAGCTCATAAGGGAACCAAAGTTAGAGGATGCTCATTTTGTTTTTCCTCACAGTCTCAGCTGTTGGTGATATCAACAGAGTTATTCTGCACATTGGAAGAGGAATAATGAGGATAATGCATGTGGATGATAATTTTACAAAGGCTTTCTATGTTTAAAACCTGGTTTTGTAGCTAGAAAGCTCACTATGCAAAATTTACTGCCATATGCATGAATGGGTGATATTCTTTAAATGTGAAATTAATTGATCGGTAAGTTTCATAGAAAATGATTTTGAACTTGGTTGCATTAGAAACATTTTAAAATTCTTTTTATCTTTCTCCTGTATTCTTCCAAAAGTTAGAATTATATTACTGAACCGCAATGAGGGCACAGTGAAACTACTAATTAGTGCAACAGTAAACTCTGCATGACACATTTTACAACTAAGCACTAAAGTATAATCATATTATGTTATCTATATAACAAGCCACAGTCTTGTTTTTGTTTGAATTTCTTATTTTCTAATTTTGTTGTTCTTTTAGAATGCTGATGGAGTTAGTCTTTTTGGAGCAAGACCAACTGGAACCGGGGTTATAATTCTTCCGGACTCTGCATGGACCTATACTCAGTCTGCAAATACAGATGTGTGGAGGTACTTTTTTAATCTGGCAGGTACGGTGATAAATATTGTATCAAAAAGAGGACAATTTTGAAAGACAGTTGCACAACTATAACAGTGCTTTGCTACAAAAATGCACTTTTCAAAAATTATTTACTGGCTACGTGGATAAAATGAAGTGCTATTATTGTATATCATTTATTAATTTGATATATCGCCTCTTTCAAGCACGAGTCAAGGTGGTTTACATACAATTATACAGATACTTGCACTGTCCCTAATTGGCTCACAATCCAAGTAGTATATTGTATCTGGGGCAATGGAGGAATGAGGGTCCCTTTTACAAAGTCGCGATAGGGCTAGGTAGCGAATCCCGTATTGCCACTACCACTGGGGTAATGCATGCACCCATTGGTAATTCTGAGTTTGGTGCACGCTGAATCCTGCAGTAGAAATAATTTTCTGTTTTCTACCGTGGAAGGTGTTCCTGGTGGTAATCGGCAGCATGGCCACATTGGTGTGTCCTGCATGGATATCGCATGGGTAGCGCAAGAGCCCTTACCGTTAGGTCAGTAGGTGGTGGTAAGGGCTCAGGCTGTAAAAAGGCGCACACTAGTTTTAATTTTAGTACACGCCCATTTCACGGCCCATTAAAAAATAGCCTTGTCTCAGCTGTGGTAAAAAAATGGCCCAGCGCGCGTCCAAAAGGCACACCCACACTACTGCAGGCCACTTTTTACCGCAGCTTAGTTAAAGGACCCCTAAGTGACTTGCCCAGGGTCACATGGAGCTGCAGATAGAACTGCATAATTATTTAGAGGGTAGTGAAGACGCACCTAGGGTATAGTTGGGGTAAAGTATGGAAATACACATATATGACTGAATTTTCAAAGGATTGGGGTCCTTTAACAAAATGATGATGCCCATAGGAATACAACGGGCATCTTTACATTTGGCATGCGCTAAATCCGTTAGCACACCTTAGTATAACCCTTATATGTGCTATTTTACATAGAAAGAGTACCTGAACAAAAAGGAGATGCACAAGCAAGCAGGGACGACCTCCTTAGGTGATTTTTGAAGGAGAAATATGTACATACTTTCCCTTTGAGAACCAGTACTAAGTCTGGGGATAAAACTAGGACTTTTCAGATATGCAGGCAGTTTGGAAACTGCTCGTCTTAATGGTGTTTTTAAAAGCTTAAGTGGATGGTGCATTGTGTGAATATCAACATCTTATTTCACTTATGGAGATCAATAATTTGTCTTACTTGCATCAGAGGTGAACGGCTTTGTGACCATGCACCAATATAGAATCATCTCATTCTAGCTGGCATGTTGAAGATTGCATGCGATAGACCTTTGATCTTCTATCTTCAGGAGCTTAGTCAAGATCGGGAGGCGGGGCTGGTGGTTGGGAGGCGGGGATAGTGCTGGGCAGACTTATACGGTCTGTGCCAGAGCCGGTGGTGGGCAGCGGGACTGGTGGTTGGGAGGCGGGGATAGTGCTGGACAGACTTGTACGGTCTGTGCCAGAGCCGGTGGTTGGGAGGCAGGGCTGGTGGTTGGGAGGTGAGGATAGTGCTGGGCAGACTTATATGGTCTGTGCCAGAGCCGGTGGTTGGGAGGAGGGGCAGGTGGTTGGGAGGCAGGGATAGTGCTGGGCAGACTTATACAGTCTGTGTCCTGAAGAGCACAGGTACAAATCAAAGTAGGGTATACACAAAAAGCAGCAAATATGAGTTATCTTGTTGGGCAGACTGGATGGACCGTGCAGGTCTTTTTCTGCCGTCATCTACTATGTTACTATATCAACATACATTGCTATTTTATCACTTTGCAAAAGCGTGTTGCTTGTTTAAACCATTGCATATTCATTGTTAAACTAGGTCCTTTAAAGCTAGTTTACGAGCAACTTTTTACACTTAATGGCCGATTCAGTAAAGGGCACCTAAAATTAAGCGCTGGGATACCGGGCACTAAGGGGTCCTTTTACAGAGTGGCAGTAAGCCCAACGTGGGCTTGCTGCTCTTCCAGGACTACCACCAGCCCAACATGGCCACCGGTGGTAGTCTTGCCCTGAGCACATGACATTTCTGGGGGAAAAAGTAAACCCCCTGATAATGGCTTGTGCGGCAGTAACCAGGCGGTAATCAGGCATCGCCATGTGCTGCCCGGTTACCACCAGGTTATCGTGGGAGCGCTTATCGTCACCTCAGCGGGTGGCGGTGAGGGCTGCCAGCCACACGACCATGTGGTAAAATTTCTCTTACCACATGGCCATGTGCGTCTGGGGGCTTTTTACCCGCTGTGGTAAAGGGCTCTGGTACATGGGTAAAATGGCCCCTGCTGCTAGCACGGGGCCCTTTTCCTGCAACTTAGTAAAAGGACCCCTAAGTGCAAATTCTATAATGGCTTGACTTTAGGAGTGAGAAGTTACGCCAGTCAAAGGCTGGTGTAAATGCTGGCACCTAACTACTGGCTTTTAGGTGTATAAATACAAGTTTTCTATAAAACCGTGCCTAAATGCTGTCCATACCCCTGACCCACCCATGCCACTCCCTTTGCCATTCCCCCTTTGGAGATGCACGCTATAGAAATTAGGTGTACTGTTTATAGAATAGCACATATATCAATTACCTATGTAACTACTAATTACAGCCAATTAGTGCTCGGTAAGGCCAATTATTGATAGTTATCACCAATTGCTAATTGAGCCAATTTATTTATGCGCATAATTGACCATATTCTATAACTACACACTCAATTGATGCCTATCTTTGGGTGCCATTTATATAATAAGGAGGTTAATGAATGTGTTTAAGGATTTAAAGTAATCATTTTGGAAACTATTTTTTCATGACATGAAGTTTCTCTGGAATTTGCCAGTTTTAAACAAATAAGGTACTAAGGGGCCCTTTTACTAAAGGGTGATAGTACCGCTGCATTGGCACACAGCAAATCATAGTCCCGGCCTCTGCTGCGCACCAACTGCAGCACTACAAAATGCATTTTTATTTTCTAGCACCAGGGGCTTACCCCGCGGTAATCAGGCAGCCCTGCTTGCTGTCCAGTTAGTGCTGGGCTAGCGCAGGAGTCGTTACCGCCTCCTGAATGGGTGGCAGTAAGTGATCTCCTGGGAAATGGTCATGTGGCAGTGGTTCACTTACCACAGGGCCATTTTCCCTTTAAAAAAAAGGTTTTACCCACTGCAGTAAAAAAGGGGAGGCTCAGTGTGCGGTAAATCCACATGCTGACACTACCGCAAGGCTCCTTTTACTGCAGCTTGGTAAAAGGGTCCCTAATTTCACTGAGATATGAATATTGGGCCAGATTCAGTAAATGGTGCCCATTGTTAGGTGCCGGAAAGATCCGTGCTAAACTCGTATTCTATAAAGGGCGCTCCATGCCAAGTGCCCTTTATAGAATAATGTTTAGTGCTGATTCCTGTGCCCAACTTATGCCTGCAAAAATCTGGTGTAAATCCTTGCACCCAACTGGTGGCAGTTGGGCGTGCAAATGACCCTATTCCATAACACTGAGCTTAAATTTTGAGAACACTCCTGACCTGCCCATGCCCCTCCCATGGCCACACCCCCTTTTGAGTTGCGCATGAGACAGTTTAGGCACACAGTGTTTTAGAATAGTGCGGAAATCCTAATTAGTGCCAATTAATGTCAGTAATTGATTGTTAACGGCTTGTTATTTAATTAGTTTGTGTGCAGAATTGGAGGTAAATGCATAAATGTTTGGACTGTGGTACATATTAACCATTCAACTTAAATGATATTCTTCTAGGCTCATTTACTCTTACTTATCCAGGAGGAAAAGTACAATGGGCACGGTCTTATGTTAGACCTACATATCCACTCGTACGCATTTTTAGTACATCACTACGTTCGGTAAGTAGGTTTTAAACCGATTTGAATAGAGTCGTATTTTCAAACTCAGTTTGGTTAACTGTACCTCTGGGAGACAGTTGGGGAACACTGGAATGGAGCATTGGAAACACTGTGGGGCCCTTTTATTAAAGTGTGGTAAACTGTGGGAATTAGCATGCTTTAAGTTACCTCACAGCCTCAGCATTTACTATTCACTAATTCTACTGATAACTTCTTACTGCTGAAAGGGGCAGGAAAAGGGTGGAGAATGGATGGGTTAGTACTCGATGTTACCATGTACTATCTGTCATTGCTGCAGATAGTGCAATTACACTTACCGCCCCCTCAAGAGGAGGTGACAGGTGCGTCCGTGAAATCAGCACACACGTACTGGGCCAGATTCAGTAAATGGTGCTCAAAGTTAGGTGCTGGAAACAATTACGCCAAGCGCTATTCTATAAAGAGTGACCTTTATAGAATAGCGCGTATTCCCACAGTCAACTTTGTGTACTATGACTTATGCTTGCTGAAACCTGATGTAAATCCTGGCGCACAAGTTGGGCATGTAATCCTGGTATTCTATAAAACTATGCCCAAATTTTGGAATGCTCCTGAACTACCCTTGGCCTCACCCCCTTTTGGGTTGTACGTGATATACTTTGCATAAGTCCAAATTAGTGCCAATTGACATGATTACTTGATTGTAAATGGCTCATTAATTAATTAGTTTGTAATTTGAAATCTATAGAACAACAAACATTGGATGGGAATTTGCTCCCATCACCTTTTCGCAATATCAAGGATTATATGACATTTTGACGCAGCTTAAAGACTTGGCCATTCAAAAGACATTTGGCCAGGTTCTCCTAGCTTTTACTTCTTCATTCTTGAGCTTTTTCTGATTATAAACAGCTTTTGGTAAGATGCTTTATTATGTTTGTTATGATGGTACTGATTTATTGGTTTTATATTGTATTTGTATGTATATTGATATTTCTTTGTAATCTGCTTTGAACTGGCTGGCGCAGCAGAATATAAAAAATTTAAATTAAATTACATTAAATCTTGGATCTGAACCCAAATATCTGGGGGACTGTGTACACTGCAGGAAAAAAAAGGCCAATCCTCTCTAGGCAGCATCACCCCCTGATTAGTAGCAGCCTCACCCTCCCACCCTCCCAATCTATACCAGTGTCATTTACCCACCCCTTCTGAAGAGGTACCGGACTTCCTTGGCAATCTCAAATACTGTATTTCACAAATATTTTCAGAATAGCCATCTAGCAGTTTGTTTCTATCATTTTAAATTACATTTTACATATTTATTTATTTATCACAGAAGGTCTATGGAGCTCTGTGCATTTCTGGTTCCAATATTACATAATGTTGTGCCCCCCCCCCCCCCGGGATAGTACTGACATTCATGCAGCCCTCTGTACAAAGGTTGCTCTCCCCTGCTGTATTGTCATCCCATGAGCTAAGGATTCTCTTATCTGTCACAGTACTAGGTTGCCTAACTGGAACAGGCCTCACCTCTTCTTTTCATACTTAACTGGGACATTAGCCAATGCATGTCACATTAAATATGAACTACATACATTTAACATCATACTAAGCTCATGTTTTGCAGAATGGTTTGTGATTAAGAACTTGTTTATTTTCAGTTTCCAAATACCTTGAGTCTTGGATTGTTTCGAATATATCCATCCGCTGTTCTGCTGCCTCACTATTACTTCAATGCTAATACAATGGGATATGTCCTCAGTGGCTGTGGACAGGTAATGTCTGATTACTCATTTATGTGCTTCTGGGAAATTCCTTCTCTTTGGGATTTTGGTGGCACCAGGAAGTTCTCTAGATGTGGCAGATATTCAGAGCTGTGCCCAGATAGGTAACTGGGGATAGTTAAGACTGCTTTTCATGTGGTCTAACATATTCAGGTATTTAGTTGGGCACTGGGTAACTTCCTCATCTATCCTGACTCTACGATCTGTAGATCACAGCAGTCAAAGAACAGAATGGATCTCAGTCAATGCTCAGAAACCACTGAGATGCATTCTATTCTGGATAGTGCCATGGTGGTCAATCAGATATTCAGTGGCACTATCTGGTTAAGTGCCACTGAATATCTGCTCTTGATCTGGCCAGTATGATTTAACCAGGCAGGAGCCTCTCCTGCCAACTTAAATCATTTTAAATATTTTACCCCTATTTTTCTTGCTTTGAGTAATTGGTAAGGTTGACCCTTATTGTGGCACTTCCTGTATTTTAAGACTGTGAGCTTTCTCCCATTATTCTTTCTAACCTAAATTTTTATAGATAGTGCTTTACAAAAGCTGTATCCATTAAATGTGTCTCAATGCTGTAACATTTATCCATAATTTTCCACACTGAATAATAATTAGTGTGATGATTTGTTTATATAGGTTGGAGTTGTTGGCTGTGTTGCAACTAATTTTGACATTGAACATGGCGATGTCTTCTTCTTCCCTACTGGAACCATGAATTATATCAGGAGCACTTGTAATGAAGATTTGGTTATAATTGTAGCTTACAGCGTCAGTGGCAAGGTGAGCAAACAAGTTATCATAATAGAAAGGTTATACATCAGTTAATTATTCTGGAGGAGGTGAGCTCAGAGACCTACTGCTCACTTTTGTACTGGAAATAAAATATGCACTTGAAGGAGTAATTTTATAAAGTAAATTTCATACATATAAGGCCACATAGACACATAAATGGCCTCATAAAATACTGACAGGTGTAAAAGTATGCACCGTGAAATGATGGCTCCTACTTTGCTGGATACGGTGCAGTTGGCGCTAAGCCCAGATATACAATCCGGGCCGTTTCTGGTATCTGGCATTGAATGTCCGATTTATTTTTGGCCAGTTTAAACATAATCAGCCAAGCAGATATTCAGTGCTGGCCAGTTAAGTTTAAACCAGCCAAAGATATTCCAGGGGTCTAATTTGGCTGCCAAACTTATCCGGCAATGCACTGAATATTTGCGGATAGCCGGCTATATCACGCGATATAGCCAGTTATCCACTAGGCTGTAACTGGCAGTATTCAGAGGGAGATATCAGGCTCTCTCTCACTGAATATTGCCAGATAGCTGGCTAAGTGCCATTTAACTGGTCAGGAGCCGTTCCTGGCCAGTTAAATTCTTTTAAATATTGGGGGGGATAAACTATAAAATGTTTACATGAATAATCTAGACATGGACAGTTCTACACTTGTTCATGAACAGGTATAAATGTCCATGTTTGCAAAGTAGGCAGCTATTCATCTTCATAAAACAGGGAAAAAGGGCCCTGCACTTGCGGCGGGGGCTGCTTTTCTTGCACGCCAGGGCCATTTTTACCACAGTAGGTAAAACGCCCCAAAATAAACATGGCCATGCGGTAAGAGAACTCTTACCGCATGGCCATGCAGTGCGGAACCCTTACTGCCACCCACTGAGATGGCGATAAGGGCTCGCATGGTAACCTGGCGGTAACCGGGCAGCAAACGACAATGCCCGATTACCATTGGGTTACCGCCATGCAGGTCATTTCCCGGGTTTTCATTTATGAAGCTGCCTCCCCATGTCTGTCTCAATAGCAAACTATGGACTTTTCCTCCTGGAACTTATTCAGACCTTTTTTAAACCCAGATATGCTAATCGCTGTTACCACATCCTCTGGCAAAGAGTTCCAGAGTTTAACTATTCGTTGAATAAAAAAATATTTCCTTCTATTTGTTTTAAAGGTATTTCCATGTATTTTCCTCAAGTGTCCCCTAGTCTTTGTAATTTTTGGAAAGAGTAAAAAAGAGTAAAACATCGATTTACTTCTACTCATTCTACACCACTCAGGATTTTGTAGACCTCATTCATGTCTTCTCTCAGCCTTCTCTTTTTCAAACTGAAGAGCCATAGCTTCTTTAGCCTTTCCTTATACAAGAGGAGTTTCAATTATCTATTTGGCTCAGTACAGGTTCACTGAGACTTCTTTCAGTTCCTCTGCATCATCATCCTTGAAAACCATTTCTGGTACAGACATATCTCTTACATCTTCTTTCGTAAAGACAGAAACAAAGAATTCATTCAGTTTCTACGCTATGGCCTTGCCCTCCCTGAGTGCCCCCTTTTCTCCTTCATGATCTAACAGTTCCACAAATTCCCTCGCAGGCTTTCTTCTTCTGATGTACCTGAAAAAGTTGTTACTGTGAGTTTTAGCTTCTGTGGCAAGTTTCTCTTTATATTCTCTTTTAGCCTTCTTTATTAATGCTTTGCATCCGACTTGCCAGTGCTTATGTTATTTCTTATTTTCTTCCTTTGGGTCCTTTTTCCATTCTTTGAAGGAGAATCTTTTGGTTGTAATAGCCTCTTTTACTTCACCTTTTAACCATGCCAGCTGTTGTTTTTCCTCTTTCAACCTTTGCAAATACATGGAATGCATCCAGACTGGGCTTCCAAGATGGTATTTTTGAATAACGTCCATGCATGATTTATTGTCCTAACCTTAGTAGCTGATCCTTTTAAATTCTTTTTAACCATTTTCCTCATTTTATTATAGTCGCCCTTTTGAAAATTAAATGCAGTTACAGTAGATTTCATTTGCGGGTTCATCCCGTATAGTAGCTCAAACTTGATCATGTTATAATCACTGTTTCCAGGGGTCCCAACACTGCCACCTCTTGCACTATGCCCTGCACATCACTAAGGACCAGATCCAAAATGGCTCCCCCTCTTCTCAGTTCCTCGACCAGTTGCTCCAAGAAGCAGTTGTTTATTACATTTAGAAATTGTATCTCCCTGGCACTCCCTGATGTAACATTTATCCAGTCAATATTGGGGCAATTAAAATCATCCATTATTATAGCGTTGCCCAATTTGCCAGTTTTCCTAATTTCTGTAAACATTTCTTCATCCATCTGTTCATTTTGTTCCGGCGGATGGTAGTACAGCCCTACAAGTATATTCCTTTCCTTCACACATGGAATTTCTATCCATAAAGATTCCACGCTGCTGTTTCATGTAGAATGTTTATTTTATTTGACTCAATTCCCTCTTTAACATATAGCGCAACTCCCATTCCAATTTGATCTTCTCTATCACTGCGATACAGTTTGTACCCTGGTAACACAGTGTCCCATTGATCGTCCTCTTCTCACTAAGTCTCTGAGATGCCTATTAGGTCTACCTCATCATTTAGTGCTATATACTGTAACTCTCACATCTTATTTTAAGGCTCCTAGCATTTGCATACAGGCACTTCAAACTGTGTTTTTTAACTTTGATCTACTAACTGCTTAGAAGCTGAAGCGGGTAATGTGCATCCTTTACCCTACTCTCTCATTAAGCACACCTGGCTTACTTTTAGCATTGTTGAAACCTCTCTACTGGATTTCCCTAAATGTCCTGTTTCAATAGTATCCTTCAAGGATACTCCACACAGAACCATGATCCCCTGTCTGACTGTCAGCTTTCTCCCCCCCCCCCCATTTTAGTTAAAAAGCTGCTCTCTCATTTTTAAAAGTTAGCGCCAACAGCCTGGTTCCATCCCAGTTAAGGTGGAACCCATCTTTTTGGAACAGACTCCCCCTTTCCCAGTTTCTAACAAATGTGATCCAGTTCCTAACAAATCTAAATCCCTCATCCCTGCACGATCATCTCAACTATGCATTGATACTTCGGAGCTCTGCCTGCCTTTTGGGTCCTGCGCGTGTAATGGGGAGCATCTCTGAAAATGCTCTGGAATTCAGATTTCCACCTAAGAGCCTAAATTTGCCTTCCAGAACCTCCATCCCACATTTTCCTATGTCATTGGTACCCACATATACCAAGACAGCCGGCTCCACCCCAGCACTATCTAAGATCCTGTCTAGGTGAGACTTGAGGTCTGCCACCTTCGCCCCAGGCAGGCAAGTGATGAGGTGATCCTCATGTCCACCAACCACCCAGCTGTCTGTCTACATTCTTAATGATTGAATCATCAACTACAACAGCTGTCTTAACCCTTCCTGCCTGGGCAGATGTTTTCAGAGACATATCCTCAGTGCGAGAGGATAGTGCATCCCCTGGTGGGCAAGTCCTGGCTACAGAAGTATTTCCTACTTCACCAGGAGATGCTCTCCTTCTAGATCTCCCTCCTTCAAGGCAGCACAGGGGTTTCCAGACTAGAGGTGAGTCTTCTCTACAATATCTCTGTAGGTCTCCACTATGTACTTCTCTGTCTTCCACAGCTCCACCAAGTCTGCTACTCTAGCTTCAAGAGAGCGTACCCGTTCTCTGATAGCTAGAAGGTCTTTGCATTGGGCACACACATATAACTGCTCACCAACTGGGAGATATTCATATATGTGACACTCAATGCAAAAGACTTGATGGCACCCCTCTTGCTGCTGGACTGCTGTCTCCATCTTAGTATTTTTGAGTTTTTCAATAATTTAACACTTGCAAAGGTATTAATGATATTAGTCTAAATTAAAAAAGTCTTTAGCTTATATGGTTTATTATGTGATTTATTTAGTGTTTTCTTCTTAGAAAGAAAGGAAATCTAATTAAAACTCTGTAAGATCACTCCTCACTTGTTATTCTAATTAGAATAACTAACTATAAATGAAGAATTGTACTAGGAGTGGGTGGGAGTTGGGGAGGGTGGGTGGGGTTATTGACTAAACTAGGCAGGGCCGCCGAGAGGGGGGGACAGGGGGGACAAAATTCCCCGGGCCTGGGCCTCCGGGGGGGGGGGAGGCCCGGCGCCGCCGCCGCTGCTGCAGTCCGGCCCGCCCGCCCTCCGTCGCTCTGTTACTGACCTTAAACGCCTCCTGCTCCCTCACCTTTGAAAGCAAACAGCGGCAGACCACGCCTTCCTTCCGTGTCCCGCCCTCGCCTGACATAACTTCCGTGAGGGCGGGGCACGGACGGAAGGAGTGGTCTGCCACTGCTTGCTTTCGAAGGTGAGGGAGCAGGAGGCACTTAAGGTCAGTACCAGAGGGCCCAGGGGTGGAGAGAGGGCCCGGCCCAGTGGCGGGTGGAGGGGGGCCCGGCGACCTCGAGTGGGGGGGCCCCGGGGGCGGCCTTGTCTCGGGCCTGGCCCAGTCTCTCAGCGGCCATGAAACTAGGTCCTTCCTTGCCTGCTAGAGGCTATCTGTTAATGCTGTAGTACAAAATTCAAGTTTTAAAATTAGGGTTAAAAGAGTATAGAAATTAGCTGATAAAGTTTGCTTTTTGGCTATTTTTATTCAGCCTATCACTAACCTACAAATTCCTCCTTTGAACCCCAATCTTTAAGTTCCCAATGTACATAGCAAAATAATGTTCACTTATCACAGAAATGTCCTCTTCTCTCAGATCTTCTCAGAAAGAAAGTTAAGTGGAACCTTTCCTCTTTATGTAGTTTTGAATCTAGAGGGACTGCTTCAAACAGACCATTTCAAACTAATTCAGTAACCAAGGGAGTTCCCAAATACAATATGAGTTTGATATCTGATATTTTACTTGCATTCAGAAAGTGCATAAATCTTGCACACAAAGGATTTCAGTCAACTCCACAGTCAGTGCATCCGCTCACTGAACTGGCAGATACATTTAAAGCAAGTTGATCCTTCAATAGAGTTCATTAAGTTGCATGTTGGTAGGAAGTTTAATAGTAATCTGAGAATGGGTTTTTGGTTTATGTCATATTTTCTGTAACCGGGCCCTTAGTTTTATTTAGCTGTAAAAAAAAAAAAAAAGAATTATCTATCGCTTTTACAAAAATGGCCATGTGGAATTTTCTTGTGAACTCATTTTTGCAAAAGTCCACAAATTCTGTATCACAGCAGCTCAGTAATAGAGAATTTAAATAAACTTTCACACATGGGAGGGAATTAAGTAAATGGCACTCAAAGTTCCAGACCTCCAAAAATCGACGCTAAGCGTGATTGCATAAACAGTGTGCATGCTTTATAGAGGGTCAGTGGATTATGAGTAAAGGTTTCCTATAAAACCAGCTGATTTTTGCATATGTTTTTGCACATGGAGCTTTATGTGGTAAAATGTGTTAAGACACTGAGCCTTTACCCCTGGATTCTATAAAAATCATCCAAATTTGGGCATGCAGGGCAGATGTGCATGAAAATTAGTTAATGAGCTAATTAACACCAATTATTGGCATTAGCAGTAATTTGGATTTATGCACACTTCTATTCTATAATGCTGCGCACCCAAAGTGTCTCACAAGCAACCGAAAAGGGGGCATGGCCATGGACATTACAAATATTCAGGGATGCTTGCCCAACTTGCGCAGCAGGATTTACATTAGATTTCAGCAGGTGTAAGTCCTCACACCCAAAGTTGGGCACGGGAATTGGCACTAAGCGCTATTCTATAAAGGGCGCATGGGGCCAGATTCTATATAGTGTGCCTAGCATTCTGTGCTGAAATCTAAGCGTATTTCATAGCAATGCGCATAACTTAATTGGCTTAGCAAGCTAATCAGCATTGTTAACATCACCTAACAAGCAATAATGAGTACTAATTGGCAATAGTTAGAATTTACATGCACAACTCGCTAAGCATATTCTGTAATGGAGTGCTCCTAAATTCTAATGCATGCAGTTCATAAGGGATGTGGCCATGAGCAGAGAAATGGGCATTTTATGGACGTTCCAAAATTTACACATGTTAGAAAATATGGCCCAGTCTGCGTAAAGCTATGTGCAGGGATTTACACCAGGTTTTTGTCGCTGTAAATGGAGGTGGGTAGTTCTAGGCACAGGGATATCAACTAAGCGTATTCTAAATACCACACCTAAATCTTACAGAATATGCTTAAGTGGAAATGTTTTCCATGCGGATTTTTTAAGTGCCATATATAGAATCTGGCCCTTGATGTGGAGTGCCCTTTATAGATCTTTTCAGCACTTAAATTTGAGTGCTGTTTACTGAATCTGGCCCTCAGTGTTTTTACACATTTTTGGAGCATTTTTTTAATGTAAGTCCCTTCAGTGAATAACATACCATAGCATAGTAGATCACCTTTCAGGAATGACCAAAATCCTTCTTCCAAAAATTGAATCATATCACACCCTTGAGATGCAAAAAACATAGTGAGGATAGAAATTGACACAACAATAATTCTGGTTCATATGAACTTTATTTTTAACACATGTTTTTTGTAACCGAGTTCATTTGCAAGAAATCAGGGAGGAGTCATAAATTGATATGATTCCTGCATCTTAGTTTCAGATTCCAAGTTTGGTTCCTGTGACTTTGTATAACATAAAGAAAATTTCAGCATGAAAAACAGATGCAGACAGAAAGTTATTTTTGAAGCAAAAGGCAAATGACACAAATACAGAGAAAATTGTATGCATTATCATCCTATATAATAATTTGCACCTCCAACGTTCCCTGTCTGGCTGCCTGGGTTGGTAACATCTATTGACATCAGCCAGCCTCCAGCGTTCCATTCCCCATCACTGTCCCGCCCTCGCGTCAAGACGTAATGACGTCAGAGGGCGAAACAGTGAGAGGGAGGGAACGCTGGAGGTGAGCTGACATCAGGAGGGATGTTACGAACGGAACAGAAGCCAGTGCCAGCCAGCCAGAGAACGTTCAGGTACAAATCGAGGGGAAGAGAGAATCGCGGGACATCGAGGGGAGGGAGGAAGGGAAAGGGAGGGGAGGGCAGGGCTGAGGAGAATTGACGGACATGGATGGGATGGGAGGACAGTAGAGGAGAGAATTGCGGGACACGGATGGGAGGGCAGGGAAGAGGAGAATCGCTGGACATGGGGAGAGAAAAAAAAAAAAGCTTACATGACAGCCTTCCTAGGGCCTGTTTCATTGTTGAGGAAACGAGCATGGTTCCACTAGTTTATTAATATTAAACATGGAAAGGTGGCCCATTTTGAACAAAATTAATTCCACAGCCAGAATTAAAAAAAAAATATATGTTTATTAAAGTTAACCACATGGGGGCTTTGGGGTGGGGAGGGTAGGGAGTCGGGATGGGGTAGTGAATTTGTAGTAACCTGCTTCTTTTTCTTACCTGAGCTTTGTTACTTGGAGCATTGTTTTGATACTATACTGTTCTGCCGATTCTTTATTTGGTTAACTTTAATAAACATATATTCAACAGTCATAGACCTGGGGTAAATAATTGTTGCCTAATTTGCAAAAGAATGCATGCAGATTAATGTATGCATGTAAATGAACACCCACCTACAAACTACGCAGTGCCATGTTATAGAATACAGCACAGGCAGAGTATTGGCAAGGACTACTACTACTACTACTACTATTTAGCATTTCTATAGCACTACAAAGCATAAGGACATGCATGCATGTATGCTGATATTCTGGTTATTTATATGTGTTCCTGATTCCTAAATCTTGGCACCCTTTTTATAGAATTATCCCCATAAACTGAATCCTATTCTAGTTATTCTAGTAAATAAACACTTACGTTTCTTTACTGAATACTACCGGTAGTGTAAGTGGTGGAGAATGCATATAGAGTGGAGGAGTAACCTAATGGTTAGTGCAGCAGGCTTTGATCCTGGTGACCTGGGTTCAATTCCCACTGCAGTTCCATCTGACCTTGGGCAAGTCACTTAACCCACCATTTCCCTAGGTGCAAAAAAATTAGATTGTAAGCCCTCTAGGGACAGAAAAAGTATCTGCATATAGGGCTAAATTCCTTATCTGGCTCTTGAAAAATCATTGCAGAATATAGAAATATTCTGTAAACTCTGCTTAGAATTAAGCGTGGTATACAGAATACATGTAGTGGCCATGACTGCACTGAACTGTAGACACATCCATATAAAAACTGGTGCCCAAATTGTGCACAGAGGTGCGTAGTTTGTGGGAACACTCATTTCTCTGCCCATAGCCACGCTCCTTTTTGGATGCGAAAATTAGAACTTAGGTGTAGTATGTTACACAATACGCTTAGTGAGTTATGCACTTAAATTCTAATTATTGCCAATTAGTGTTTATAATTGCTTGTTAAGCGCTGTTATCAATGCTGATTGGTTTTTAAAAGCCAATTACCGTATTTTTCGGACTATAAGACGCACTTTTTTCCCCCAAAATTTGGGAGGAAAATGGGGGGTGCGTCTTATAGTCCGAAGGTAGCGTTTTTTGACCTCCGTTCCGTACTTACAGGATTCCATGTTCCCTGGTGGTCTAGTGACGTCGGGGCAGGGAACACAGAATCCTGTAAGTACGGGACGGAGGTCCAAAACCCGGACAAGACGCACCGGAGCACCTAGGTTTTAGAGGAGGGAAAGAGGAAAATTTTTTTTTTCCTATTTCCCTCCTCTAAAACCTAGGTGCGTCTTATGGTCCGGTGCGTCTTATAGTCCGAAAAATACGGTAAGTTAGTTATGTGCATTGTTAAAGAGTACACTTGGATTTCAGCGCGGAATGCTAGGTGCGATATATAGAATCCCGGGAATAATGTGTACAGTGCTGCATACATCTAGTAGTGCTATAGAAATTATTATTATTATTATTAGTAGTATATAAGCACAACCATTTACACCAGCCCTATAGGTGGTCTAAATGTCTACACCTTTGTCTAGTAACAACACAAGAGAAGTAGTTGTGATCCACAGACTGTAGTCTGAGGAGCAACAATAGATCAAAGAGGTTAATATAAAATAAACTTTTATTAAAATTGCCTGCTATGGCCACGTATTGCCAATGGCAGCCTGCATCAGGGGCAGCAACTAAAGGGGAATTTAAAGTCTCACTTTCCTTTAGTGAAGGCAATGGCACCCCTTCCTGGGAATAGTTTTTAAATCCCCCATTAGTTGCTGCCTCTGAAGCAGTCTGCCATTGGCGAAACGTCTATGATTAAACACTTATAAATGATTCTAGTCTCTAATTTATGTGAATACATGTGTGCTCCATCCATACTCCTCCCAAACTCTGTCTATGCACATACCCACTGGGAAAGTGTGCACTATCAAAGCAGAAGTCTGTAGTCTATAAAAAGTCATTAACACGTGTAGGGATCATCTTATGTGCGTAAATTACTAGAATACCACCATTTATGCACACTCTTGCTGTCTAAAACTAGATGACTCTTTATTGAAATACCCCCGTACAGATAAAGAAATGAGCAAAAGAATAGAACCCTGAGAAATTCCTTACAGGACCAGTCAGTTTTTATCTAGAGGAAAATCCATGAACAGTAATAAAGAAGAAAATAAACTGGCAAAAGTTGAAGTGAGATAGGGGTTCAATAAATGCATTGACAAATGTAGCTTTGATGTAGACCTGAGAATGACTGCATTGACAATGAGGGGCATAATCGAAAGGGACGCCCAAGTTTTCCTGAGGACGTCCTTGCAGGACGTCCCGGCGAAGGGGCAGGGAAACCCATATTATCGAAACAAGATGGACGTCCATCTTTTGTTTCGATAATACGGTTGGGGATGCCCAAATCTTGACATTTAGGTCGTCCCTAGACTTGGTCGTTTCTGATTTTCGGCGATAATGGAAACTAAGGACGCCCATCTCATGGGCCCTTTGGTCATGGGAGGAGCCAACATTCGTAGTGTACTGGTCACGCTAAAATGCCAGGACACCAACCGGGCACACTAGGGGGCACTGCAGTGGACTTCAGAAATTGCTCCCAGGTACATAGCTCCCTTACCTTGTGTGCTGAAACCCCCCCCCCCCAAAAACCCACTACCCATAACTGTACACCACTACCATAGCCCTTACGGCTAAAGAGGGACATCTAAATGTGGGTACAGTGGGTTTGTGGTGGGTTTTGGAGGGCTCACATTTACCACCACAAACGTAACAGGTAGGGGGAATGGGCCTGAGTCCGCCTGCCTGAAGTGCACTGCACCCACTAAAACTGCTCCAGGGACCTGCATACTGCTGCGATGGACCTGAGTATGACATTTGAGGCTGGCATAGAGGCTGGCACAAAAGACTTTTAAAATTGTTTTTTGAGGGAGGGAGGGGATTAGTGACCACTGGGCTAGTAAGGGGAGGTCATCCCCAATTCCCTCTGGTGATCATCTGGTCAGTTCGGGCACCTTTTTGACCAGTTAAAGTCATCCAAATGCTCATCAGGGATGCCCTTTTTTTCCATTATGGGTCGAGGATGCCCATGTGTTAGGCATGCCCAAGTCCCGCCTTCGCTACGCCTCCAACACGCCCCCAAGAACTTTGGTCATCCCCGAGATGGAAAGCAGTTGGGGACGCTCAAAATTGGCTTTCGATTATGCCGATTTGGGTGATCCTTTGAGAAGGACACCCATCTTCCCATTTTTGTCTAAAGATGGGCGTCCTTCTCTTTCGAAAATAAGCCTGAATGTGAGACCAATCTTATTTTTCTAATAAGCTGTATTTAGAACATGAATAAAGTTTCAAAAAAGATTTACCTTTTCTTCCATATGTATTTTGGCAGCTGGAAACGATTTTCCTGAATTCTTTAGCTGAAAATATAAGGAGCATTTTGGAACAGATGATTAGGCAGTTGCAAGCAAGTACTACGTCTACTACTACTGGGCCTACATCTACTACAACCACAACAACAACCACACCTACTACAACTACAGCTACAACTACCACTACAACTACAACTACAACTACACCTTCAACTACAACTACAACTACACCTTCAACTACAACTACAACTACACCTGCTACTACCACACTTTTCACAGACGAACAAATTATTATATATGACCCTGATACAAATGAGATTCATATAGTTCCATAGACCCTGATAAAAATGAGAATATTATAGTTAAATCTTAGAATGCTGTCATATATAATACTAATGAGAATTAATACGGAGGGTAATAATTAAGGGTCCCTTTTATTAAGCAGCAGACTTATTTATTTATTTGTTGTATTTGTATCCCACATTTTCCCACCTATTTGCAGGCTCAGTGTGGCTTACATTGTTCCGTCATGGCGATCGCCATTTCCGGAGTGAGAGATACAAGTGGTATTACATTAAACATGATTGACATAGTAAATTAAGCAGTCAAGTGAATGAGTACATATTCAGAATGAGGGATAAAGTGGTATTGCGTTAGAGTTCATTCGTGGTAGAGTAGACCTTGGTAGTCGGGTATAGAGAGTTAGGTTTTATCCAGTTCTGGCTTGAGGTTCGTTGTCTGGAATTAAGATGGATCAATGTTGCATGCCTTGTTGAACAGGCTGGTCTTCAGTGATCTCTGAAAGTTAGTTAGGTCGTGCATTTTTTTCACGGCGAGTGGTAATGCATTGCAGAGCTGCATGCTTATGTAGGAGAAGTTGGATGCATATTTTAATTTATATATGAGCTTACCATGAGCTAATCTGGAACTACCTCTGGCCCAACGTGGGTGCCGGCGGTACTTCCATCCCAGCGTCTGGCATTTTCAGATCTAGCGGAATTATTTCAAAAATATTTCTGCAGGGGGTTAGCCGGCAGTAATCGGGCAGTGCTGTACACTGTCCAGTTACCGCTGGGTAGCGTGGGAGACCTTACCACCACCTCAATGGGTGGCAGTAAGGGCTCCCCTCACAAGGCCATGCAATAGGTGCAAACCTACTGCACGGCCATTTCATTTTTTACCCTTTTTACCTGCTGCGGTAAAAAGGGGCCGCCACCGCTAATGCAGGGCCCCTAAGCCATTTTGTAGGGTAAACCTGCTTAATCTGCAGAAGTGGACTTTTTGAAAATTGACCACATTTCACAACACACCATTCTTTACCGACACCCTGGAGAGCCAATCCCACAGGCAGTAGTAGGTTGGGAGAAGCTATAATGCATATAAAGTTTTAGATTTATTATGAAATTGTTTGCATTGTTTTACCTGGGGGTTGTTATCCAAGCAGAACTGTGTGTAGTCTGGCTTTGATTACTGGTACAAACTCCACCAGTAACACCTACCTCTGGTGTTTGTATCACTGCAAATAGTTTAATTATTTCCCTCATTAGATCATGCATAGAAAAAAAATGTGCTTTTTCTTTATTGATTTCATTATTAAAATCTAATATACAAAATATTTTATTAAACTATTATATTTTATATATACTGTACTTTACCGCCTTCTGTCTTACCATCAGTTCTTGAGTGCTGTGGAAGCTGAATGTTTCAGTGGAATGATAAAAGAATGAAGAACATTTAACATAAGGCACACATTAAAATTTGAATCTGAAAACTGATTCAGGGGTCAAATAGGAATGTGTGTGTATGTATGCATGTGTATGGGTGTGCGGAGGGTGTGATTGATATATACTGGGACTGTTCGATAAGGGTGTGGCTGCCAGAAATTAGATTTTATTTTAAAAAATACATTTGAAAAAAATCCACCTAAAATGTATTTATTGTTTGTGACATAAAAAACTTGATAAGCGCTAATTTTCAGCACATTCAAAAATCAATATATAAGCACTTACCTCCCCCCTCCCAATACGCAGCTTTTGGTGTTCAGTGGCTTTCAAGCTCCGAAAATCTGGGTCATGTAAAGCTGCCGACAATCATTGGGGTGCCGGCCCAATGCCCAGATGAGTAAGTAGATAAAGTCGTACAACCTTTTGTCCATCCTAACTTTATTTGCTTACCTATCCAGTTAGTGGCCTGAATATGCCTGCTGATAGGATAAGTGCTGGCTCCACCCACGGACCACCCTAACAATAACAGGATAGTGCTGTATTGGTCTTAGGTCATAGTGGATGCAGTAGGCGCCGACTCCGTGGGTGCTGTGGGTGCTTGAGCACCCCCAATATTTCACCCACCGGAAGTTTCCTTCGTCCCTCATCCCTCCCTCCCTTCGAGTTACAGGCCCCCTCCCTCCGAATTTTAAAAGTCATCATCTTACCTCATCAGGGTTACTGCGGCAGCAGCAGTGAAAAGCATGCAGGCTCGGCGCTTAGTTCAGTCTGGTGGGACCAGAGCTGAGAGAGAGAGAAGGGAAGACTGAACTAAGCTCTGAGCCTGCATGCTTTTCACTGCTGCTGCTGCCGTAACCCCGACGAGGTAAGATGACTTTTAAAATTCGGAGGGAGGGGGCCTGGAACTCGAAAGGAGTGAGGGAGGAAGGGAGGGAGGGAGGGAGGGAGGAGGGGGGCCTTGGAACTCGGAGGAACCCTGGAACTCAGAGGGAGGGGGACCCTGGAACTTGGAGGGGGGAGCCTGGAACTGGGAGGGAGGGGGGCCTGGAACTGGGAGGGAGGGACTGGAACTCAGAGGGAAGAGGGGCCTGGAACTCGGAGGGAGGGGGGACGAGGGAGGGGGGACAGGGGAGAGAGAGAGGGATGGGGGAGGGGGCAGGGGGAGAGGGAGGGGGATGAGGGGGAGGGGTGAATGCACCACCTGTAAAAAATAAATTTCAGCACCCCCCAATCATTTTGAAAAGTTGGCTCCTATGGTGGATACTAAGTGCTGCACAAGTCTGCTCAGCTTGGCTTAAGCAGGAAGCCTCTCCTTCTCACTTAAACCATACTGAATATCTGTTTCTTAGAACAGTAGTTCTTAGGTGTGTCCCAAGAGGTGGAAGATGTGTCCCGTGAAATAATCATAACTGGTCCATATTTTTGCTTCCTGACTACACTGCTGTCATCAGACCCTACTAGAAATGTTGCTGCTGTTCATATATTCTGTTTGCTACATAGTTTCTGAGTATTTGCAGGGTGTTGTGCTACTTCACAGTATCTGGCAGTAGAGGAATTTTGTGTTGCTGTTACTGAGGTGACACCAGAATTAGAAAATGTATTTGTTTGGTATGATAAGCTGTATAGACTCAAGAATGGATAAATGCTTCTTTGATTTGACAATAAGTTTATTATGAATTTGCCTGCTATACAATTCCACATGGAAAAACTGAAAGCAACTCATCAGTCCCAGATTTTTCATTAATAAAGATCAAAACTTTTTTTGAAAATAAATTAATAACTATTTGTTTTTATAAACTGAAGTTAAATTTAAAGCAAATTCTGTTTAAGAATAGTATATCTTTATATTTCCCTTGCATCATTTTTAACAATGAAATATTTAGGAGGTTTTTTTTTGATCAGCTGTGAATGTTAGTGGTCCTTTTCTAAGGTGCCCTAATGGATTTAGCGTGCACTAAATGCTAAGAAGCCCAGAAGTATATAATAGGCTTCTTAGCATTTAGGGGTCTTTTACAGAATGTCAGTAAGCCCAACATGGGCTTACCACTCGCTCTTCCATCACTACTGCTGGCCCAACGCGGCCGCTGAGCGCGCACCATTTCTGGGGGAAAAAGAAAACCCCTGGAAATGGCTTGCATGGCGGTAACCCGGCGGTAATTGGACATCACAGCTTGCTGCCCGGTTACCACTGGGTAAGCACGGAAGCCCTTATCGCCACCTCAATGGGTGGCAGTAAGGGCTCGCCGCCACATGGCCATATGGTAAAAGTTCTATTGCGTGGCCATGTGTGTCTGGGAGCTTTTTACCCAATGTGGCATAAAGGGCCCTGGTGCGTGGGCAAAATGGCCCCTGCCACTAGCGCAGGGCCCTTTTTTCTGCAGCTTGGTAAAAAGACCCCTTAGTGTGCATTAATCATCAGCAAAAAGTAAGGGGCCCTTTTACTAAAGGGTTGCCGTGCAGCAGCAGGCTTGCTATACGGAATTACTGCTGGCCCAACGTGGCCTCCAGTAGTAGTTCTGCCTCGAGCGTACGCTATTTCTGGTGCTACAGAAAATAGTTTTAAATTTTTACTGTAGCGCTAACCCAGCGGTAATCTGGTTATCACTAAGTTACCGTGGGATCCCTTACTGCCACCTCAATGGGTGGCAGCAAGTGCTCTCCTGCATGGCCACGTGGGAAGAGTAATCTTACAGCTTGGCCATTTTTAGGGGCTTTTTACCCATTATGGTAAAAAGGGCCCTGGTGTGTGAGAAAAATGTCCCCTGCTGCTACTGCAGGGCCCTTTTTACTGTAGCTTGGTAAAAGGGCCCCTAAATCTGTTAGCACACCTTGGTAAAAGGACCCCTTACATGAACACTGTCTGTCAGATGTGTCACAACAGAAGAAAGGTTGAGAACCACTGCCTTTGAATCATGGTGAGTGTGTATGTGTGTGTGTGTGAGTAGGGGTTAATTTCATAATGTGGCGTCTAAGGAAAAGAAAAAATAAACTATTATATGTCTATTATATAAAGGCCAAAACCACCCATTATGCACCCATGAAAACTATTAAAAACCATTATCCTATGCTTTCTCTTTATGATTTCCGATATGAGGGTCAAAGTATGGTTCTAGTGCGTTTGGACTATTGCAATGTCCTGAACATCAGTATGTCGTCTGAGTGTCAGGTCGTTGCAAGTGGTTCAAAACGCAGCAGTAGGAACAATTATGGGGGTGGCAAAGTTTTCCTGACTTTGAGCTAATGCCTTCAGGTAATGCTGTGTGTTTGGACTTTCTCCCGAATGGAGTTCTTTGGATAGGTTTACTTATTCACTATCTGTTTGAACATCATTGTGACCCCTGAGGCAGGCATTTGATTAAGCTGAAACACAGACCGTGTCATGTCCTTCTGTCCAAGCAGTGAATAAAGCATCTTTTAAGCACTATTTCCTGTGTTGGAGTTTCTATTGATTCAGAAGAATCCGCAACCAAGAGGAGAACTCGAACGCCCCATGGGAAAACACAAGTATAAGTGAGAGTGGGATGTTTGACCATGGGAATACAAATCCTGGAGACAAGAATCTTAAAAAGTTTGTTTATTGATGAAAAGACTCGACATGACTGTTGTGTCTTTCGGCCGTCAGGCCTGCATCAGGAGTCTATAAAACATACATATGCAAATAAAGAAAAAATAAGTAAACAAACATAAAACATATAAGATAAAAAACCACAGTAAGCAATAACATATGGTGAAAAAACAAATAAAATGAAAAGATAAAATGTGGGAATAACATCCTTTGCTAGACGTCAAAAAATGTGTTCACATATACAATGTTCTCATAAGGTGCTAATACTGCAAGAACAATGCGTATAATAGAATACATATAAATAATGAATAGAATAGGGACTAAACATACAGAGCATATGAATGAAATAGTATATTGGAAGGATATGCTATAATGTGTATAGTTACGGGTAGTAAGCTTATAATGAAAACTGAAAAGATTTTTACATAAATACATATTCGCATGTACAATATTCCCATAGAATGCTAATGTTGCATGAAACATCTGTACAGTAAAATCTAAATAAACACATGAATAAATAAATAAAATAAGGACTAGGCATACAGGACATGTGAATAAAGTTGTGTATTAAAGGAATGTCCTATAATATATGTGATGTGCTGACATTTTTTGAAAACATAAATATATTTACATAAATATATATTCTCATGTGCAATGTACTCATAGAATGCTAATGCCGCATGAAACATCTGTACAATAAAATCCATATAAATGCATGAATAAATGAATAATTAAATAAAAAAGGGACTAGGCATACAGGACATATGAATGAAATTGTGTATTAAAAGGATATCCTATGATATGTAGTGTACTGACATTTAAAAAAAAAACATAATTGTGTCTGTACCTATGCATCCCTTTTATGATAGATTGGAAAAATGATTCAAACGTAGAGACGTGAGGACGTGAAAAAAGTTAAGAAAAAGGGGGACTTGCAAAAAGTTAGATGCATTGAAAATAATATTGAAAAAAGGAACCTGAAAGATAATAAAATAAAATATGAAAATAATAAAAATAAAAATAAAAGTAAAAAAGAATGTGCTAGCAAAAAGAGAGGAAAGGGGGAAGGGGGAAGGGGAAGTAACGAGGAAAATGGAGTGGGGGAGGGGGAGAATGGGGGAGGAAAAAGTGGAAAGGAAGAAAAAGAGAAAAGGGGGGAAGGAAAAAAGAAAAAATAAGGGAACGAAAAAAAGAAGGTAGAGAAAGGAGGAGGAAGAAAAGAGAAGAGAAGAGGAAGAATAGTAACATGAGAGGGGAATAGATGAACGTAAAAAGTATGGGACAGAGAAACCATAAAATGGAATAGAAAATTAAAAAATACAAAAAAATGCATGAAACATCTGAATACTAGAATGAACTAGGATTGCATTAACAGAGCGTGCTTCTATGTTTGCAGATGGTGTTATCAATAGCATGCATGCATTGTTATAGAAACAGGATATTGAGATGTTATGTTAAGTACTAGAGTGGAACCAGGATTGCATAAGTGCTGAAACGAGACATGCTTCTATGTGTGTTAATGCTGTTATCGATAGCATGCATGCTTGATTGTGGGCACCACGTTAGCTGGAAGCTAAAACCATACGTAGAGTGAAGAATATTACTGACCTTGCTCAATAACGTGTCGTTTATTGAGTCTGTAAATGCATGGGAACAAAGAAATACATGTAAAAGTAAAAATAAAACACAATGAAAAATGATTGAAACAATGATCTGTAAAGGATATTGCACTAAGAGATATGCAAAACTGATTAGTGTTATACTAACCTCAGACCTCAGAAGAACAGCTGATATGTGCAGTAGGTAGCATGTGATGTGTTGTACGGGTCTGTTAACAACAAAAGAAGCAGTAGAATAGTTTAAAAACAATTGCAGGAAATGGCAAGGTAGCAGAAGGAAGGGAAAAATAGACATGGTGAAGCTTGAAAGTAAAGGCTCTCCTGTTGGTAGCTTAATGAAGGAAAGACAAGTGAATCAATAATTTACCTTTAGAAAGACCTTTGGTGATGAGCTTGCTCCTAGACAAATTGAGTGTCTTAAAAATCATGAAAGGAACTCTATTGCCTAGATGTTCCTTTAAAAAGCTTGAGGGGCGTCGGAAATGATGCCAGGGGTGATTAAGTTAAAGAGTAAAACTGTAACTGTAAAATGAGAAATGAACTAGGAAAAAGGAAAACAAGGGGGGGGGGGGGGAAACACTGAACAAAGAACAAATTATAGTACTGTAATGTTAACGCGCTAGATTAAGAAAACGCAAAGTACTTCCTGGTTAATTCACTGATTGAATGACGTGATGTGTGAAGGAATGACGGTACTGAAAAAAAGGAAAGAGAAACTATGTGTAGATGACGGCTCTTAGAAACTAGGAGTATATGAATGAGTGAAAAAAGCTGTCCCATGATTAAGAATGAAGAAAGCAGTAATGATTATAAGAGTGGAAAAAAGGGGGGAAGGGGTGAAAGATAACAATAAATATGATAAAAAAAGTTAAAAAATAATAGAATAATAAATTACCCTGTCAGTGACTCTGAAAATAAAATATTCTAAAGATACATGGACAATCAGAAAACGATATGATGAAATGAACTATGAAAATAGAAAAAAGAATAGTATAACGAATGGTGTCAAGAAAAAGAAGAAGAGGATGAAAAAAAAGGACGAGGGCGAAAAGACAGAATAAAGAAAAGCAAAAAGAAGGAAAAAAAAGGAGAAAGAAAGGGGGGGGGCAAAAGGGGGGTGAGAAAAGGGAGAGGGCAAGAAACGTGGTCAAGAGGGGTAAGAAATATGATGCAAAATGAAACATAAAACAAACAAGAGCTTGGTACACTGTAGGTGGTAACTGAAAAATTAGTATAATAGAGGAAAAAAGGTGTAATACATTAAGAAATCAACAGAATGGGTGATAGGGAAACTAAAGTGAAGTGATTACTGGAAAAAATAAAGAAATAAAAAAAAAACAAAAAAAGAGGGGGAAAAATGAACAATAAAAAAGAAAAAAAGGAAAAAAAAAAATAAAAGCAAAATAAATTCTTAATTGTAACACGTATTTTGGACACGTCTCCGAAGTTGTGAACTTAACAAAAAAAAAAAAAGTAAGTAATGAAGGGATGATACATCCCAGGAAATTATTTAGAGCAATAAAAGATGGATCTAATGGATTCATTAGAAAAGTCGGACGGATTAATTTGAAAAATATGTATAGGGGACAATATGGTTTGCATAGGTAAAGACTTTAGCAGAAAAGGTAACTATTTAGGGGTACACTATAAAATGGCTAAAAAAACATTGACTACGTTAACAAAAAATTAATTATATGAAAACTGGGTGAATTTGTGTTTATATGAATGTGAAAAGTGTTCAAAGTGTCCAAGCAGTGAATAAAGCATCTTTTAAGCACAATTTCCTGTATTGGAGTATCTATTGGCCATCCTCCACTCTTGTTTGGTTAACGTTTTCCCAGGTAACACCAATGCTTAAACAACTACATTGGCTGCCAGTTTTTCAAAGGATCCAATTTAAATTTCTGACAGTTAAACATCAGGCATTGTTTGCAGTTGTGCCATTCTATTTGAAACATATATTGACTGTTTACCATCCAAGACGTGATTTGCGATCAGAGACTGCTATGAGACTTTCAACTGATATGGAGGTGCATAATCGATAGGGGCGCCCACTTTTTTCTGAGGACGTCCTCGCAGGATGTCCCGGAGAAAGGGCGGGGAAACCCGTATTATCGAAAAAAGATGGGCAGCCATATTTTGTTTTGATAATAAGGTCGGGGATGCCCAAATCAGGAAATTTAGGTTGACCGACCTTAGAGATGGTTGTCCCCGATTTTCGGTGATAATGGAAACCGAGGATGCCCATCTCAGAAATGACCAAATCCAAGCCATTTGGTCATGGAAGGAGCCAGCATTCATAGTGCACTGGTCCCCTTGACATGCCAAGACACCAACTGGGCACCCTAGGGGGCACTGCAGTGGGCTTCAGAAATTGCTCCCAGGTGCATAGCTCCCTTACCTTGTGTGCTGAGCCCCCCAAAACTCACTCCCCGCAACTGTACACCCCTACCATAGCCCTAAGGGATGAAGGGGGGCACCTAGATATGGGTTTGTGGTGGGTTTTGAAGGGCTCACATTTACCACCACAAGTGTAACAGGTGGGGGGGATGGGCCTGGGTCCACTTGCCTGAAGTGCACTGCACCCACTAAAACTGCTGCAGGGACCTGCATACTGCTGTCATGGAGCTGGGTATGATATTTGAGGCTGGCATACAGGCTGGAAACAATATTAAAAAAATTTTTTTTGAGGGCTGGAGGGGGTTAGTGACTACTGGGGGAGTAAGGGGAGGTCATCCCTGATTCCCTCCGGTGGTCGTCTGGTCATTTAGGGCACATTTTTGTGGCTTGGTCATAAGAAAAAAAGGACCAGTGTTTGTCAGGGACGGCCTTATTTTTTCCATTATCAGTCGAGGACGCCCATGTGTTAGGCACGCCGAAGTCCCGCCTTCGCTACGCCTCCGACATGCCCCTGTAAACTTTGGTCGTCCCCATGACAGAAAGCAGTTGAGAACGCTCAAAATTGGCTTTCGATTATGCTGATTTGGGCGACCCTGTGAGAAGGACGCCCATCTTGTGATTTGTGTCAAAAGATTGGCACCCTTCTCTTTCAAAAATACGCCTGATAGTAAAAGAACTTCAGTATGCAGAAACACGAGCTACTGCCTTTATTACTGTGGAATGCATTGCCAGGACAACTTCGGCATTGTAGTAGTGTAATACAGTTTAGGAAATTGTTAAAGGCGAAATTGTTTGTCTCAGCATTTTAAAAATTTGTTATTGTTATTATGGTCTGTTCTGTTTTATGTTTTGTGCTATGAATAATGTGAATGTTTTTTGTAAACCACCTAGTTATAGGTGGTATAGAAAATTTTAAAACAAATAAAATAAATAAAATATACACAGCAACTCACAGCTAATTAAAGGCCCTTTTACTAAACTGTGGTCAAAATGGCCTTAGCGTGTGCTTACTTGGGTCATTCCTGCACACTAGGGCTATTTGTACTGCATGGGTAAAATGGCCGAATTACCGAGTTTGTTTATTAATGGCTAATTTTCTCATTAACGTGTGAGCCTTTACCGCCTATAAAATTGGTGGCGGTAGGGCTCATGAGCAGGGCCGTGCCTAGGGTCTCTGGTGCCCCCCTGCAGACTATCAGTTGGCGCCCCCCTCCCGTGTGGCACAAGATGCAAAGGAAATAGGAGCTGAAAGATGGAGTGCATCTTTGTGGGATTGCCAAACAAATAGAGGGTTTACAACCACTTAGCTTTTCGTGCTTTCATGTTCACAAAATTAGTAATTAAATCTTTGATATCTAACTGGGCACATATATCATTCTCAATAGCAACCATGGCAAGTCTTACAAGCCTTTCTTGCAAAATACTTGATCGCAAATAATCCTATATAATAATTCTCACCTCCAACAGGATGTGCCTGGGACCGTGCCACCCTCGGAGGTGGTCTGCTAGGCAGGCACACACTGACATCAGTGACAGCTGATACCAAAGCAAGGGAGGAGTAGGGAAACATGCGGAGCGTGTTTCCCTACTCCTCCCCCTGTGTTACAGCCCACTGCACCCCCCTTCCACGACCCAGTCGACCCCCCTTCTTGGCAAAAACCGTCACCTGCCGCCGTCCAGTACCTGACGTCAGACGCACGCAGAGCAACTTGGACACAAAATCATTGAAGAAGCAATGCCTCGAAGGCCAGCACAGGACTTCTGTTGACGGGGGTTGGGGTCCCCCGTCAGCACAGGTACTGGACGGCGGCGGGGGACGGTTTTCACCGAGAAGGGGGGTCGACTGGGTTGCGGAAAGGGGGGGTGAAAATGGAGGGACGGCAGAGTCTGGAACAGCGAGGGAGGGAGGGTGGGGGATGGCCTTGCTAGTGCCCGTTTCCTTCCCTTTTGAAACAGGCATTTTTTTACTAGTTTTTTATGATTTTTAACCGTGAAAATGATCGCTCACCACTTGCCACACTGACAGGAATTGTCAGCAATATTCTTAGAAACAAATTGCTATATATTGCAAAATAAGATAGCAGATGTAAATTCTCAAAGAGGACACATTCCAAACACTAAAATGAAAATAAAATGATTTTTCTCTACCTTTGGTGACTTTCTTTTTCTGATCATTGGTAAGTCTCTGACTCTAAAGTTTAGCAATTTCATTAAAGCAAAATATATTTTCACATATCACAGACTCTTCCTATCCAAGGATAATCTTTTATATAAAAACAAACACCAAAAAAAAAAAAACCAATCAGATTTTCACTTACCAGCTCTTCTACACTACACGTCAGCTAAACTTCCTATTTTGAAACTACTGTTGGAACCACCAGCCAATGAAATGGCTTTTAGTTGTAGCTATCCGGTTACCTGATAATTATGCACACATCATTGCAGTCATGCCCTCCTCTCGGTGTACAAGCTCAGAAAAAAAACCCAAAAACTTTGAACCACTTACAGATTTTAACAATTACACTATTTAGTTTTTATTTCTCCCCAGTCTCACTTGCACACCTCCCTCCAAACCTGGCTGTTCTCTTTAATTTGAAAGTTGTTTGAACTCACCCTGAATGAGGAGTTCTTCCCACACCAAAGACATATATAGCACTGGTTGAATTCTTTCAAACAACTTCAGCAGAGCCTGCCTGCCTCAGTGAGCACTGCGGTCAAAGAGGGGAGGGCAGGGGAGAGAGGAGAATCACAGCTTCAGGTAAAACATTTTGCAAGTGAGCTGACCTCAGGAAAAAGGTGCCGGTAGGCGCCTTCCAGAGGTCGGCGCCCCCCTGTGGTGCTTATCCCGCTCACCGTGTTGGCACAGCCCTGCTCATGAGCTAACCACGTACTAATTGGTTAGAATGCACTGATGTAGATGTGCTAACCAATTAGCACAGAACACGCCTAGTCTCTGTCCCCAGACCCTCCCCCAGCACTAAAAAATTAAGTCTATTTTTTAGCACATGGGTAGTGAGCGTTGATTCCAAAATTACTGCAGGATGCTTGAGCAAATCCCTCAGTAAGGCTTTTTAGCTGCAGTAAGCTCACATTAGTGCTTATCGAAATGTAGTAAAAGGACCCCTAAATAGCTTCTATACTAGATTAACATTTAATCTTTAGTCCAAACAATATATGGGTCACTATATGGGTTAATATGGTGGCTGCTGAACATGGAGCTCCAGTACACTTGTATTTTCAGCCAATATACAGGTAGTGGTAGGCTGAAAATATGTGTAATTGGTCCACTACTATCAGTACACTGGAGGAATGCAGTGAAGGCAGCACCAATAAATTATCCAAATTTTAATAATATTCAACTTCTGAATTCGGGGGCCCTTTTACTAAGCTGCGTTGGCACCTACACGTGCACAACATGCATCAATTTGGAATTACTGCCCAGCTACTGTGTGGCCCGGGTGGTAAGTTTATTTTTTATGTGTGTCCACTATGCGTGCCGGAGTAAGACCTGTGACCCCTGACGCAGGTGGCTGTGCCCACTGAAACACGACCTGTGTCGGGTCTACATTGCTGGTGCTTCTAATAAAGATTTCCTGTCTTCATCTCCAAGGCTGATCAGCATTTGTGTCATTCTCTACTTCTTTTGGACTACTGTTGTTTGGACTAGAGGTTTTTTCCTGTTTTGTGTTTCTCACCTAACTGGAGGTGGAAACCATATAGTTACTCTATTGGAACCAGTCAGGTAGGATTCTCATACTATTAGCTCCTCATGCCACTATTGGTGGTTAAGGCTTCCTACCATATTCTAAGAGTCAACCTGTACAGGAATATCCAGCATATAAGAATCATCATGAATGCAATACTAGACCTCCAGCTAGGAATCTCATACGATTCAGTGATATCTTGTTTCAGCACTAATGTAGAGTCCAACTCCGTTTCCAAAAATGTTAGTGTTAGTGTCTAATCGCTTGCCTTGATCTTAGATTTGGAGAAGGTGTATAATTAAATCTAAAAATCAAATCCAAATCTTTAATGAGATGTTAAACCAGCATGTCAAGGTGTGGAATTCTAGGAAGAATTCCTGGTAGGTTATGGAGTCATCTGGGCTGATCAAGAAGTTAAGATAATGAATCACATTCAGGATTCCTATGCACTGTAGACTGAATTCTATAAATGGCGCCTAAAAAAATCATTGCTGAAAAAAATAGCAATATTAGTGCCATTCTACAAATGGCACTTAAAGTTAGGCGCTTTTTATAGAATAGCGCCTTGTGCCGGAAACTGTGACTATATTTAGGTGTGACCATTTACTTCAATGAAACCTTGGTGTAAATCCCCTTGCCTAAATTAGGTGTGGATCCCCTTTATTCTATAACAACGCATGCAAATTAAAGGAATGCCCCTGATATGCCCATGACCTGCACCCCCTTTTTGGACCCAAGTGTAAAATTTATGCACAGATCCTGCACCTAAATTTACGCACATACATTTTTATTAAATCCAATTAGCACCAATTATCGCTTAAGATCTAAATTATTGACACTAATTGACTTATTATTCAATTAAATTGTGTGCACAAGTTAGGCATGCACCCAAATTTGCACACACAATTTTTAATGTTTTTTTAATAAGAATTCAAATTTACAAGCAATAAAATAACTTGCCAGAAATACAGAGAGAATAATACACAAGAATTATTTCAATCAGGTAATTCTATACTCTTCTTTAGACCACAAAATAGGGAGAATTCAAAGTTATATGAACTCCAATGCAAAAATATGTTAAATATTTCAAAATAAAACAAAGATATTGAACAGTTCATTGGAATACACATCAAAATAATGAGATTTCAACCTTAAGACCCAACATTGGAAAGCTGCCAGGTGCAGAGAAAACAGCAGAAATGCTAGCTCAGTGCCCCCCTAATCCATTAATGCATTTCTATCACATTCTCTAAACATGTTCACCATGCTGTCGAAGGAGATGAACGAGATAGATATACTTCAGAGGGAATAAATCAAGAGATTGTGTGCTAACTTGTACTTACTTGATTCTTTCTTTGTGACCACCCTCAAGATCATCCAAGAGGAAAACATCTCAAGGAAAGATCTTGCCACATGCCCCAGTAGAATGCTTATTGTAGATGATATTAGCAAAAAAAAGTCATTTGCAATAGTTGATGTGGATAGTGGCTCTATGCAGGACACCCTCAAACTATTTATGAAACCATTCAGCAGTGTAACTGCTGCTTCATTGTAAGGCTCAACAACTCAAATAAAGGTAAATGATTCATTTACCAGCCTCTCACCCTTTTTGGGGGACTTAGGTGTTTGGCTGAGCAAATGAAGCATATATTTAAGTGCATAATTCATGTGATGAACATTCATTTTTGCTGAAATGCCAACTTAATGACAGAGCTACTTTGCTTGGTCTAGTCTACTACTACTACTACTAATTATCATTTTATAGCATTATTAGACATAAGTGATGCTTTACACAAATACATAAGAGACAATCCCTGCTCAAGAGAGCTTACAATCTATTCAAGACAGAGAAATAGGACAAATAAGACATTAGTGTTTGCATGTCTTCAAAAGAGATGGCTACCAGTCTGTGACTCTGGCAGTCATGTGTGTGAGTCAGAGCACGGTGTCAGCCACCTCCCTAAACCACTCATCATAACTCAAACCATGCAAATTCTTCATAGTCATAATAATACATTTATTTTTATATACTAAATCAGTCGGATTCTCATACAGTCTAAAATAAAGAGGTGTGGTAGCCGTGTTAGTCCACTCTTAAAGGTTATCAATAGAAATCAAACAAAATAAAACATGGAAAAGAAAATAAGATGATACCTTTTTTATTGGACATAACTTAATACATTTCTTGATTAGCTTTCGAAGGTTGCCCTTCTTTCCGATCTGACGAAGAAGGGCAACCTTCGAAAGCTAATCAAGAAATGTATTAAGTTATGTCCAATAAAAAAGGTATCATCTTATTTTCTTTTCCATGTTTTATTTTGTTTGATTTCTATTGATAGTCTAAAATAAAAAATTGAACTACATAGAAAAACATTAGTAATAATACAGTGGTAGTACTGATTTCCTGCATGCTAACTGCATAGTAGCCCTACCACCCTTTAGTAAAAGGGCCCCAAAATTTGTTAAAAAGCAAACTGGCCAATATTCAGAGCGATTTAAACCATCTTTTCTTAGAAGGATTAATATCTTGCCATATGGGCAACCCCCCAATTTTCTTTCTAGTAATTTTGTGATTTTGTTTCTTGTGAAAACCAGTCTTGCATCTTTGACTCCTCTCTCTTTCTCTGCTCATATCCAACAACAGACTGCTAAAACCTGTCATTTCTTTCTCTATCACAAAAAAAGCACCAATAACTATTTCACTATTTAAATTCCTTCATGTGTCATACAATTGCTCAAATCACTGACAAGCATTCAGACTGATTTTTCAAAGGTTTTTTTGGACCATCAGAAGCGGCTCATATAGTAGGCATATCATGCTGCTAAGCTTCCTCATCGGTCCTTGTTTTTTTTTAATATAACAATATCACAATCCTTCTTTGCAAGACTTTTTCACACATAATACATTGAAAATCTTCTCATGCAAAACAATATTTTAGTTTCAAAACGTGAACTTATCTGAATAACTGTCACAATGAACCATATGCCAACATAGCTATGTTTCTTGGATCTGCTTCAGGGCAACACAGTCTCCTAAAAGAAGCGTTATCATTAAAAATAAATCAAAATATATTTAAAAAATGACACATGATAGTTAACAGTTTTCTCTATAATGCTGCCATATACATAATGGTGGCCGTACCTGATTTCATATACAAGGACCACTCAAATAGATAATTGGAACTCAGTCAATCAGAACATTCTCTAATCTATTTAAAACAAAAAGCAGAGAAAAATTTAAACATCCACTAGATCACTGCCATCCATTCTATTTCAAAGTTTAAACCATAAGGTTCTATGGTGTTTAAATAAAAAATCCAACCTTGCTCTTTATAATTTAATAAGGACACTGGATCCCCATCTTCCCTCCTCATCTCAATTTGATCCAGAATATGCCAGCAGATATCAGCGACAGTACGATGTTGATCAGTTCCGTGTTGTACCTATGGTGCTGACAGTTTATTTTAGACTTAAGCTCAATCGTGTTTTAATCAGAATTTTATACTCAATCATATGGGCATACAATGCAATAAATAACCACAGCGGAATTGCAGGTTTGTGATAATGGTTTGTGGAGTTTGCATATCTGTCCACTCCAGACCTTCAATAGTGGATGCACACAACTGGCAAGATCCAAATTGAAAATGCCCTGTGGTTTCAACATTGGAGATCTCATGTCCAATCTCTTGTTTGATAGGATTTTTCCTACATTTCTAGAGTGTCGAAATGCAAATACTGGATATTCATGAAGAAAAGAGTGTAAAGTCAGAACTTCTCAGTGTTTTAGGATCAATTTCTTCACTTCATTACTGTGTTCTGAAAGTGGTAAAACAGCAGTCAATTGATTCATCTTAGTTTTATCTGTGTATTGTACCATCAAATCTCATTGCGCATAGCATGCTCACAGGTAAGTCTTATGAATAATGGAAGGGGGTACCCATGGTCCAAAAAATGTTGCTTCAATGTTTGAACTTGCATATTAAATTCATCAATAGCGGAACACAGCCTTCTAATCCTTAGGAATTGCCCATTAGGTATTCTGGCTCTCAATGCCTGAGGGTGAGAAATATGAAAATGTAATTTGCATTCCTCTCCACTTACTTACGGTACCATGGTATTCAATTTATCTCCTTGTTTAAATATATGTACATCCAAAAAAATCTATATACTCACAATAATACTGTGCTGTTTACTAAAGTGTGCTAGCCTTTTTAGCGTATGCTAAAAATTAGCATGCGCTAACGCTAGAGGCACCCATATATTCCTATGGGTATCTCTAACATTAGCACACGCTAATTTTTAGCACGTGCTATAAACATTAGCACACCTATAGCATGGCTTAGTAAATAGGGCCCTAAATCTTTAAAAGTAGATAAAACTGAATTAAGCATGTTTTGGGGGGGTGGGTCGGGGCATACTTTTCTAGTAACATAGTAAATGACGGCAGATAAAGACCTGTACAGTCCATCTAGTCTGCCAAACAAGATAAACTCATTTACATGGTATGTGATACTTTATTTGTATACCCGAGTTTGATTTGTCCTTGCCTTTCTCAGGGCACAGACCGTAGAAGTCTGCCCAGCACTGTTCTTGTACTAAGTTCTGAAGCTAACATCGAAGCCCCTTAAAATTTACACTCCAGCCCATCCCTATCTAGTTAGTCATGATCAGAGCATAGATCGTAGAAGTCTGCCCAGCTCCCATTTTGTTTCCCAATTACCGGCATCACCACCCAATCTCTGCTAAGATTCCGTGGAACCATTTCTTCTAAACAGGATTCCTTTGTGTTTATCCCATGCATGTTTGAATTCCATTACTGTTTTCAACTCCACCACCTCCAGCGGGAGGGCATTCCACATATCCACCACCCTCTCCGTGAAAAAATACTTCCTGACATTAGTCGTGAGTCTGCCCCCTTCAACCTCAATTCATGTCCTCTAGTTCTACTGCCTTCCCGTCTCCGAAAAAGGTTCATTTGCAGATTAATACCTTTCAAATATTTGAACGTCTGTATCATGCCACCCCTGTTTCTCCTTTCCTCTAAGGGATACATCTACTATAATAAAACTCACCCTCAATGTTCTGAAGACAACGTTCTGAAGTCACTCAGTCACTCACTGAAGGGTTCATGGATTCATGGTGGTGAAGCCAGAACACTGACCATGTCTCTCTGCCCCGCCCTCACATGACGGACCAATCAGAAAAAAACACCCTCAACATTCTGAAACACAAAGGACCATCACAACACCGTTCCCAGGCAACACTAGGCAACGTAAGACGGACCAATCAGAGGAAACTACATGACAATAAGGGAGGAGCATTCCCCAGCAGAAAGGCTCATTATCTCTGCAGCACGGAGAGCACAGAACCACCACTGGAACGAGAGAAGAATATTCCTGCTGTGGGTATGTGCAAAAATAGACCAGTGGAGAGGGGGGGGGGGGAAATTTTTAAATACCTAATGCCAGTACTGAAGAGTGCCAGAGGGCCTATAGCACAGACTATATTTGGGATCGCTTGACATGGAGTCAGAGGAGCTGGAAAACAACGTGCCCGTCACCATCTGGGACGTGGGCGAACAGAACAAGCTGCGGCCCAGCTGGAAGGATTACCCGCGACCCAGCCAGCAGCAAACAGCGACCAAGGAAGGGGGAGGAGTAGGGAAACACGCTCCGCGTGTTTCCCTACTCCTTCCCTGCCTAGGAATCGCTGGAGACTGGCTGCCAAACTAACAAAACAACCGCACACTGACGCACCACCTCCATCATTCGAAAGGCATCCACTCTTTCTTCAACAGAAATGCAAACTAATAATACAAAACAAACAAAGAATACATGGTTTCTCAGGCGACTGCAGGTAACTCCCCACCCCCTTCCTCTTCCCCTTTTGCCGAAGCGGCCAAGGACGTGCCCAACCATCCCCAGCCTCAGGCAAGCTGTCTCCCACCTCAGGGATTCCCCGAGCACCCGGAAAAAGACGGCGCTGATTCCTGCAGCGCATAAATGTTCCAGCATTCCCCTGCAGCTGGCCTGAAATGGACTGAACATACCGGATCACCTCCCGACGGCCCGAGACCGTGCTCTTCTCCCTTCCGCCAACTTAAAACAACCATCCCCGTCCTCAGGCAAGCCGTCACCCACCTCCAGGATGCCCAGAACCCCAGCCCAATGGAAAAAGATGGCGCTGCTTACAACAGCACGTTTCTCTTCCAGCATTCCCCTACAGCAGCCCTGAAACGGCCAAAAAATACCGACAGACAAAGAACGTGCTCCTCAACCTTCCGCCCATCTAAAACAACACTGCTGCCTCAGCACAACACAAAAAAAAAACATGGAACAAAAAAAACAACACTCAACAAAAGCTGACCCCCCCTACAACCACATTTACATTTCACCAACAGAAAGACCCCCCTCCACAAACCTCCTTGACAGACAAAACCACACACACACAATACAACAGAAACACACCCTCAAAGCCACACACCAATCCAACCCACTTTGCCAGCACAGCACAGCACATCCCCCAACCCCAAAGCAAAAAACAAAACAAAACAAAAAAAGACACACATCAACAACCTGCACACACACCGCACCCTCACACACTCACACACACACAAAATAACTCTGTGACACATACACACACACACAAAAAAAACCACATGCTAGCGCCCGTTTCATTGGTTTCAGAAACGGGCCTTTTTTACTAGTGTTGACATAAAAGAAAAATAGCTGTGTTCTGTTATGACTGTAGTCTCTTGAATAATGAATTAGAAATTTCTACATAGATAATGTTACAATAATCTAAGCGAGACATAAAGAGGGAAAGGATTAAAGAATGAAATGCATCATGCTCAAATACAGAATGAACCGTTTGTAACTGGTATAAAAGAAAAAACTTCCTATCCCATGACTTTTTAATTTCCTCAGATGTCTCTCATGAGAAACTTTATCAAATATCTTCTGAAAATCCTGATGTACTATCCAGCTTATTTTCGAAAGAGAAAGACGTCCATATTTCGAACCAAATCGGGAGATAGGCGTCTTTCTCCCGTGGGTGCCCAAATCGGTATCATCGAAAGCCAATTTTGGACGGCTTCAACTGCAATCTGTCGTGGAAACGACCAAAGTTGACAGGGGCGTGTCAGAGGCATGGTGAAGGCGGGACTGGGGCCCTAACTGCCCAGATGACCACTGGCGGGAATCGGGGATGACCTCCCCGGACTCCCCCAGTGGTCACTAACCCCCCCACCAAAAAAACCCACTTGAAAAACCTTTTTTGCCAGCCTCTATGCCAGCCTCAAATGCTGTACCCACCTCCATGACAGCAGAATGTGTTCTATCCTGTGACAGCCTTTCCCTGGTTGTGATGTGGCTCTTGGGTGAGTGTGACACCTTTTCTGTTATGTGCACTGCAGAGTCACATCAGCAATGCATTGTGGTGGGTGTAGGGTATTGGGCTCTGTGATTCCACTAGCTTGTGTTAAATGCTCACAATGTTGGTAGGTGGTAGGCTCTACTCTCATAGTGCTTTTCCCCCTGCCTACTGGGTCAGAGTGTGCCCTGTTTTGTTTCTGGTAGTCCATGAGGTAGTGGCCATTTTTGTAAGCCAGTTTTAGATCCCTTTCATGTGTTAGCCACGTTACAGAACCTAGTTCTTACCTTGAATGTTGCTGAAAGAGGGCATTGTACAGCATTCTGCCAGCTCTGACCTACTGCTAATCTCAGTACCAGGGAGACTCGTTGCCAGTGGGGCACAACCTCTGATCTGCAGTTAACTGTGAGTAAACGTGATTATTCCAATAAACGGCGTTTTCGGAGAGATTAGTCTTCAGGTGTCAACTGGTGTGCCAAGGTTATACAGCAGCAACAAGTCCTAGAGGCCTGCGTGTATGCAGGTCCCTGGAGCACTTTTAGTGAGTACCGCAGTGCACTTCAGGCAGGCGGACCGAGGCCCATCCCCCTCCCACCTGTAACACTTGTGCTGGTAAATGGGAGGCCTCCAAAACTCACTGTACCTACATGTAGGTGCCCCCTTCACCCCTAAGAACTATGGTAGTGTTGTACATTTGTGGGTAGTGGGTTTTGGGGGAGGGGGGTTGGGGCTCTGCACCCGTGGTAAGGGAGCTATGCATGTGGGAGCAGTTTCTGAAGTCCACCGCACTGACCTCTAGGGTGCCCAGTTGGTGTCTTGGCATGTCAGGGGAGCCAGTGTACTATGAATCCTGGCCCCTCCCACGACCAAATTGCTTGGAGTAGGACGTTTGTGAGCTGGGAGGTTTTAGTTTCCATTATCGCTAAAAACAAACAAACACCCAGCTCACAAACGACTAAATCCATGGCACATTTGGTCTGCACAAACCGTATTTTCGAACCGAAAGATGAACGCCCATTTGTTTTAGAAAATACGGTCTGGTCCGCCCCTTCACGTACCTGTTTTCGGAAATAGTCGCCCATGGAGATGGGCGTTCGATTATGCCCCTCTATGTCAGCTGGCTTATGCTTATCCACATGTATATTAACCCCTTCAAAACAATCTAACAGATTGGTAAAACAAGACCCCCCATTTTACTAAATCCATGGTGGCTCTGAGTCATTTAGGACATATCTATCCACATGTTCATTAATTATGATTTTGAAAATGGCTTTTATCATTTTGCTTGACAATGATATATGGCTCACAAATCTATTGTTTCCTTGATCTCCCTGGTAGTCCTTTTTAAACAACAGAAAAGAAAGTGGAAAAGAAACCAACTTCAAGAGATCAGTCCAAACCCAAGGTAAGATGCTCCAATAAACAATTTTATTTGGGTCCAAATAAAATTGTTTATTGGAGCATCTTACCCTGGGTCTGGACTGATCTCTTGAAGTTGGTTTCTTTTCCACTTTCTTTTGTGTTGTTGAATTTTTGTGGATATTGTGAGTCCTTTTTAAACAAAATATTGGTATTACATTGGCCACTCTCCAATTCTTGAGTATTGCAGTCAATTTTAGTACTAGGTTACATATATTTAGTAATGCCGTTTCATAAGATTATTTCAGAATTCTAGGGTGTATACCATCTTATTCAGATGATTTGCTATTCTTTAGTTTGTCAATTTGCTCTATGACATATTCCAGGTTCATTGTCATTAGCTTCATTTCCTCTGAGTCACCACCACCAAAGGCTGTTTCCAGTATGGGTCTCTCCTCAGCATTCTCCTCAATAAAGATCAAAACAAAACATAGTTTTTCCTCTATGGCTTTATTGTCCTTGAGCATCCCTTTTAGCCATTGGTCATCTAATGATCCAGCTGGTCCCTCATAGATTTCTTACTTCTTTTATTTGGATTTGGCTGACACCTTTTTCAGTAGCCCATGCACTACTAGGCACACTAGGTATTTCCCCGTCCCTGGAGGGCTTACAATGCAATATAAGGAGCCCTTTTACTAAGCTGTGTTAGGTGCTTTCCCGTGTCTAATGCAGCAAAAATGGCCTAACATGGGATGTGTTAAATTGTTCTGCATTGGTTTTTCCATCTGCACTTGCAAGCATGTGGTATTTATTTTTTTTTAATGTTTTTGGGAGGTGGCATGTCAGAAGCAAAGAATTGATGTGGATGCACTATTCAGGTAGAAAACTGACACAAAATGAATAATACAGATTTAACATGGAAGCCCTTATCAAAAAAAAAAAAAAGAGGCAGTAAGTGCTCGTTTTTAAATGACTGTGCGTTAATGGTGACTTTAGTGCATGGCCAGAAACTCAACAATTAGGGTCATGGATGGGAAAGACCCATGTAAGGACAGCTGATCCAAAATTAGCCAGTTAAGCTACTTGTTAATGCTAGTAAATCTGATCATGGGACCCCATTGCTACGTGTGGAATGTCATATTATGTACAAGATTTTATTGATGCTATTCAAGGTACTACACTTAGAGGGGCATAATGGAACAGAAACGCCTATCTCCATGGGCGTTTATCTCCGAGAACGGGTCCGTGAAGGGGCGGGGCGGATCGTATTTTTTAAAAGAAAAAGACGCCCATGTTTTATTCGTCAAGGTGTGAGCTGGGCGTTTTTGCTTTTCAGCGATAATGGAAAATGAAATCGCCCAGCTCAAAAACGAATAAATCCAAGGCATTTGTTCGTGGGAGGGGCCAGGATTCATAGTGCACTGGTCCCCCTCACATGGCAGGACACCAACCGGGCACCCTAGGGGGCACTTTTACAAAAACCAAATAAAGGTAAAAGAGCTCCCAGGTGCATAGCACCCTTCCCTTGGGTGTTGAGCCCCCCAAATCCCCCTCAAAACCCACTGCCCACAAGTCTACATCATTACTATAGCCCTAAGAGGTGAAGGGGGGCACCTACATGTGGGTACAGTGGGTTTGGGGGGGTTGGACGACTAATAGCATTAAGCAGCACAATTGTAACAGGTAGGGGGGGGGATGGGCCTGGGTCCACCTGCCTGACGTCCACTGCACCCCCTAACAACTGCTCCAGGGACCTGCATACTGCTGCTTGGGAGGAGGGTATGACATTTGAGGGTGAAAGTAAAAAGTTGTGAAACATCATTTGTTGTGGTGGGAGGGGGTTAGTGACCACTGTGGGAGTCAGGGGAGGTCATCCCCGACTCCCTCTGGGGGTCATCTGGTAATTTAGGGCACTTTTGGGGGCCTTATTCGTAAAAAAACAGGGTCCAGGAAAAGTGTCCTAAATTCTAGCTCAAAACTGTTCCATTATCGGCGAAGGGCGCCCATCTCTGTTCGCCCGATAACCACGCCCCAGTTCCGCCTTCGACACGCCTTCGACACGCCCCCGTCCACTTTGTCCGCATCCGCGACGGAGTGCAGTTGAAAGCGACCCAAATTCGGCTTTTGATTATACCGCGTTATTCGTTTTTGTGAGATAAACGCCCATCTCCCGATTTAGGTCGGAACTTGGGCGTTATTCTCGTTCGATTATAAGCTGGTTAGGCACCCCTACTTTTTTGTTTTCCCATTTGATACCTTATTTCCTTTCTTGGCCCTTGCTCTCCAGTCGGCAACACCTGCTGACTGTGCCTTTTGTTCAGGAGGTCCTTTGGGAACATTTCAGAAATTAATGATCAGCTTAGTGGGACCTTCATTGTGGAATACTCTTTTACTACCATTACGCAGAAAGGGCACGCCAAGTTTAAGACTAAGCTGAAAGTGCACCTGTTCCATCTAGACAATACACGACCAACTGAACTTCAGGAAATCATTAAAATATACCTTTTCAAAACGGCCTACCCAAACGACTCCACGTAAACCTCCCATCCAGCAACAAAACAAGATTATAATCGTACTGGACAACACGCAATCTTCATCCATTCTGACCCTCCAATTATAGCTTATACGATCACTTTACAACCTTGTATCTGTTATTAACTGACTGGGCAAGCGCCTTTGATGGTACTATGTAAGTCACATTGAACCTGCAAATAGGTGGGAAAATGTGGAGTACAAATGCAATAAATAAATAAATAAATAGACTATAGACTGTGACTTTAACTTTGGATTTCGGTGACTTTTTGCTCCCGGGACTTGTGGAACACAGCAGCTCTTTTCTTCTCTTTCCTTTCTCTTCTCTTTTTTTTTCTTTTTCCCTCTTTTTCCCTCTTCTTCCCTCCTGTCACTTTAATGAAATGGAGTTCCTTTATCTCTATTGATTATTTGTGATTATAACCTGCTTTGATGGCACATCTTTAAGCGGAAATCAAATAAATGCAACCTTGGACCTTAAGCCCATTTATTAGCACAGCTTGGTAAAAAGACCCCTAAGTTTGTACCTGATGCAACAGAAGGTTCAGTGATTTGCCCAAAATCACAAGGAGCAGCAGCAGCAGGATTTGAACTGTGCTGCCCTGGTTGTCAGGTAAACAAACAAAGGTATAATCAGCTCACACACACATCCAACAGAACACAACTGCGAGCTGCACTGATGATTCAAAATTCCATAACTGACATTCAGAATCGTAACCCAACATGGCACCACATTTCACCCTTAGGCTGCTTCAGGGGTAATGAACAAAACTACATATAAATATAAATAACATATATACTTCAAAAATAGAACACACACATATAATTTCTTATATATATAACAACTGTAACTTTCATAGCTGAATCCGGATAATGCAGAGCTTGTGGTATGTAATGAAATTGCAATCACTGTATTGAAATTAATGAAAGATTTTATTTTTTATTTTTGTTTTTATATTTGTTTTATATATGACACATTGAATTATGTTTGTATATAATAAATTATTTGTGTCTTATTTTTACAATATATAAGTTATATTTAATCATATTTATATGGTTTAAGTCTTTTTTTTTCACCTCTAAACAGCATGTGGCATCATGACAAGTTATTATTTTGGATGTCAATAAAGGAATTTTGAATCATTAGTCAGCTTGCTCTTGTGTTCTCTTCCCTGTTTGTCATCTGAGTGCTTGAACCACTAGGCTGCTCCTCTTTTTTATTTGACTTATATAACAGTGAGGTGTTTTCCATCTATTTGCACGTGAAAAAAGATTTATTTCTCCCTCCCCCTCCCTTAGCCCCCTTCCACAAATCCAGCACTTCTCCCTCTCTCAACTCCTCTACAAATTCAGAACCTGTTTCCAGATGCCTCCCTTTGTCAAGGGAACTTGCATATAAAGACTCTTTCCTGCTGTTAATATACCTAAAAATTTTTTACTATGTGTTTTTACGTCCAATGCAATCTTTTTTTCGAAGTCCCTCTTAGCCTTCCTTATCAGCACTTTGCATTTATTTGGCCACAGCTTTTTTCATAATAATACTTATAACAGTTATAAACCCAAATGCATTTTAACAAAGAGCTTGTCGGTCTCAAAGCTAGTTCTCTAAAGCATAACATGTCATATAACACACATTTTTCACTCATGAAAGAGGAGAACCCTCAGAAACTTAAACACCCATGTGGTAGTCTAGCTAGACTGCTAACAGGTGAACTATTGCACTTCATTCATTGGGTAGCTCACTCCTTTGATATCTGTGTGCAATAATGTGCATAAATATTCAAGGAATCACAAGACTTGCGCCCATCCTGAACCATAACTTTTCCACATATTGGGCACTAATGTCTGCAGCAACAATTCTCTACTGCTTCATGGAAGGACATCTATAACATTTCTAGCATCTTTGTAAGTGATGCATCCACCGCAGGAGCCAACGACCAAAAACAAATCAACTGTGAATGAGAAAGAGCATCTGCCACTTGGTTACAAACACCAGGTACATGCTGTGCAAATACAAATTAAGCCGAAGACATCTCAATAAAATAATAAATGATCAAAATTGGGCACTCTGAAGATTGCTTATTAATAGCATACAATACAACAAAATTAGCTGAACACAAAATTATCATTCTATTCTGCAATCTGTCCTCCCAAATCCATAAAGCCACCCAAACAGAGAATAACTGTAACAGAGCAATGTTACGGGACCAACAATTTCCAACAATTTGGCCATGCCTTAGCACACCATGATCGTCCAAAATAGACTTCTAACCCCCATTCACCTGAAGCATCCGTAAACAGTTGCATTTCCACAGAAGTGACCACCTCCTTCTGCCAAAAACAAACTCCATTGGAAGACTCCAAAAAGGTATTCCATAATTTTAGATTGGCCCAGACAGATTTAGTAATATATACTTTATGATGCAATCTCTTAAGCCCACTATCTTGCAAGGCCAAACGGCAGGAAAAAAAACGGCCCCATAGGAATCACACGGGTTGCAAAATTAAAATGACCAACCAAAGACTACATAAGCACTGAATCCAGTTCAATGCCCAAGAAAACCAAAGCAGCAGTTGGCTCGTCAGACTTCTCACAAGCTAATGGCACTCCAAGCTCTGCAGCTATGCAATGGAAAGCAGACAATAGACTAGCACACTGAATTGAATTCTCCACACCCCCTCAAAAAATCATCTAAATATGTACAATTGTACTCATTCCACTCACTTGCTGGACCAGCCAATGAAGAAAAGTAACAAAAGCCTCAAATAAGCACAAGAAATTGAACACCGCATAGGCATACATTTGTCATAATAAAACTGTCCCTGAAATTGAAAACCAAGTAAATGAATTGAGCTGGGGTGAAACGGTAATAAACGAAAAGCCGCTTCAATGTCTGCTTTTTCTACTAAAGCACCAGGGCCCAACTGACACAACAAATCTATCACTTTATCAAAAGAAGTGTATTGGACTGTATACAACTGAGAATCAATGAATGAATTAACACTCCTACCCTCAGAATATGATAGGTTGTGTATTAACCTAAAAGATCCTGGTTCCTTTTTCGGAATGACCCTCAAAGGAAATACTATAAAATCTTTCATTGGAGGTTTCACAAAGTAGCCTACAATCTGACCCAGCTGCAACTCTTTCTCTAAAGTTTTAGCTACTACTTCAGGATGCTCAGCAACAGAAAAAGAATTTTGACATCTATGGACTAACAGAGGTCCCTCAAAAGGAATAGGAAAACCTTTGGAAAATCCAACCCAAAGCAAATACACATCCCCTCCATTAGGATAATTAGATAATCAAACCTCCAAAATACTTAAATTAATAGGAGAGGGCACTTACTTTCTCCAAGAAAAAGATGACCTCTGCCCAATGACGCTAAGCCTGCACACCGGAAAACCGGTTGGGCACCTGAACATTGACTACAAGAATGATGAAACCTATAGTTTGTACGCCCACATCACCCCACATTATATTGAAAACACACATTAATACTGAGACTCCCTCGACCAACTACAGGATTCTCCGCAGACATCGACACTCCACTAGAGGAAGACACAAAAACCCTCTCTTGATTTCCGATTTGTGAAGAAGGGAAAACACTAACCGCGGACACATTTCCAGCTGAGACTCCTCCACAAAAAGGCAACATTCTGGACAGAATCATTTCTACCAACCATAAATCCACATTATGCACACCCCAAGCGTCAGACTTATTTCATGCCATGCTTTTCCTAAAATGCTCATCATAGTTAAACCATAGCCAACCACCATAAGTTTTATGTGCATGATGAATAAGATCTGAATACTTTAACAAGCCTGGGTATGAGGCAGGTTTCTGTCCCCCCCAAACACTTGCAAAAACATTGAAACTCAAAAACCAATCCATGATAATTTTGGGAACTCTACTTTTTTTTCTTTTTCTGCTCCCCTTTAAACCCTTCCTTTTTCATTTCAACATTATCCTCTTCCCGGGCAATTAGCATGAATAAATCAATAAATTTACCTTTCAAAATTTTTTGTCTCAATTACTGAGAAATAATACTATCTAGCGGAGCTATTGCACACAATGTATGATTTTCCCAGGAAACACTAGCAGACTGTTCAGAAGGTACCATAGTAGTTTGCATTGAACCAACTCCAGAATCTCTCACCTGCTCCTCAGAATCAGAAGACAAAGTAGACGTCAAACCTGATGAATCCCACAAACCTGAGGAATCCCAAAGACCCATAACATCACTAGAAACCCCCATCACTCTCTTTTCTCAACCTGCATATGTTTAACCACATGTCTGAACCACTTCAAAAACTTTCTATCATGCAAACCCTTCCGTAAAGAACTGGATCGCTTCCGACCCCTAAACTGTGAATGTGCCCCCACGTCCTGTGAACCAGCCCTCTCACTTTCAACCATCCCACTTAAAACACACTGAATACACTGTAACACCATGTGAATCCATTCTAGACCTATGATCTCCTCCAGAAGTGGACTGTCCCTCTCTCTATGCAAGAGATGTAACCATTGAAGATGGACCGGGGCAGCCAAAATCTGCTTAGAAGTACCTCTCTGCTTCCTGGATTCTGCAGATTGGGCAGATGCAGTATTCTTTCCAGAAATGCAACTACCACGTTTTGATAAGGCAACTGCTGGGTCACATCACAGGGACCACTTAAACCAACAACCCCAGGATTCTCATGCCCACGCCCAGTACCACAACTTCTGTTTACAACATTATTACATTTGTCTCTCCTAGGAGCCATTCAAAAGTAATAATTCCTCAGATTATATTCCCCCAAAACACTCCCATAAATCATTGCACAATCCCACAACAACTTTCAGTCACTTTCTAAATAGTGTAATATAACCAAATTATTCTACTCTATAAATCCACCCCTTACATACCATAATAATTAATATTCAGAGATCTAATCCCAATAAAGCAAACATGATTTTTAAATATATATATATATATATATATATATATATATATATATATATATATATATATATATATATATATATATATATATATATGTCATACAGCTATCCCAAACATATTATCCACTCTCAAGCAGCTAAATAAAACTAATAAACCTTCCCCCTTTACAGAAAACAACTTCCTTTAATTCTTTTAAATTGACCAGAACTCCAATACCCAATTCTTTAATGCCCATACAGAAATTAACACCACAGCCCAAAACAACAAAACCACTGAATAAAGAATTATTTCACTCCACACAAGCACCACAAGCCAGCACCAAGTAACAACCTGATCCCACATAGTATTATGTCCGTGCTACAACAGAACACTGGCAAACTGAACCCCAGCACAAAATAAGCAGCAGACAGAAAACACCATACAGCCACAAAGCAGTACCCAATATCACTAAAAGTGAGAAGCCATAAAGAGGGAGGTGGCACCTAAAAAATTGGCGTGGAAATTAGTGCCGACTAAGCATATTTTGTAAGCACTGTCTAAATTTAGGCACAGTAAATAGAATATGCTTAGTTGATATCTTAGCCCCTAAAAGTATATGCTTCCATTTACACCAATGAAAACATGGCGCAAATCCCAGCGTGTAGATTTACATGCACTTGGCCATATTCTATAACTAAGGGATCCTTTTACTAAGTGGCGGTAAGTCCAACGTGGGCTTACCGCTCGCTATACAGGAAGTACCGCCGGGCTACCGCAGCAGTCCAGCAGTTCTTTCCACCCCTAGTGCATCGTCATTTTGGGGCGCTACAAAAAATGTATTTTTGTGGCACCAGAGTGTACCTGGCGGTAATTGGGCAGTGCTGCATGCTGACCGGTTAACACGGAAGCCTTTACTGCCACCTCAATGGGTGGCTTTAAGAGCTTCCTCCTGAAATGCCTGCAAGGCAAGTGCTTTACTTGCTGCACGGCCATTTCCTGCAGGAAGATGAGACTTCCCTTTTATCAGCTGCAGTAAAAGGGGGCCTCGGCACACATGTAAAACATGCGCTTTTGCCAGTACCGAGCCCCTTTTGCTGCAGCTTGGTAAAAGGGGCCCTATGTGCATAAATGTCAGAATGCCCACAAAATGCCCATTTCCCTGCCCATAATCATGCACCTTTTTGCCTGCACATGTCAGAAGTTTGGCGCACTTCATTACAGAATATACTTAGCGAGTTGTGGGCCTAAATTCTAATTATTGCCAATTTTTGCTCATTATTGCTTGTTAAGTGATGTTATCAGCACTCATTAGCTTGTTAAGCTTGTTAAGTTACATGCATTGTTATAGGATCCACTTGGATTTTGGTGCAGATCTCTAGGCGCACTATATAGAATCTGGGGGAAACCACATAAACTTTAAGGCTGTGAACCTTCCTTGAATATACCGCTGCTAGCGCCACGAACGAAGCAATGTAAAAAATTCACTCACCGCAGCTATTGAAGTGGAAATAATGGAAACCCCCAACTACTGCTACCGCCGTGAAAACAGGAAAGCCAATATTCAAAATTCACAAAACCAAAACTTTTACCCTAATTGCTTCAGAAAATTCTCCCAAAAATCCCCAACACCAGCACTAATCCTTCCTTCTCCCTCCCAAACCCAGAATGCTGCCAACCTACCAAAAATGAAACTCAGTCAGGCTTGATAATATGTCTAGTGGGAAAATAACACTAATGATGAACACAAACCACCAGTATGTCTTAAATATGAACATTAGCTACTGGTCACCTCAGCGGTGCAACTCATTGAAAGAAAATTTTAATCAATGAGATTTAACAGTACCCACCACCTCATCAGCAGACCATAGTTTATTTATTTATTTATTTATTTATTGCATTTGTACCCCACATTTTCCCACCTTTTTGCAGGCTCAATGTGGCTTACAGAGTATGGTTATGATAAAGTCGTTACATGATTTAAATACAGTCGATCATAAGTTGAGGTATAAGAGGATTCAGATGGAAAGGTGTTAGGTAAGGTCATGTGAGAGGTGTTTTTGGTGTACTTGGGTGGTTTAAGGAATGATTTGTTTCATTGAGGATGAATTTTGTAGGCTTTGTTGAAGAGATGTGTTTTCAAAGCTTTGCGGAAGCTGGTTAGATTGTTCATGGTTTTCAGGGCCTTGGGTAAAGCATTCCAAAACTGTGTGCTTTTGTACGCAAAGGTCGTAGCATAAGCCTGTTTGTATTTCACTCCTTTACAGCTGGGGAAGTTCAGATTGATTAAATGTTTAAATATCTTTTTAATGCTTCAATAAATAGTAATTAGTAATTTGCTAATAAAAATAGCTTAATTACTTTTCTTTGCTTATAAGCAAATGTGACATCTTCTGTAGATGAAATTATGCCGGTCAGGGTGTTGATGTTCCAACATGCATGTTTTGCTAAAGCAAGCTTTCTCACGAAATATCCCCCTACAAAAAGCCAAGGGATGAAATTGTTAAATCAACTCTAGCTCATATAACTCAAAATAATATATAGATATGCAAAGTATTAAGCCTACCTTACATGTCTTGTTACCAGATTTACCGGACCATGAGTGTTAACTTCCAGATAAAAATGGCAGCGGTGGTTTTCTACTTATATGATGCGTGTTCGTTCATTACTTTAATGTAAGCGCCTTCCACTACCAATCCGATTCAAAATAAAGTAGCCCATTCAATTTCTAAATTCAGCCCCTTAGGAGTTATAGAATTAAGCTGGAAAATTTATTTATTTTATTAATTTATGTATTCTTGTATCCCACTGTTATCCAAAACTCGGTTCAAAGTGGCTTACAATTTACATTCTAGTTGAGAGTTACATTTGTGTTTAATCATTATGATATTGCTCTCTAAAATTTAATTGTCATCAACCCCCTAACCGGCATAATTTCCTACTTTACATAACAAAATTCTGTGTTACCTATTATTATAAGCCGCATTGAGCCTGCTTTTAGTGGGAAAGTGCGGGATAGAAATGTAATAAATAAATAAATAATGCCACATTGCTTATATGCAAAGATAAGTAATTAAGCTATTTTTATTAGCAAATTAATATTTATTGAAGCATCAAAAAGATATGTAAACATTTAACTATGGTCTGCCGATGAGGAGGTGGATGTTGATAAATCTCATTGATTAAAATGTTCTTTCAATGAGTTGCACCGCTAAGGTGACCAGTAGCTAATGTTCATATTTAATACAAACTGGTGGTTTGTGTTCATCATTAATGTTAACTCACCAAAAATGATATCACAATCCCTACACTCACCCTCACCCTTTTTTAAATTTAAGTCTTGCCACTTCAAACATCCCTAAACTTCAAATCTTTCATTATTTCACCCTCACCCTATATATCTTCCTTGGAATTAACCCCCCATCTCCATACCCTCATCATTTTTTGGACTGTCTCAGCCAATGTTAACACCCTCTCAGCGTAGTCTGAGAAGGTTTTCTTCCCTTTAATTCCATGCAGTCAAGGATGATCTTTACTTTTCTCATGCTTTTTTGAATTCCAGTGTTGTTTTTGCTGCCATTTGGGAGACTATTCCAGCGCTGCGTACGTCTAATAGCGCTATAGAAATGTTAAGTAGTAGTAGTATCCACCACCCACAGTGAAAAGAAATATTTCCATATACTATTCACTTTTGGTGTTGATGCAATAAGTTTCAGAAGTTTTCATAGCCTACCAAGAATCCAATGTTATCTATGATCAGTACAATTACTATTCCCCTAGAACTACTGATGATTATTCCTCTTTTCCTTTAACTTCATATTTTGGAACTGATTCACCAAGGTTTTCTCACCTTCTGTTTCTAAGGAAAAAAAAATCTTGGTGAATCAGACCCTTTATCACAAGACACTAACTGCAGTAAACTCAAATCATATTGAAACTGGGCAGCATTTTAAGAGGTGGAGCTTAGTCAGGTGAAAAAGCTGTAAGTCATTCCAGTTGATTCACAGATGCATCATTATGCTTGAGAAAGGCTATTTATAATTAAATATAATCTGCATTTCCTAATCAAGCAGCTATAAAAAGGCAGTGAGCCTAAATGAAATCACATTTGTAGGATACGTGTTCTTGTTAATCGCTTGTGGATTTTAACACTGTTAAAATGTTCTCTCGAAGAAGAAGAAATTCAGTAACAAACTACAATGTGAACACAGAGTCCATGCAGCCCATGCAGTCCATGGTAAGTACAGTATCCATATAAGAAATTGAGTAGATTAGTGATAATGGAGTCTGTAACCACCTCTCTGGAACTATGTAAGCCACTTTGAGCCTACTACTAAGTGGGAAAAAGTGGGATACAAATGTAATAAATAAATAAATATCAACTATTTTGAATATTGTACTATATCTGTAATATAGCAAAAGATGAAATTGTTCTTCCATATACAGAACATAGAAGCTACTTATTATTTACTGTAAATATATCAAAATTGATGTATTAAAAAATATTTATTTTGGATTTTAGTGCTAGTGTTTTAAAAGATTAATTTCTGATAGAAGAAAAAGTGAGTGCAGAGTGGATTGAATATGTCAAGACTAGCTTGGGAAATTTCAGAAATTCAGAGAACGAGAATTCAAAAAAGCGGTTTCCAAGAGATGATGACATTAATGTATTGAAAAACGCGATACATTCATTTGAAACGGTTCAGACTTAACTCTGTAAAAGGTACTCCATGGAGTATTTGTATCTGGAGTAAATAGGGATTGGCATAATGTCAAGGGCATCTAATCACAGCAGGGTGATTTAAAAAGCACGATTTGGAAGTCAAAGATTTTAAAGTGGCCAAACTGTAGTTTGTGGTTACTTTAAAATGACTGAAAGCAGTTTGACCAGAATCTAGTGACTGATAGATGGGTTCAAATAGTCAACATTTATATACAATGTTTTGCTACCACCAGCAAAGGCAATCTCAATCCAAATAGAAATCTTATGTTTCTGCCATTTGTTTTGTATGCTTTGTAATGTTTTTGATGGATATCTACAGTGGGGGAAATAAGTATTTGATCCCTTGCTGATTTTGTAAGTTTGCCCACTGACAAAGACATGAGCAGCCCATAATTGAAGGGTAGGTTATTGGTAACAGTGAGAGATAGCACATCACAAATTAAATCCGGAAAATCACATTGTGGAAAGTATATGAATTTATTTGCATTCTGCAGAGGGAAATAAGTATTTAATCCCTCTGGCAAACAAGACCTAATACTTGGTGGCAAAACCCTTGTTGGCAAGCACAGCGGTCAGACGTCTTCTGTAGTTGATGATGAGGTTTGCACACATGTCAGGAGGAATTTTGGTCCACTCCTCTTTGCAGATCATCTCTAAATCATTAAGAGTTCTGGGCTGTCGCTTGGCAACTCGCAGCTTCAGCTCCCTCCATAAGTTTTCAATGGGATTAAGGTCTGGTGACTGGCTAGGCCACTCCATGACCCTAATGTGCTTCTTCCTGAGCCACTCCTTTGTTGCCTTGGCTGTATGTTTTGGGTCATTGTCGTGCTGGAAGACCCAGCCACGACCCATTTTTAAGGCCCTGGCGGAGGGAAGGAGGTTGTCACTCAGAATTGTACGGTACATGGCCCCATCCATTCTCCCATTGATGCGGTGAAGTAGTCCTGTGCCCTTAGCAGAGAAACACCCCCAAAACATAACATTTCCACCTCCATGCTTGACAGTGGGGACGGTGTTCTTTGGGTCATAGGCAGCATTTCTCTTCCTCCAAACACGGCGAGTTGAGTTCATGCCAAAGAGCTCAATTTTTGTCTCATCTGACCACAGCACCTTCTCCCAATCACTCTCGGCATCATCCAGGTGTTCACTGGCAAACTTCAGACGGGCCGTCACATGTGCCTTCCGGAGCAGGGGGACCTTGCGGGCACTGCAGGATTGCAATCCGTTATGTCGTAATGTGTTACCAATGGTTTTCGTGGTGACAGTGGTCCCAGCTGCCTTGAGATCATTGACAAGTTCCCCCCTTGTAGTTGTAGGCTGATTTCTAACCTTCCTCATGATCAAGGATACCCCACGAGGTGAGATTTTGCGTGGAGCCCCAGATCTTTGTCGATTGACAGTCATTTTGTACTTCTTCCATTTTCTTACTATGGCACCAACAGTTGTCTCCTTCTCGCCCAGCGTCTTACTGATGGTTTTGTAGCCCATTCCAGCCTTGTGCAGGTGTATGATCTTGTCCCTGACATCCTTAGACAGCTCCTTGCTCTTGGCCATTTTGTAGAGGTTAGAGTCTGACTGATTCACTGAGTCTGTGGACAGGTGTCTTTCATACAGGTGACCATTGCCGACAGCTGTCTGTCATGCAGGTAACGAGTTGATTTGGAGCATCTACCTGGTCTGTAGGGGCCAGATCTCTTACTGGTTGGTGGGGGATCAAATACTTATTTCCCTCTGCAGAATGCAAATAAATTCATATACTTTCCACAATGTGATTTTCCGGATTTAATTTGTGATGTGCTATCTCTCACTGTTACCAATAACCTACCCTTCAATTATGGGCTGCTCATGTCTTTGTCAGTGGGCAAACTTACAAAATCAGCAAGGGATCAAATACTTATTTCCCCCACTGTATAGTTTTTTTTTGTAATCATCTGTGTATGCTCTGTTGGGTGAAAAAGCTTAAGTGAATTTCAATTAAATGCACACATCTTTAGTTTATTTAGCAGCTAAAGATAAAAAAGGAGTTATTCTATACAACTCAATAAGGAAATATCAGCAAGAAGTAACCTATTCTCACTGATTCTGTTTGGGCAAGTTTTATCTTGCCCATTAATTAACCTTGGGGAAGACTGAAACTGTTATTTCAATCAGCCAAAAATGTAATTGGATAATTGCTTTTGATTTTGGGATACTTACTTTTGATTTTTTTTTATAAATTTTCACATGCTCTTCACTTGTGAAGGCACAAAATATTGGGGAAATAACAAAACACCCCACAAACTTTTTCTAGTACAGAAAATGGTATGTACAATTAATACATGGAATCAAAATGACTTTAATTACATCCGCTCAGTGATTCCAAGGCAGCATACATACAGTGATGCCTCAGCATTCTTGGCTCGGTTCAAAATTCCGAATGACTCATCTACATTCATTGCCAGAGATGGTAGGTATGTCAGCTGGAATATGCCAGGAAAATTTAGATTTTAAGGAACAGAGAAAAATAGTGACAAAATGACACAGTAATAAGGTCAATAATCTGAGTGCTGCATGATAGCAGTATTTTACACTTACCCCTGGATTCTATAAATGGCACCACAACATCGGTGCTGAAATTTTGGCGCACATGCAAGATTTGTGCACTTTTAAGGGCCTTGCTTACTAAGATAAGATGCACTAGTGTTTTTAGTGCGTGCTAATTTCTAGCACGTGCTAATGCTAGAGACATCCATATATTCCTATGGGTGTCTCTAGTGTTAGCATGTGCTAAAAATGAGCACACACTAAAAACGTTAGCGCGCCTACAGTGTGGCTTAGTAAACAGGGCCTTAAATTAGTTAATGAGCTATCAAGTATGAATTGATAGTCCCTAGCAATCAATAATTGCACTTAATTGACATTAATTTGGATTTATATATGAATGTGCAGCATGACCTATGACTCTGAACGTCTACATCACATAGCATATAACCCAAAAGTGGTACAGCCATTTAGCACAGGAGCCCTTATTGCCACCTATTTTGTAGGTGGTAGGGGCTCCTGCCCTAATCCTGTGCTAATTGGTCAGCGCACGCCAGTGTTCACATGCTAACCGATTAGTACAGGACATGCCTACTCTCCACCTCCAAATATACCCCCTTTGCTAAAAAATAAAATTTTAATTTAATTTGAAATGGACATTTATAATTCGCTCTACTATAGTTCAAGGTAGATTACAAATTATGGATAGCCTAGATATTAGTTACAAATAACATCATCAAAGGCAACATTAAAGCAATATATAGTTTTAAAAATATAATCCAATAGAACCAAATAAAAATATTAGTTAGCATAAAATTGCTTAAAAAAGGGCCCATAAGACTTTTCCCCATGTCGTTCCCTGCAACCTAATACTCCATACATTGGCAACATCAATCTAATTTCATTTTCTGATCATAATTCCCTAGGTGGCGTATAAAATGTCACCACGTCACTCAAATAGTCTGGATCCAGTCCATTCAGAATCTAGAAGATAAACAACAGTCATTTAAAAATGATCTCCATCCTTACCAGAAGCCAGTATAATTTACATAGCGTGGTGTACCTCAATCTGCCTACCCTCCTCCCAGTATCGATTTGGCTGTTACATTTTACAGTACCTGCAGTTTATGGATTTGCCATCCTGGGAGGCCCAATAATACCATATTGCAATATTCTAGGTTGGAAAAAAAAAATCATTGTTGACTTTGTTGTTTATTATACATGTTTTTCTCAAATTATATAAAAGCAAACCGTTATCTGAGAATATTTGTTGCATGATTTTCATATTTGTTTGCTCTGTCTCTCTAGGATCAACAAAGCTGGTACTGGTGCAGACTTTTCATGCTTTTTCTCTTGGCCACTTTAATTACCACAGCGATAGGAGTGTTGATTCTGGCTTTGGTCTACGCCACAAACCACAAGCTCTCAGATCAAAACCCAGATACTGTTACAATAAATTCACCTGCATTAGGACTAGGGGTTTGTTTAAGAAAAGCTCCTTTCAATGTTGGCAACCAATATCTATTCCTGAATCATTTGAGTACATCACAGGTATGAATTTTCATTTCCAAAATAATGTGCTTTTTACAATATAAAGTTCAATGAGAGTAGATGGCGAGCCACAGTTTCAAAGATATGATTTAACCAAAAGAAGGGTAGAGAGAAGCCCATTCAAATTACTAAAAGATCCTTTTCTCACAATCAGAGCAAGAAAAACTGGTGATGGTATTTAAGCTTGGGAATCCAAGGGTTCCCGGGCTTTATGACATTATTATATAATTATAGAAAATATTGGGGCTGATATTCAGAAGGTTTAGTTTTCTGACTTTGAAAGTTAGGATCCTGATTTTACCTCTTTGAAAATGTACTAGGACTGAATACCTAAATTTCTGCTCCTAATGTTACTAAGCCCCTAAATTTAGGATCCTAAAAAGTGGGTGGCTATGGGGGCAGATTTAAGACAGAGAATACAGTTAGGAGCTTAGCATTACTTTTCAGTGCTAGGCTCCTAGTTTAGGCTCCAAAATCTAGACAAATCAATGGCAGTCCTAAATTTAAGTGCATAACTTTTAGGCACCTGGATTTAGATGAAGTTTCATCTAAAAACTTATGAGGTCAATATTCAAAAGAACAAGCAATTATTGGTGCTAATTAGATTTAATTAAAATTTACATGTGTGAATTTAGGCATAGAATCCACACATAAATTTTACATATGGGTCCAAAAAGGAGGCACAGTCATGGGGGTTCATGAGCAGATCAGGGGCATTCTTTTAATGTATGCACATTGTTATAGAATAAAAGGGTTCTACACCTAAATTAGGTGCAGGGATTTATACCAAGGTTTCATTAGCATAAACGGTGACGGTTCCGGGCGTTAATAGCTATTCTGTAAAAGATGCTTAATTTTTAGGGGGAATTTATAGAATTTAATCCAATCCATACAGGCACCCCTTTAACTAACCAAACTGCGAGGAAAAGCTAACCATAGGGCTTTTCAGTTTTGAGTCTATGGGCAAAATACTTAGAATTTTTCTGCCCTAGGTGAAAAATGTTTGTCAAAATGTCCTTATGAGCTCATATACAAGAAAATACCACTTTATTTATTAGTGAAGGGAGGGGGAGGACAATTTATAACCTATCTTTAATAAAAATGAACCCACACTATTTTTATGTTGTAGTTGGTTTTATGTAGTTTTTAACCAATATTCTTTTTTCAGGCTACCACGTTCCAAGGAGGTTTTGCCCGTTGTGCAGGATACTATGGGGATACCATGAAGTACTCCAGTATGGAGGCAGCAGCTTTTGGAATCAGCATCAACAGTTATCAGGCCAAAATGTCAGTGTGCACTCTAAATATTAACAGTGGAGGATTATATAGCCCCGTCTGGAACGTAAATGCCAACGTACAAGGATACATAACAACGGTACGTTAGATCATAATATTTAAATTTATTTTACAGATCATTGAGTTAATTGAAAAGAAAGTTGTGTTAGCTGATGTGAATTGCCTGTATATTTAAAATGCATTATCAGGGATCTGCACCTGGAAGATTTCAGTTTATTTATATTTTATTTTATTTTATGTTAATTTAGTTTCGGTTATTAGAGGTGCTTTTAATATTACAGTTTTAAAATGTCAACAGAAGATTCTTCTACTAACACATGCTATTTTAGCACAAGTCTCTTTTTATGCAGTGAGACCTAGTTCCTAATAAGAGGGGATATCAGTAAAATAATGTATCTTATTGATAGCCCATATTGAAAACTTCCCCCTTATATTGGTTACAAAGGACATTTTCATATGGTTGGGAAGGTGAGAGAGAGAGAGAGAGAGAGAGAGAGAGAGAGAGAGAGAGAGAGAGAGAGAGAGAGAGAGAGAGAGAGAGAGAGAGAAGATTAATCACTTTAAAGTATGTCAGTCTTTTAGAAATATATTAAAATTTGCTGACTAACCCTCCTTTAATGAATGAAGAGGCCCTTAGATATGCATAATGAATATAAGGGCTCCAATTATTGTACAATAATTTGACATTCATTCTGTAGGACATAGTTGAAGGTCATCAACAGTGAATGAAGGTCTAGCCTAAGACACATTTACATAGATGAGACATAGAAAAAGAGGTGCCAAGCAATTAGTGAGGGTTTTTAGAATGCTCTGGTAGGTGCATTGTTTAGCATGCATTAAAACATCCAGGAAGAGATGGGAAGGTGTGGCAACTCAGCAGAGTATGAATGTAGAGTGGGCGTGGACTACAAATTGCAGTCAGTGCATGGTAGGTATTGTGCACTAGTTGGCAAATGTGCAATAATCAATGGTTTACCTAACACCACCTCAACAGGTGGGGTTAGGTGCATCTGTGTTCATAGCACCAAAAAGTAAAGTGTGTTAGAGAACTTTGTACTTAAGGGGCGTTGCATTTGCCTGTTAACCCACATTAAGTACAAAAGTCCCACCATAAGCAATCACTATCCTTCATTTTTTCTTTCTTCTTTTCAACTGATGTTTTTAAAGAGTTTTCAATAAGGCCTAAGATAGGTTTTTGGAAGAAGACAACCTTTTTTTTTTGTAAAAACATTAACAAAGTAAGAAATTAACTTTTGGGTGTATTTTTAATTCTGATTTAGAATTCTCAAAAAAAGCTGTTATTTAACCCTTTTTAACAGCTCTGCAAACTGTATTGCAGGTTTAAGAACAATTGTTTTTTGGAAATGTACTTGCTTTGGTGGAGATGGCTTACAATACATAAACCCTATGGCAGTGCTTATTGATCTTTTTTTGTGGCCGTGACCCCAAGATACTGACCAAATAAAAATGTGTGACTATTTGTAGGTACAGAATAACGATGCACCTAAGGAGAGCCCATCCAGGTCATGACCCCCAAATGTGGGGATTTTGAACCCATTTGGAGCCCTGACCCTCAGTTTAGGAAGCTCTGCCCTATAATATTAAATTTATGATGTTTATGAAAGCTAGAAGCTTCACAAATTCTCATACTTATAACCTACCTTTTTAATTCTTTTTTTGTCTTACTAGGGTACTCTGTGGGTTGGTATACTTGGTGGTTCCAGTTCACCTGTTACATTCAGTGTTACAGCTGGTGAAGTAATTTTCATCCCTCAAGGTTACATCTACTGGATACAGAACACTGGAAGTACTGATGCCTCCATTGTGATGTTCTATAGTACGAGTAATGAGTTAGTAACTCTAAGTGTCAACGATATGCTTTCCTCCTCTCCACAAGACATACTAGCAACAACTTTTTCGGTTCGTATATCCTATTGTATATTATAATTATTATGTGCCATCACTGAAAGTTGAGAGAATGTTCTCATAATATGCTATTGTTGCTTTAAGTAACACACTTGCAATAAAAGAAAGCATACCCTTTTGGATGGAAAAAACTATAGTAGTTACTAAATAGGAGAAAGACTAGGGTCTTTCAAGTTAGCTAAGCAGTATGACAGGTGGGCTCATAATGTATGATATTACTAGTGGGATGAGGGAGGTAATATTCTCTACAAGTGTCTGGTGAGACTCCCATCTTGAATACTGTGATGCATTTTGGAAGTCACAGCTACAAAAGGGCATTGGTAACATGGAGGCAGTTCAAAAAAGGTCCATCAAAATGATGCATGGCTTGTACTTAAGCCTAGGAATCATGGGCGTGTGTGTGTGGGAGGGTGAAACCAGGACAATTGCTCTGGGTTTCCATGCCACGGGGGCTCCAAACCTGCCCAAAGATAAGGGGGACTTGGTTTGCTGGTAAGCTTTAAGACCCCCTCCTCAATATGTGTACTGGGACCCAGCATGACTAACACTGACCCTGATTAAGCCATATATAAGGCAACTGAAGGGAACAGGATATATGATGCACACATTCGAATGTCTACCAAGTTTCAGTACAGTACGAGAAGACAACATTCCAATGGAATGAGAATTTCAAAGACAGTGGGTCATCACTCAAATCTAAAGGGAGGCAGGCTGAGAAAAAGTGCAGAAATGTTTTCACTGAGAAAATGGTAGTCACTAGGGATGTGGGAGAAGATCCGCCAGAAAAGCGGAGAACTCAAACACCCCACGGTAAAAACAATGTTACAAAAAAAGTGGGAGAGCGACCAAGGATGCCAGAATCTGGAGGATGTAGAATGGTAAACAATTTTATTGATAAATTTGAAGACTCAAGTCTTCAAATTTATCAATAAAATTGTTTACCATTCTACATCCTCCAGATTCTGGCATCCTTGGTCGCTCTCCCACTTTTTTTGTAACAGTCACTAGGGATGCACATATGTCTGAAAAGACATAGGAAATGCCAACAATGATATTTCTTATCTTGAAACACCAGGAATCCCCCTCTCAGGTTGAAAGCCACTACCGCAGAGTGCACTCAGGCATCCTGTGGCAGTTCCGGGATCAGTGCACGCTTCCCACATGCTAAAACTTTATTTTTGTTAGCACTGGAGACATGTATGGGAGTGGGAAATAGGCATGTTCTATGCTAATCAGTGCAGTTACATGCCCACACACTAACCGATTAGCGCAAGATTAGCGCATGAGCCTTCACCACCTAGAAAATAGGTGTCGGTAAGTGCTCATGACTAATTTGAACGCAAGGATTTACACCAGATTTCAGTTGGTATAAATCCTTGTACCAAATATTGGGCACAGATCCCAGTGCTAAGCATTATTCTATAAATGACACCCAGCTCAGAGCGCTGTATATAGAATAGAACTTAGTGTGTGTGTGTGTGTGGGGGGGGGGGGGGGGGGGGTGGCGCTCAGATTTGGGCACCATTGATTGAATTTAGCCCCATATGTCTATTGTGTTTGCCTAAAAACTGCTTGAAATTGATACTGTTTGGTTGCTTCGTCTCTGGTGGAACTTATTCTTGGTAACTAGTTGGGATGTGCATGCCAGAATGTTTTGTTTTATTTAGGGACCCTATTGCTTACTGCAGCTTAGTAAAAGGACCCTAAATATTTTATTTTGCCTATATAACAAATCTACTTTGAGCTTTGTTCGTAAATCCTTTTACTTGATATTTCTTCCAAAAGTTAGGATTATTTTGAGGATCTACAGCCTAGGGCACAGCCTAAATGCAGAAAGCCGTTTGCAATGCTACCAGACATGTACAGTAATATTATCATGGCTTGTTACATAGTTTTCATTCTTGTTTTCTATTTCTCTTTCTGTTCTTTTTAGGCTGTTGGAATTAATTTTATTAATTCTTTGGGAAGTTCACTTTGGCAGAATATGGTCTACAGTCAATCTACAGACACAGTTGTGTGGCAGTACCTTTATAATTTGGCAGGTATGGTGATTGAGGAGAAAATTCTTGATATTGGAGGCATACGCGAACAGAATATAGCAAATGTTCAGTTGTAGAAAGATAAAATGCAAACATTTTCTGGTTATCTTTCATCCTTTATATACAGTACCTTCCATTTATTTATTTATTTTCAGCATGACAGCTTCCTCCTTTTCCTTTGGACTTCCAGTTTATAAATATTTAAAATTGGATAAAAAACACTAATTTTTTAAAGGCTTAAAGTGGCCGTTTTAATAGAGTGCAGTAAAATCTGGGCTTAACGCATTTTAATTTTCCTGTATGCTAGGTCCAGATTTAACATGGCACTTTTGTAGGGCTTTTTCTTTTCTTTTTTTGATTTGCAGGTCATGCCCTAATGACCCCAACAGGTTAACACGTGAGCACTTACCACCTCTTTTAGGCGCTGGGTGCTCCCCCATTAACTCTGTGTTATTCAGATAGGGAGAAATTCTATACTGTATATGACAACTAAAATAGTGCATGCAAATTTGGCAGTATGGCCAAATTGCATGCAGCTTAATTGAACAAGCAAATTGTTGCTTATAATTGGCCATTAACAAGCAATTAGTGGCACTAATTAGAATTTACACATGCAACTTTCTAAGCGTATTCTGTAAAGTGGTGTACATAAATTCTAAAGCACAGATCTCAAAAGGGGGTGTGGCTATGGGAGGGCATGGGCAGGCCATGGGCATTCCTAAAATTTATGTGCAGTATTATAGAATATGCCCAATCCATACCTAAGTTAGGCATGGGCATTTACACCAGGTTTTAGTTGGTATAAATGGCAGGGCCTAAAGTTTAGTCATGGGGATGGGCGTATGGATAGTGTATATAATATGCCTAACTCTAGATGAGGTTTATAGAATCGCGCTAAGCACAGTTTTTTTGACACTGATTTTTTCATATCATATATAGAATTCCCCCCTTACTGCCGGATTCTATATATGGTGCGTTGAGGCAGGCTGATAACAACCACTTATCATCACTGATTAGATTTTAAGTGGAATTTACACACGCTGTTTACTAGGTGTATTCTATAAAGCAGCCTGTGTAAATTCTCACGCACACAGCCGAAAGGGGATGGGAGGTCTGTGGGTGTGTCAGGCCTATCAATCACATCTATGTGTATGGTTATAGAATTTGGGTCAGTGCGCATAGATATGGGCGCATGCATTTATACCAGCTTTTCACTGGTAATAAAGAACGCACCTAAATGTAGGCGCATCCACCCAGTCCAAGGTGTATTCTATATACCACGTCTAAATTTAGGCATGTCTAATAGAATACACCTAAGTGTCTCTGTCAGGCACGCCTAGATTCTAGGCACCATATATAGAACCTAGTCCTTAGCGCATTAATCATAACGAGTTATCTGGACAATGCATGAATGCTTACTCTCCACCTATGACATGCCCCCTCCTAAAAATATTTTTCAAAAATAGCTCACGCAAACAGGCTTTAACACATTTCTATGGTAGTCTGAGTATGCTAACCACGCACGCATTAATGTCCTCAAATATTTGGTCCGTTTTAAACATTGATGATCAAATTGAACTGTCTGTTATTTTTGTAGCTTCATCAAGAATTGTATCTAATGGAATCACTTCACAATGGGCACAGTTTTATAGCGGTGCGACGAGTCCGAGTGTGAACATTTTTGGTACATCGCTATGCTCGGTAAGAAAGATTTGAACTTATTTGATCGTAATACTGGAAATACTATATGCAGCAATCAACAATAGAGAGCCTTTCCAAAAAATATGTCAGGTAGATGTTATACTACATCTTCAAGCCTCAGCTCTGATTAGATTAGTAGGTCCACAAAAAAAAGTTTATATGGTGAAAATTGAGCTACATAGCACATGTCTACATGAAAAACGCTAAACTAGTTAGCTTGACTGAGTTGGGCTTTTTTTCGGTGAGTAAATAATTGGCATCTGTACATTGGATGTATGGTCATTTAGGCCCTTATTTATTATTGATACTCTTTCATTCATGGCATGGAAGAGGTATTTGTTTATTTTTTTGTATTTAAAAACTAATTCCAATCCATCAATCCAACAGAAAGAGTACAATAAAACATACATAATGAAAATAATGAATAACTATATATATATATATATATATAGATAGATAGATAGATAGATAGATAGATAGATAGATAGATAGATAGATAAAGACAATAATTTAAAAAAAAAAAAAAAAAAAAAGCCATTATGCAGGAATAAAATCATCGCTTTCTTAATGTTAAATAATTATTTTTCTCACTGAGATAACAGGGCAATACTTTCCATATTATAGAATCAGCTATTAACAGAGATCTCACCCTTGTAAGTAACAAGCATGTCAAAGTTAAGCGTGCCATGTAGATTAAAGATTTATCCACAGAAATGCTGATATTCAAAGATGTTTTCTAAAAAGATGTCGTATCTTATTTGCTTTTATGAACCTATATTTCTTTTACTGCTTTTACCCCAAACACATCAACATGATTCAGATCTGTGCATATACACTGAAACATTATATATTAATTTTTACTTGCTTATAATGGGGCATAGTTATTAACATGGGCTACTGTTAAGACATGCTATTTTACTACTAACTCGTGCTAATTTACCACAAGTCCCGTGTTATGCAATGAGACTAAGGGGGAAAGTTATCAACATGGGGTAAGACAGGTTATTTCATCATAAGTCGTGCTATTTTAGCACAGGGTGTTATTGCATAAAATGAGACCCTGTGCAAAAATAACTCAACTTGCGGTAAAATAACCCAACTTAACAGTAGCCCATGTTATGTTGATAACTTCCCCCCTTATTTACTAATAACAGGAGTTAACAGTAAAATAACACATCTTAATGGTAGCCCATGTTTATAGCTTCCCCAATAAAGAGTTAAGTTACATTCTTAAACTATTTTATTGCATGGAAGCAAAACAGAAAAATGATCAGGTTGAAAATAATTAGATTGGTATGCTGACTCAAAGCAAAGCAATTCAGCTTCCTTCTGAAATGACATTATTTAATGTGCTCTAATTACATGGGCATTCTGTTTAATTATGCAGCTACCACATTTCCATATCTTTTGATTGAATAGTCCTGGTAGCGTTCTGGATGTGTTGTGCAAAGCACATACTTCCGTTGCCAGGAACTCTGACACTGCTCTACTTTTTTTTAATGGAATATGTTCTCTGAAAGCACAAACAGGTTTTACCACTAGAAACAAGTCTCCATAACCTATAGACATGATTCACCCAAACTTGGTTTGTCCTCTAGAGCAGTATTTCTCAAGCTGTTCTTACAATAAACGTGCCGGAGATAGTGTTGCGTTCAATGGAGCTGAAATGTATATGTGTAATTAAAAATATATGCACGTACCCACATAGACAACACACAAATTTATTTATTTATTGGGATTTATTAACCATCTTTATGAAGAGATCCACCCAGGGCAGTGTACAGCAGGTACAGTTTAACATAAAACTTATGATGTTGTTAACAGCATAACAATAGTAAAAAGACCAAATATAGACATATATACAATAAGGGCCTTGTTTACAAAGGCATGCTAGTGGTTTTAGTGCATGCTAACCATGTAGACGGCCATAGGAATATTACGGGCATCTACATAGCGCATGCTAATTTTTAGCTCGTGCTAAAAACGCTAGCGCGCCTTTGTAAATGAGGTAAACTTGAGAATAGCAAATTAAAATCTAATAATAGGACTACCATGAAACAGTATCAAAAGTTTTGGTTATCCTTGAGTAAGACAAGGTCGCCTTTGTGGATGTTCACTCTACTGGTCTGCCGCTTGTTGTGGGTCTCCAGACAGTATAACCTATATTTCATGATAGGCCAAGCTTATGCTCTGTATAATGATATATGACCATGAATTTGTTTGTTTACAGTTTCAAAATACCTTGAGTCTTGGATTGGTTACGTTAACTCCAAATACTGTTCTTGGGCCTCAGTATAGCCTAAATTCCAATGTAATGGGATACGTCCTCAATGGCTGTGGAAAGGTAATGTTTGAGTACTTATTCATGTGCTTTGAGGAATTTCTTTCTCAAGGTACACAAGGACATTTTGTTGAGAATGGGCTCGATATTCAGCTCACGGTGGTAAGCATCTAGCAAGCCATATCAAGCCGTGGGCCAAAATAATGCTAGATATGCAATTCCAAGGCATGTGTGGCTCCTGTTATTGAATATCTGACACAGGCTAATCTTCAGAGTGATGCCTAATTAACTCCATGCATAAAATTAGGGTAGCTTTTTTTCTTCCTAACTTTATGTGGCTGCTTAGCCGGTTAGTGGACTGAATATCACTGCTAACTGGCTAACTTGCCATTCCTCCCATGTTCCTCCCCTAACCTAGGCAGCTAGAAGATGACTGGTTAGCAGGGATATTCAGCAGGGCTAACCAGTTAAGTGCCAGTAAATATCACCAGGTAGCTCCACACAAGTAATTAAAATGGCTAGGAACCATTCATGTTCAGCTGATGGTGACTGCTGCTGGATAAAATAGACAGGTCATATCTGAAAGCTGGCACTGAATATCCAAGTCTTTAGCAGAGCCTAGAAATGATATGCATACGAATGATACTCACTGTGGAAAACAAAATGAAAATTTTGGCCTGCACACCCCTGCTTGATTCCTCCAGTCCTATACACAGTTATTCAATGTAACCCAGTGATATAGTGAGCCCTAGATTTTCACACAGCTACGCAGTCCTCTGAGATTCACCTCCACAGTGTTACCTTCAAATTGTAGGCTGATTTCCAGCGCAGTCTCAAAGTGCCTAAATCTATACATTATATTCAGTGACTTTACTTATATCAGGAGTTCAGATCTATTTTTCTCCCATTGAGTAAATGGTAAGGTTCACTTTTATTTTAGAATTTTCCATATTTGCACTGGTGTCTCTCCCATTCTTCAGTTTAACAGCTTTCAAATTATTGCATGCCATAAAAAAATACATTCTGCAATATCATAAGAACGTAAGAACAAAGGAACAGTCATTCTGAGTCAGTCCATTTAGCCCAGTATCCTGCTTCCAACTGTGGTCAATCTAGGTGAAAAGTACATCCATGCTACCAATCCCAGGGATAAATAGTGTTTTTACCCCATGTTTATCTTTTCCCATGTCTATCTTATTAGCTGTTTTCTATATCTTTACACTGGAATATTTGGCCATGATTCTAGCACCAAATAATTGTTTTAATAAATTGTTTTATCTAGGTGGGAATTGTTGGTTGTGTTGCTACTGACTTCAGTATTGGTGTCGGTGATGTCTTCTTCTTCCCGGCTGGAAGCATGTATTATATCAAGAACACATGTGATGGAGATTTGTCTATGATTTTAGCCTACAACAATTGTGGCGGGGTAAGAATTGATTATTATAATGTTTAATTATTCTGGGGGCAGTGAGGTGGGAGAGCTTCTGTGCACTATTATTTAGCAAATCAAGGTTGCCAATGTTTTTTTTGTTTGTTTGTACAAATTTAATAGTAGGCTATCAATGGTTCATTAGTGGGTTAAGTCATAATTTAATTTAAAGATGTACAAGTAAGTCTTCTAGTTTGTCTACAAAATTACTAAATCTTAATTGATCATTTTAATGAACACCAAAATTATTAATGTCATGCTGCCGCAGTGACGTAGTCACCTTCCGCTCAGGCCCCCTCTGCTTTCATGGCTAGCAGGGATGCCAAGCCCCACCAGCTGAAGATGTCTCCTGCATGAGTCCTGCCTGTGCTGAACAAGCATGTGTGGGAGAGCTGGCATTAGCAGCCGAAGTGCACCTGCTGATTTAAGTGCTGATTGTTCAGCACAGGGGCGTAGCTGCGTGGGGCCAGGGGGTCATGGGCCCCCACAGATTAAGCTCTGGCCCCCTCTACATTTGACCCCCCCCAGCCGCTGACCCCCCTGCCAGCCACCGCCCGCCCTGCCACCACATCAGATACCTTGTTTGCTGGCGGGGGTCCCCAACCCCCACCAGCCGAAGAGTCTTCTTCAACGCTGGTGGACTCTGGTGCCTTCGCTGTCTGATAATCTGTTTCTGACCCCTTATGTCCTGCACGGGGCTACATACAGGACGTGCACGGTGCAGGACGTCAGGAGTTTGAAACAGATTATCACACAGCGAAGGTGCCAGAGTCGACCGGCGCTGAAGAAGACTCTTCGGCTGGCGGGGGTTGGGGACCCCACCAGCAAACAAGGTACCTGGTGGCGGCGGCGACGGGGGAGGGTTTTTGCTGTGGTGGCGGGGAGGGGGGTCCAAAGTGGCAGGGGTGTTGGCGGCAGGGGGAGGTGGCTAAAGAGTGCCCCCCACCTCGGGCTCTGGCCCCCCTCCCACGAGGTCTGGCTACGCCCCTGGTTCAGCAAAAGCGGTCTCATGCAGCAACGATGGTGGTGGTGGTGGGGGGGTATTGGTGGTGGTGGTGGAAGTGGAGGGGAAGGGGGTGTGAATACCGTGCTCCCTCAGTCCACCTTTGGGAACCTCCAAAAATGGACTTTTGGCTATGCCCCTGCTGCAAGTCTAGTGGTAGTGCAGTGTTAGCTGGATATGCTGCAGAGGTACAGTGACAGTTGTATCTTGCAGCCATAGCCACAGATTTATGCTCTGATGCCAGATATATTCTATGAGAGGAACATGAAGAAAAAGTGCCAAAAGGTCTCAGAGTTCCAGAACTTTAGGCCTTTAACTGTTCCATGCTATAATGTTGTGCAGCAATGGCAGGCAGATAAATAAATCTCCCTTGGAAATGCCAAACGCAATAGCACTACACATTATGCAATCATCCCAGGACATATCAGAGTATTTTTTTTTTAAATGCTGGCTGTGGTGTTTAAAGAAAATAAGTAGATTCAGTGTTATTCTATAACAATGCACCTACATTTAAGTATTTATAGAATACTGCTGTTCACATGGGTAAGTGTGAACTTATGACAGTTAAGCACCAATCCGGAGTCCTATAATTATGTGCTAACATAGCTTAGCAAGTAATTGTCAAGGAGGAGTTTACAGGGGAGAAGAATGGGCAGACCATTGGTGAGGCCAATACTTATGTGCTTAACTTAGAGAATACTGTAAATTGCATGTGTTAATTTTATATCATATTGAGGTGCTAACATATATGTCAGTCATAACTCTAGTGTAACTATTAGAGCCAAAATGTAGGCGCATTGCTGTTGACCTATGCTAGCATTCTACCACTGCATCTTGGAGCACAAATGCTGTTATAGAATTGATTGCTATGTGTTGTTGGTGCTCCTAACAGAAGGTGTTTAGTTATAGAATCACCCGAATAGACAGTGGCACTGAATATTCATGTGATATGCACTGTTCCGTACTCTAAGCTAATGCTGGTAGGAGGTGATGCTTCAATATTGTGTTTTCAATTGCTAGGTTCAGGCAGGTTCCTACAGAGCTCACTATTGAAAATGTGATAGTGAAAGAGCAGTCCCCACCGGCAGAACTGTAGGTGGAAGACTCCTGCTCAGCTTAGAACAGTGATGATATGTTGATTGCTGGTAGCTATAGGTATCGTGGAAATATTGAACTTATATACTTATACCTAAGAGGTTTACTCTAGGATGGCTTTTTAACAGGACTAAAGTAATCTACTTATCTATATGTGTAGTGGTTGACTATTGCCACTATACATATACAATCTGCTCTAACTCTGCCCTGACATTATGGAGGAGATTCTGTAAGTAGATGCCTCCATTTTGGCATCTCAATGCCACGTGATGAGAACCTATTCTAGAATGACCTCTGGGTGCTCAGGCTCTGTTACAGATTAGTAGTATAACCCAGTATCAGCATACATAACATTTACATGCCTACAGTTACTCTAGCCATACAGTTGGCATTATTGTAGGTACCTACATGCGGCAGGGATGAATTTAAATTACAATATTTAGTAAGTTACATGAATGAGGGCTCTGCCTTTGTCCCGTACATGCTCTGCCCCATTGTGCACCCTCCTTACAAACATGCACTTTGCCATTTAGACACACTGTTATAGAATGATACTTAGGTGGACTATTGACATTTTCATGTGTATGAGTATACATACAAGTGCCAATGTCAGTATTCTGTATATTTTCACACGTGAGGGAGAGCTCCATAAATGGTGACCAAAGAAAAGGGGCTGGAGAGATCCACGCTAAAGCAGCATTCCATAAAGGTGCTCCATGTACAGAATAAAAGCTTAGTGCAGAAGTTACACTCCAATTTTTTTGGCACCAGCATTTATGCCTGCTGAAACCTGATGTAAATACTGAAGCCTAATTTCTGGCAGTTAGGCGCACAAGTTACAGTATTCTGTAACATTGTGCCAAACCACCGGGAACACCTCCTGATCTGCCCATGCTCCTCCTATAGCACGCCCATTTCAGTTGTGTGCTATGAAATATAGGTGCAGTTGTCGTGGAATATCGATTGGAACAGATGTGTGCACAAATGCAAATAGTTGCTAATTAACTCAAATAATTGTTTGCTAACATCTTGTTAACTAAGGGTTCCTTTTCTGAAGCTGTGGCAAAAGCGGGCCTGCGCTGGCATTGGTGCGTGTTTTTGATGCGTGCTGAGGCCCCATTTCACCGCAGCGGGTAGAAAGTATTTTTTTTAAGAAATGGATGTGCGGCAAGTGAAGCACTTGCTGTGTGCCCCTTTTGGGTGGCAGCACTTACCATCACCCATTGAGGTGGCGGTAAGGGCTCCCGCGCTACCCTGGCGGTAACCATACTGCCCGATTACTGTTGGGTACACACTGGCGCTATAAAAATAAAAATATTTTTGTAGCACTGGAAATGGTGCATGCTGGGGGTAGGAATTACCGTCAGGGGCATCAATCTTCTCTCTATATTTGTTTTGATCATTGAATATATTCAGAACTTTAAAAAGGAGCAGGACAAGGAATCATGATATCATAAACAAGGATCATGATAGAAAAGAAATTAGGAAAAAATTAAATAAAGACAGGAATTCTACAAATATACTGACCCATTAAATCTTGAAGGATGGCATCGTTGAAAATCTAATGCAAATTTTATTTTTTTAATAAGCTATATTTTAAAATAAGATATTTTCTGAAATGTTTTAACTCTTTTTTGACCAATTTGCTTTGGCAGCCGAATGTAATTTATATGAATATTCTGATACAAATCATTGGCACTACAACTTCAACAACAACAACAACTACTACAACGACTACTACTACGCCTACAACTACAACTACGACTACACCAACAACTACCACTACAACGCCCACTACAACTACCACTACAACGCCCACTACAACTACCACAACAACACCCACTACAACTACTACAACGCCCACTACAACTACCACAACAACACCCACTACAACTACCACTACAACGCCCACTACAACTACCACAACAACACCCACTACAACTACTACAACGCCCACTACAACTACCACAACAACACCCACTACAACTACCACTACAACGCCCACTACAACTACCACAACAACACCCACTACAACTACTACAACGCCCACTACAACTACCACAACAACACCCACTACAACTACCACTACAACGCCCACTACAAGTACCACAACAACACCCACTACAACTACCACTACAACGCCCACTACAACTACCACAACACCCACTACAACTACCACAACAACACCCACTACAACTACTACAACAACACCCACTACAACTACCACAACAACAACCACTACAACTACAACACCTACAACTACCACAACTACAGCTCCAACTAGTGTAGAAGTTGTAATACTTCCTACGCCATAAAAAATCCATATTGTGATGTGATAATTATGAAAAGGATCCTATTATACATGATGATTTTATAATATTAAGCTACAAATAGAAGGGAAATTGTAATTATCTTTTATAGAATCAACAATGAAAAAAATAAATATAAAAAATATTTTTTTAAATATTTTTTTGTTTGTCAGTGCTATAGTTATTGTCTAATATTGGGTGCTATAGAAAATGAATGTTTCAGTTATGAATGAAAGAAAAAGAAACTGTGAAAGGGTAGCCATGTTAATCTGTAGCACCAAAAATAATAAAGAGACTGATGGTACCTTATGGACTACCCAATTTTTGAATGACCCGATATTCAGCCTGTGGTGCTCAGCATTTTGCTGACTGCAACCAGTGTTAAACCCAGAAATTCAATGCTGGGTCATGTCTGGGCACAGGCATTAAACTTCATGGCTAGTGCATAGTCGGCAATGGATTACAGCATAAAGATAGGACTGACTTTTATGAGGTCCTATTTATGCAGTTAACATGGCCAGTTAAGTGTTGAATATTGGCATTTAACCATCTAAGAGCTAACTCAACCCTTAGAACGCCTCCAAAATATCCGTTTTTCATCTTGGTACTAAACAGTTATTTTCAGTGGCACAAAGGGGGAGATTCTATATATGACACCTAAAAAATTAGCGCTGAAATCAGTGCCAACTAATTATATTCTATAATTGGTGCCTAGATTTAGGTGCCTATTATACAATAAGCTCAGTTGATATTTCAGCACCGAAATCTACAAGCGTCTATTTACACAAATGAAAATTTGACGTAAATCCCGGCATGTAGATTTAGGTGCACTGGGCCATATTCTATAACAAGGCACCTAAATTTCAGAATGCCTATGAAATGTACATATCCTCGCCCATAACCCTACCGCTTTTTGCCTGTGCACATTAGAAGTTCAGTGCACATCATTACAGAATACACTTAGCGAGTTGTGTGTCTAAATTCTAATCAGTGCTCATTATTGCTTGTTAAGTGCTATTATCAGCGCTGATTAGCTTGTTAAATTGCACGCATTGTTATAGAATCTGTGCCAATTTTGGCGCTGATCTCTAGGCGTGGTATATAGAATCTGGCCCTAAGTGGTTAAGTGCCGCTGAAAATTAGCAGTTAACCCCTAACAGGCAATTTTGCCAGCTAGGAGCATGTTTTGGGCAGTTAAATTGCTTTGAATATCGATCCCTGAATGAATGGGAATACAGTGAGGTCAAAAAAGAGAACCAAAGAGTCCAAGAGATGTATGGAAGTTGCTTGTATTTATTTATCAAACACGATGAAAAGAATAGAGTCCATCTGTGACAAAACAGTGGGTTTTAAGCCTGTAAACTATATTATTTCTTGAAGTGTATTTCCCTAATTTGGCCAACAGGTGGTGTATGTTTATGTAAAGCTGTTACAGAGAAATGACTGTTTTTTTTCTTTAGTCTAACACAGATAGGAAATGGAATGCAGTATACTTGTTGTTCTGGGCTCTGATTGGCCCAGGAGCTCAATTCATCTAGGATGTACTGGTAGTCTTAGCCAGGGAGAAGAGAGAGAATGATCTCTTTGCTGAGGCCCTGTGAACAGTTATATTTGATAACCTGTGAGCAGTTATATGTCCTGATCTCCCCAAGTACTATTTAGACAGTATACAAATGTTTAGATAGTGTTATGATTGATCCATATTTCAGGTACCTGTTATTGTTTTGCTGACTGCACCTTTTCTGTTCATTGTTCTAATTTTCCATGACAATAAACATTTTTAGTTTATTCTCTCTGCTTGTCTGGGCTGATTAAGAATACTAGTGGTTTGTGTGTTGAGTCTGTGGGTGCTTTCTAGGAACTGTGGGACCACTGCGAGTGTGGCCCTAGTAACCTTGGAATCACTGGGGATAATTTGAGAGCGGAAGACTTGCCCAGAGGTGGTTGGGACCCAGTTGGTGGGAGAAGGGTGCTAATGTAGATCACAAATGGCAGGTGCAGGTGAACCTGAGCTGTGCTGGGAATAGACATTCTAAGTGGCCACAGGGTAGCCCCAGGTGGGTGGCTAGGCATTTTTTGACACCATCTCTCAAACCAAAACTCACAGATACAGAAGCTAGACTCAACATAGCTGTGTTTCAGCATAAAAGCCTGCATTAGGAGACCAATGTTCTAAAATGGTACATTAATGAATACATATATCAAAATCATAAAGTAAAAAGAAATAAAATCTAAGGATGAAATATAAAAACATATGGGATATCTATCTATCTATCTATCTATCTATCTATCTATCTATCTATCTATCTATCTATCTATCTATCTATCTATCTATCTTGTTACCTTATGAAGTTCCGTCTCAATGTGATTTACTCATTAATGTTTTATGTTTCAACATATTGAAGACAGTGCAAATTTAGCATATTCACCATTAAATACACAAAAGTCAAACATAAACTGTATCCAATGAAGCACAAGTATTTTAAACCCACCTCAAACTTTTATCATTTTTATCCCACCCCCCATTTCTGATTTTTATATTTCAGCGTTTTCATTAATGTTTAGCACATACGTATCAATAACAAGCTATCCCAACCTCCCCCTTCCTTCCCTCCCCCTCCCTTCACCCCCTCCCTAGATTACGTAATGTGAGCTCCAGGATGAGTAGTCATTTCAACTTCAGTCATTCATAACTTATTAAGAATAAGGCTTCTGCCGTGCTGTGTGAGGCTGGCTAGAAAAGGACCCCAAATCTTAAGGAATCGAGCTTTGCGTTTACAGGAACCTCTGGCCTCCTGCACTTTCTAAGTCAGTAGCTGATACACTTGATTTCGCCAATGCCAGAATTCACGGGTTTCCGATGAGGTCCACGACTGCAAAATACACTTCCTCGCTAACAAGCAGAGTTTGTGACACAGTAGTATTTCTTCTGCATTTAGTCCCCTGAATGAACCAGGATAGTCCAGAACCAACTGGGAAGGTGTCTCGCTGACTTGGCCAGACATCATAAGGGATAAAAAGGCCACCATTCGCCTCCAGTAGCGTCTTATGACTATGCATCCCCAAAACGCATGATAGCAAGTGTTATCAGATAATTTACATTTCAAGCACATAGGTGCATTGATTCCACCCGATCTAAATAATTGAACCTGTGTAAAATAGGCTCTATGTATTACTCGAAAGGCACATTCTCGATACCCCACCCCACTAAGTAATTTGGGAATACCCCTGAGATGAGCAGCAATATCCCAAAAAGCAGGATCACACCCCACATCTGCTTCCCATCTCCGTCGAAGCTGGGCCAGCTCCTCTCCAGGTACCAAGGACCATAATTTCTTCTCATTAATGTTTTATAGTGAGGAAATCACACTGAAATGGAACTTCATAAGGTAACAATAAAAACATAAATGTAATATAATATATAAATATCTTATATGAATCAATAAACTTTTACCAACATGCATAAAGAATGTATGATTGTCTGAATGTGATGTTTATAATGTCACCCTTTAACTTTACATGAGTACTATCAATTAAAACCTTCTAATGTAAAGTGTTGAATGATAAAAAGAGCACACCAATGTATTGTGAGTTTCAACATGAATAGCAGTCCATACTTGACATTTCGTCCTTTAGATTGTAAGCTCCTTTGAGCAGGGACCGTCCTTCTTTGTTAATTTGTACAGCGCTGCGTAACCCTAGTAGCGCTCTAGAAATGTTAAGTAGTAGTAGTAGTAGTAAGAAGGGTGATATATTCACTAATGCCAAAAGAAGGCCAGATTGTGCCTAAACCTCACTAATTCACCTCAAAAACCCACTCAGTTATGAAAATCCACCTCTATAACCTCAACAACCCACTCAGTTATGAAGATCCACCTCTATAACTACCCTAATCACTCCCTTCTTCTCTCTTCCCTACTTAATCTCTGCACAATACTAACTGTATCTGATATCTTGGAATGACATTGTTAACAAAATTATGTAAGCCACATTGAGCCTGCAAATAGGTGGGAAAATGTGGGATACAAATGCAATAAATAAATAAAATAAAATAAATAAATAAATAAATAAATAATAAACAGAGAATAAAAGAAAATTGATTAACGGGTTACTGCTGACCGAAAAATATATTTTGAAACTGTTTGTAAGGCACAGGATGGTTCTTATATCTGATTGAATTTTTCAGTGATACAGATGCAAAGCAGCCAATCAGTAACACAACTGCTTTTAATGGCACCAATAAAAGAATTACAATTTTAAAAAAGCATATTTAAAAAGTAAACGTTAAAAACTTATATACCACTAAAAGAATCCAACAATCACAAATTTGGCACATGCTCACTGCGATATATGTTAAAGTAAAGTGAAATATTTTATATATAATAATATATCCTGAGCAAACTTCCAACACTAATGTCAAATATACAATTTAATATGCTGAAAAATGCAACATGAAAGTAAAAAGTTGTATAAAAGATTGAATCTACAAGAGATCCACTTGTGCATCAAAACTGCAATTAAAAAAAGGTGAACATATAACCAGTTAAGATGTCAATCTGCAGGGATAATATAGATAAAAGTTATAAAATGAACTTCATAGTTTGTGATACAAAAGTAAATAAAATAGCTGAATGACAATAAAAATGCAATGTAAAAAATGGCTGGCTGAGAAAAGAGCCACGATCTGATGACTGACTAAAGAAATATAACCAGTTTAAAAGGCAACCACATAAATAAAGGCCATTTATGATATCAAAAATAGTGGTAGTATGGGATGTATCATAGACTATAAAATATGAACCCATCATATTGAAGAAGGACATATAACCCCCTTATTGATACCCCTAGGCAGATGCCTAGTGTAAGCCTGGTAAGCTGGAAAAAGAGGCATATGTTATTTGTAGTTTGAGGAACCAACTCTGTCTAGCAGGCTCATCAAGCATGCATCAGTCTTTAGACTCCACTCAAAGAATTCAGTCCACACCAAGTTTCTTTTGTCTGACCCAACAACTTACTGTTCCTTCAACTAATTAAGGTAACAAGATATGTATCCTTCAAACAGATGGCCAACTATATATACAATTCATCTAATTCCTCCTCCAGCAGCAAACATCAGTTATAATATTCTCCTTACCTCCCTGACCTACCTACTGAGTTGGTAAAGGTCAACCTTCTCACTGTTCCTTAGTTGTTGTTAAGTAAATACAGCCCCCCCCCCCCGATATTCAATCAGTGGTGGGCAGCGCTGTTAATGTCCACCACTGACATTGAACCCGGATATTTAATGCCGGATCATATCCAGTCACCGGCATTGAATACCCATTTTTTTAAAGCCATATTTTCAAGTTTATTTAGAACTTACTATACTGCAAAAAGAAAAGATAGGGAAAGACATGATATGGAGGGGCATTTTCGATATGATGTCTAAGTCTGATTTTGGATGTTTTGCACAAAATGTCCAAAATCCAAATAGGAAAGAAGGTCATTTTTGAAAAAGAAAAAACATCTTTTTTATTCTTATTTTTTGAAAATACTGTTTTAAACAAGGTTTTGTGCTTTGGAAGTTTTGGGTTTTTTTTTGTCCATTTTCGAAGAAAAAAAAAAGCGAATAAGTGCAAAATGTAGAAATTCATGCCATTGGAATGTGGGAAGAGCCAGCATGTTTAGTAGACTGGTCCCCTAGACATCCCAGGAGAGCAATGGGGCACCCTAGGGGCCACTTATGTGCACTTAATGAAAATACTCCCAGGTTACCATCTCACCTTTGGTTCCCTTATTTTTCCCCCTGAGCCCTCCAAAACCCACCAAAACCCCACTACCCCCCACTGTACACCTACAATAGCCCTTATAGGTGAAGGGGGCACCTATATTTATTTATTGCACTTGTATCCCACATTTTCCCACCTATTTGCAGGCTCAATGTGGCTTACAAAGATCTGTTATGGCATCGCCGTAACAGGGAAGAAATACAATTGGTGTTACAAAGTGATAAGAAGAAGACAAGAGGATCAGGTCATGTAGCTATATCGTAAGACATTCTGAGTAAAGGAGTGTAAGGGTTGTGATCTAGTCATTATGGGTTCTCGTGGTAGACTTTATTAAAGAGAGAGGTTTTCAGAGTTTTGCGGAAGCTATTTAGTTCCTTGATCATTTTCAAGTGAGTTGGTAGTGCATTCCACATCTTCGTGCCCATGTAGGAAAAGCTGGAATTATGTGTTAGTTTGTATTTGACCCCTTTACAGCTGGGGAAGTGTAGGTTGAGAAAGGTGCAGGAGGATCGTTTAGCATTTCTGGGTGGAAGGTCCACTAGGTCTAGCATGTGGATACAGTAGGGCTTTGGTGACTTTGGAAGGGGTCACAGTTTCCAACACAAGTCTGACAGGTAGAGGAGATAGGGACCTGGGTCCCCCATTTTGTCTTCACACTACTCCAGGGATCGGCATACTGCTCTAATAGACCTGACTTTAACATCTGAAACTGTCATAATGACTGGTAAGTCATATTTTTATTCACTTTTTTTTTTGGGGGGGGGGGGGTGGAAGGGAGTCAGTGACCACTGGGGGGGGTATTGGGGGGTCACCCCTGATTCTCCCCAGTGGTCATCTGGTCATTTAGGGTACCTTTTAGTGCCTTATTCATTCTGAAAACAGGTCTAGACCAAAACTTCTTGGTTTTAGTCCTAGACATTTTTCCATTATGGCTGTAAAACATTCATTTTATGCCCTAATCCCACCTTTGAAATTCCCACTTCTGAACACACTTTTAATGGACTTCATAGAAAAACATCTAAAATATGGTTTTGAAAATACCAACTTGGATGTTTTTGTGAGAAAAACATCCAACTGCAGCTTTATGCCACTTTTTGGACGTTTTTCTCTTTTGAAAATGAGCCCCACAGAGGGGCATAATTGAACATGGGCACCCATCTCTAAGTGCACCCATCTCTAAGGGCGAACCAGGGAAGAGGCGGAGCCGACCGTATTATCGAAAAAGATGGGTACCCATCTTTTGTTTTGATAATACGGTCGGGGACGGCTAAATCCCAACATTTAGGTCGACATTAGAGATGGCCAAACTCGGTTTTCGCCGATAATGGAAACCGAGAGTAGCCATCTCAAAAACGGCCAAATCCAAGGCATTTGGTCATGGGAGTGGCCAGCATTTGTAGTGCACTGGCCCCCTCACATGCCAGGACACCAAGCGGGCACCCTAAGGGGCACTGCAGTGGACTTCATTAATTGTTCCCAGTTACGTGGAGGGGCATAATCGAACGGCGCCGGCCATCTTCGGGGCCGGCTCCACAAAGGGAGCCAACTGTATTATCGAAAAAGATGGATGGCCATCTTTTCTTTCGATAATACGGTCAAATGTTAAGATCGCCGGGTTTAGAGATGGCCGGCTTTGGTTTTCGGCCATAATGGAAACCGGGCCCGGCCATCTCAAACCCGGTGAAATACAAGCCTTTTGGTCGTGGGAGGAGCCAGCATTTGTACTGCACTGGTCCCCCTCACATGCCAGGACACCAACCAACTGTCACGGTAGCAGCTAACGAAAACGGAATGCAAATGATCTACAGGTTATTATAATGAGCTAATTAGGAGATTCACAGCTGTTTTCTGACCCCATGCACTGTGGAAAAAATGGGAGATCTACACCTCTCGTTGGGGCTGCACGGGACCCATGCAGTGGAGGACGCCCACACTGTTGTGATATGGTACTTCTGGATGTTTAGATCTTGCTGATCAGTTATGCTATGACTTACTTGTTCTGGAGAGCTGTATTTTGTGATGCTGTTTTGATAAATGTTCAATAAAGACTTCATACAACTTTAAAAAAGTGGAAAAAAAAATCCAAGTGCTTGTTAAGGACATCCTTTTTTTTTTTTTTTTTGAGTGAAAGGATGTCCCTGACATGCACTATTTTTGGACAGCTACCTCTGGATTACAAGACCCTGTGCTATACATTTTTGGCCAATCACAGACATGGGTCTCTCTCAGCCAATCACAGCGCATTTAGCTGTCTGTGAGTGGCTGAGAGAGACCCCTGTCTGCGATTGGCTGAGAGAGACCTGAAGGGGCATAATCAAATGGGAGGGGCATCCATGTAAGTGGAGCTGTGGCCAAGTGGTTAGAGCACTGGTTTTGTAATCCTTGTAATCCAGAGGTGGCTAGTTTAAATCCCACTGGTACTACTAAAAAAGCTGAGCAAAAATAGTTTTGATTTAGGACGTCCCTGGAAACTTAAACTAAGTTGTAACTGTTTATCAAGTTATGATGTTATATTAGAAATGAGTACAGCCTTGTAATAATGTGAATCAACACACGTGCCCATAGTGTGTATATATTGATATTGACGAGACAGTTGTCCCTATACCAAAAATGCTGAGAATAAGTTAAAAAGTTAAAAAGTAAAAAATAAAAAAAGTAATGA